>NW_022991375.1:3809410-4121910 GCF_902827175.1 Gymnodraco acuticeps
CCCTCTGTCCTCTGTATCTCCCCTGTTCTCTGTTTCTCCCCCTCTGTCCTCTGTTTTCTCCCCCCCTGTCCTCTGTTTCTCCCCCCTGTCCTCTGTTTCTCCCCCCCTGTCCTCTGTATCTCCCCTGTTCCTCTGTTTCTCCCCTCTGTCCTCTGTTTCTCCCCCTCTGTCCTCTGTTTCTCCCCCCTCTGTCCTCTGTTTCTCCCCCCTGTCCTCTGTATTCTCCTCTGTTCTCTGTTTCTCCCCTCTGTCCTCTGTTTCCCCCCTCTGTCCTCTGTATATCCCTGTCCTCTGTTTCTCCCCCTCTGTCCTCTGTTTCTCCCCTGTCCTCTGTTTCTCCCCCTCTGTCCTCTGTTTCTCCCCTGTCCTCTGTTTCTCCCCCTCTGTCCTCTGTTTCTCCCCTCTGTCCTGTCTCCCTCCCTCCCTCTGCATCTCTCACAGGAACTTTTCATCTATTTTTTTTCACTTAGCAGGGATTGAGTCTTTTTAGCACATATTTTTATCCTCCCATGCCTTTCTCTCTCATTTCATCTCTGTCCTCTTTTCTGTTTCCCACGTTTTCAAATTACTTTTGCCTTTTTCGGTCTTTTGTGTTTTGTTCTCTACCATTTGTTCTTCCTCCATGACTCTCCCTGCCTGTCTCCGCATGATAACTCTCCATCCGTCTGTTTATAAGTTTGGCTCTAAGATTGAAAGGCTTTCCTTTCTCCGTCTGTATCTGTCTGTCTATCTTTAGACACCCACTCCCCCCACCCTGCTCACCATGAGCCCTTGAGCTGGAACAGCAGGGCTCCTGGGAGCTGACATGGAGAGACGGTGGTCAGCCAATCCAACACTGGAGATGAGAAAACATTTCTTTCTCTGATCCAGTTTCTTCCCATCAGTGGAGGCCATTTTGCTGTGAGCATAAAATATAAAAGAGGTTGGATTTCTATTTACTCTTCATAAAATGCTTCAACTCGGAGAATTAGGTTCAACTCTATTTTCACCGCACAGATAAATCCCCTTAAAAAAATCAGCGTGATTTTTAATCCGTTCCTCATAACTTAAAATAGCATAGAATCGATGTTGTCCCAGGTGTCAACATAGGGAATTTCATTAAGATCAAATCCACCTAAACTACAAGCCATCAGCCCAGTGAGGCTTAGCATATGTTGATGTTTACATTATCAAAGTCACACTTCAGCAGCTTAAAAGTGATTCCAGAGGCATCACGAAACGTCTGACTGCTTGTTTCTGCGACACGGCTCGGTGGGTTTTACAGGAAATCTGTGATCGAAATCCCTCCATCAACTCAATGAACCTCTCAAAGGCATCTCCCAGTGCAAGGAAGGACTCGCACACACGTGCCGACACGCACATACAACCACAAACTGACATGCAGACGCAGTATTTGCAGGAGGGGGATTCATTTGTGCAATATTTAAGAGGACATTTGAAGAAACCATATCCCTATCACACCGATGAAGGTGGATCATGTAAGGTTGCAAGTCATCATTTGGTAACTCCAGTTTAACAAACACGCACTGCAGTTTGTGTTGGAATATGTATGACCTTTCTCTTGGCATATCAATGCACATGAAGCCTTGTGATGATTTTGCGGTCTTTAAAGTAATCTCTCACTGCTTTGAAAGTTCACATCAAAGTATGCCGAGTGCTTTAAAGCTGACAAACCTCATATGCCCTCCTAATGAACTCTGACATTTTTTACAGTTCTCTTTAAGTTACTATCCGTCAAATTATGTTTTTTTCGTCTCTGTCTGTGCAAACGTTGTAATGTAAATGGGTGCTTTTGTGTGATGATGCTGCATTGGGTGAAAATGGTTTTTATGTATTCTTCCTCTCTGAGCGACTGTAAGCTATTCTTGCATGCAGCGAGATGTTCTTGTTTGTGTTTGCTCTGCTTCAGGTAAACAGACACAATGGAAAACAGCTTGAGAACAAATAACAGAAACAGTGAGGAGAGGGAACATCCTGTATCTGAACTACTGAAACAGCCTTAGTATCCTCCATGGTCAGACTACCAAACTTTATTCAGATCTTTTTTTGCTGAACAGTTGGGCAAAGTTTTTTTCTATTGAATGATGTGTCACTCGCCTTGTCTGAAATTCAGTGAGAAGTAGCAGCTGTCTCTCTAGAGTTGACTATTGCTTGGTTTTAATAAATCATAGGCACTCTCTCCCTCGCGTCTCTAGCTTCTTCCCGTATCTTATCCTGATGGCTTTCCCTCCACGCAACTCTCTATCTCTGTTCTCTTTCTCTCCCTTGGTCTGTCTTCATCTCTGCCATGGCTGCCAATCTCTTTGTCCCTCTCCTACCATTTCCAACTCCCCCGCTTTAATACTCAGCTTCCTCGTCCCTATCTTTCCGGTCTCTCTTTAGAAGCTCTCATCATTGCTAAGTTGCTCAAAAAGAGCCACTTCCTCTGTCATCTCCTCCGGGAGTGCTGGTACATTTAGCTTGTTCTAAAAACTCAGAGCCTTTTTTTATGAAGTCAGGTACTGAGGGTTTCTCACTTTTTAAAGGCGATGGCAGAGGAAAGGTAAATGAAAAGGACTTTGCTCATGCACTCTCTGACATTTCTTCAATAGGTTTTCTCTCCTCTTTTTGTCATGCTTCCAGTCTCTCCACCTTTGGCTATCTCACCCCTAACGTATTATATGTGAGTGTGAATAGATATATTGTGACTTGAATAGACTGAGGATTTGATAAGGCTGCCATATGCTGCTCATAAATGATGGATATTGGAAATCCTTCATCACAGAGATCAGGCCTGACTTTATGAGTCCTTGGCGTCCACTCTTTGTCTGTGACTACAATTACAGTAAAATGCTGTCAACAATTCAATGTGCTATTCCTCTGTCTATACCTGTACTCCAGCATGAATGACTGCACTTAAATGATATTATAAACCCAGATGTGACCCGTATAAGTATAATTTTTTTCCTTTTTAGCTATGCCTTTCTAATTTTAAGTTTCTCTTTTTTAGAGCACAACACCAACACTATATTTCTCCACATGTCATTATCAAACAAATGTCAGTCTAACCTGGTGGGGTGCCCGGGGGTGCCTGCCATGTCATGCGCTCGCTCATCCAAATATAACACATTGTGATGAGACACCTGTTACACGAAGACTTCCTCCCACTCCCGACCCTGTCTTCAGTCTCTCTCTTCAACCCCCCCCCCCCCCCCCAGCTGAAAATGCCTTCATTTAATATTGTGGCATTACCATACCAACTAGGCCATGAGGGTGGAGTTAGCGCTGCAGTAGCAAAGGGGATAACTCTCTCTCCCTCGATATGTAACTGCCGATTGCAGACACAAAGTGCACTGGTGTGGAAAAATATGCGGCACAGAAAATTCTTGTTAAGACCCAGCAATCTGTTAGATCTCAGACAGATCTGTCCTCTATGTGCAGGGTGCAAATGTTTCGTTTAGATATTTAGAGCAGCGAAAGGAATATGAAAATATAACAACAGGAAAAACTCACTGTCTAATAGTCTATTTAAAGAACTACAATGAACGATACCTCTGCGACCCGACCACAGATAAGCGGGAGAAGATGGATGGATGGACAGTGAACAATTTGGAAGGATGTATTGGCAGAAATGCAATATTATATTAATGAATATGTTTTAGTAGCGTTTAATCAACTGAAAAAAATAATTATTGTGTTTTTGTTAGTTTTGGAGCCCACTGTGTTTAACTGTCGTAGTCCAGTGGAGAATATATTAAGTCATTGCTTCTTGCCAAGAAATAGTCCAGGACATCTATTGAAAACAAGTGTTTGTTTTTACACACGGTTTTATTTTACTTTTTATTTTCCATGTTCATTAGTTAGCTTGGTAGGAAGACTTTGAGTGAGTAAGGCTAGCTATTTGCCTGCATTCTTTATGCTAAGCTAACCAGCTTCAGACTTGAGCTTCATTATCAGCTTACAGACATGAGGGTGTTATCAATCTTGTGATTTAATGAAAGAAAACACAAGTATTTGAAATAATGTCAAATCATTACTTTAAGTCTTAAACCAAAAAAGCACCCTAATATATTTTGCAGGCAAAATATAAATTGTACATGCAGACCATGGGGAAACTCTAATCTAAAAGAAAGTTACCCTGAAGTGATTTTGCAATCTCGCTGAGGACATAAAAAGATGAACACTCATCATAACATCACTTTAAGTCTACCTTAAAGATTGAAAACAGCAAGAACCCGCGCCCGCATTTACATTCCAATCAAGTGACACCCCTGCTGGAAAATGGCTTCATTTTCTCCAATCTAAAGAACACACTCACACAAGGTCCATTATTACAAAGATACACACACACACACACACACACACACACACACACACACACACACACACACACACACACACAAAAGCACACCTGATGTACACAAACGAATTCTACTCATCATAAACATCTCTTTTTTGTGTTTCTGGCCAAGTCTGAGTTGCTGGAGCGTTCTAGTAAATCTGTCATCTCCCCTGCTCCCTTCACTGTCCTCCTCTTTCCTGTTTTTATTGAAATGAGATTTAAAAAGTCAAAGGCTATCTCTCTTTCACGCTCCGACCTCTTTCTCGATGCTGTCCGTTTGTAACCCGGGGCGAAGAAGAGGAAACATATAAAAGGGATCAGACAGCCCTGGTGCCTCTGTAGCACCTGCCTGCCTCACCCAGAGGTACATCACTGCTGATCTTGTCACGAGCCATTGCATCACGATGAAGTTTTCTCCCTGGGAAAGTCAGGAGTCTTGCTTCATTTGCTGCGAGTCAAGGCTCATTAAAAAGCTATATTGCTTGCCTTGTGTTTATGGTTTGGAAAGAATAACAATCCTCAACCGTGCTAATTTTCCTTGAATGCCACACTGCGAATGTCACAGCGAAGTTATTCTTTGGTCTGCATCTATATCTAAGATAAGACATGACCTGAGGCAAGTATTGAATTTCAACTAGAAGAACTGAGCAAACCTAATTATAGTCCAAAATAAAGCATCCTTGAATTCCACTGATGACATTACAAATGAGAACACAAGAGTAACATTTTGCTTTGAAGTGCTTTATTTTCTAACTGTAAGACAAAATATGTTGATTTGGAAAATTACACTTCCCAGTGATATGGGAACAAGCGCTGTAGAGTGAGGAGCAGGGTCTGCAGTTGGGATCTATCTGTTGTGGGAGCTCAGTCCATCAGCGGTGTGAAGAGAGGCAGAGAGGCGAGACCACTGGCTGCAACACAAGACACGAGCGGGGAGGACAAGCGGGACCCATGTCCTGTGTTACAGCCCCTGGCCCAGCCGACAGGTCACCTTCAGCTCAGGACGGCGACAGCTGATCCACTGTGAAGAGGAAGGAAACAGAGAAGGGAGAGGAAGGAAATGAGGGGGAGAGGGAGATAGTCAATTACAATAGATTATTGTGTGAGAGACAGAGGGAGGCGACGTGAGAATATGAGAGGGAAAAAGTGACAGAATTTGAGGGAACAGAGAATGAGACTGGAGCGGAGGGGGAAATGAACGAGAAGGATACTAATTGAGAGCGCCAAAGGGCTGATGCACCTCCAAAAACACCACATTCATCACCTGGCCAATGAGAGTAGCCTTTCTCACGGAAGAGGGGGTTGGCCTTCCAAGCTTCGTCTCTTAAGCACCTTGTTCTACAACCAGAGAAAAAGGCTTACGCCCAAATTGCCTGACTCGAAGGTTAATGACTTTTAGTGCCACTGATTCACAGAAAAAGATGCCTCTAAAAATGTCCATATGTTAAAGCCCTGTGGCAGATTGGGAGTGTGTCATTGGGATTAAATGTAATCATTATCTGATTGAAAATAAATCAGATCTGCTGGGTGATTTTGGCGTAAAAATCTGAAATGTGTGCAAGCAAAATGATGTTTATGCTATCTATAGGTCTCATAGCGAAGCAGTTTGTCATCAAAGAGGGAGAAGGCATGCAATCAATTTCCAAACCAGCCCCAAGTTATTCTCTCTCCCTTTCTTCTCGTATCTCTTGCGGAGTCTGCCGTGTAACTGGCATTAAAAGGTCATAGCCGAGTGAACTCAAAGCTGCTTGTACCACAAACAAAGGTCTGAAAATGCCATGGTTTCACTGGCATGATATCTGCAGATGGAACATCAACAGGCAAAATAACAAAGCATAATCAAACACCCTTTTTTCTGTGACATTCAACCCAAATGTTTCACAGTGGTATGTTCCCCGCTAGGATTTGATCCAATCCCTTTAGAGATTCTTACATCAGCCTCACTTTAAATCAGACTTTTGTGATGCAGTATGGCAATTGCATGAAAATCTTTCTCTCGCCTAGTTCCTTGTATGAAAATGAGTTCAACCTAGATTTGAAACTGCAGGGATATGAACTCAGAGGACAGATGAAAGGAGCTGCAAGGACGAAAGCAAGCAAAACATTAAATAGAGGAGAGCCACGGGCAAAATTCAATTCAATTAACCCTTTCTGCTATTCTTAACACAAACCTTAGAAAAAGAGAATATTCGGAGATTGAGTTCGAGTGAAGTCAGGTAATGATGTCTGATAGAACTGCACAGATATTTTATCAGAGAGGAGAGATAAACACTTGGGAATGATGCTTTTGAAGTTTGCTCTCAGGAAAAGCTGATCTCCTACATCAAGTGCATGAGGCAGTACGAGGCATTGGCTTTTTTTTATAATGGAAGTCGCAGTGTACCTCTCCCTCCATATAGGACATTAGACAAAAAACATAGACTAATAATGGATGGCATACTACTGGAAACTGCTCAAGGCAACTTGGCTGTGGTGAGAATGAGGCCACCCAGATTGTACATTCAATCGTTTACATGAATTGCCTTTCATTACCGTGGCAACAATAAGTTTCTGACAGGACTGAAATGACTTTGCCAGATGAATATTGCAGCAGACACAGTTTGCAATTAACTGGACTTGTAATTGAAGTACTGCCGCTGAGTATTAGGGCCCAAGAATTCACTATAATCAGGACAATGATCACAGAGACTGTAAGGGATATGTGCCGGGGCCCTTACAGTTGAATCATTAAAAATGTTCCTTCGCTTTTCAGAAACTCACACAATGGACAACTCAACAATGGTACGTTGTGCCAGCAGCTACAATGGTGTGGCTTCTCTAATCAGTTTGTGATATGGAGGAAGATTTCAGTTTGCTGGAACAGAAGTAGAAAAAAGGGTTTAGGGAAAGACCTACAAGGAAATTGTATGAGGAAACATATTTGACTATCCATAATTGAAAAGTGATGATTATAAAAGTTTGCATAAATGAATTTGCATGAAGATCCTTTTACATGAAATGTGTCTGTAAATGTGAGGTTGCTTGGCCTTTCAGATAGGCTCTGCTTTAATAAGTTTGCTGTCTGGGATTAAAGAGGGAAAAGAAAATAGTTTTCTGGCAGCCACTGGGTGTGAGGCTCTGTGCTCGTTCATTCTCTCTTGAAGCAAGGCTGCAGGGAGCTAATAAACAAACAGCCACCATAACTTTAACACCATAGTTTTAGACATAACTCTTCGTTTTAAAGCCTGACATCCAACCGGCAAATGTTAACGAGGACTTTAAATGACAACCATTGTGTAAATCACATCAACGGGCCAAACATTCAGCTTAACCTGAGGTTTGCTATCTGTCGAACACAGAGGTTAGGCTCTCCCATCATACCTTTACAAAACTAATGTGCAAAGAGGCTTACTAACGTCTTACCATGAAATCGTATACTCTGTAAAGCTTTTGAATGCTTTTCAGGTCTTTGAACACCAACCCTCTATCATTTTATTATGAAAAAGGAAGACGGCTTTACTATTCCTCGCTATTCCTTGTTATTATACACAACCTTTTACAAAGACCTAGCTGGTCCGTCCACTGGGTCCCTTCCCTTGTGAAAGAGCCACTGTTCTCTGGGGTTCTGGATGCTTGGATCGTCCTGGTCCAAAAAAGCACTGTTTGTAGAACCAACATCTTTGTTCTCTTTAACATGATTATGCATGGTGTAGAAAAGCCGTCTGTCCTCACAGCTCTGCTTTCCGGGCCATCACATAGGAACTGCCTTTTTGAGAGACACACATAATTTCATTGCTTTACAATCAACTTTGATACTGAGATATTTAAGGAATTATTCTCAGAAGTACAGAAAAGGAGAATAAGCTATACAACAAGGTTGAACCAGTTCTCCTCCTTTTGAGTTTTCACATGCTCTTCTATCAGGAAGTACAGTAACCTCAGAAAGGTTCCGCTGAAAATAGCACAAGAGAATAATGAAGTCTCTGGGCCTGTACATGCGTAGTTTCCAGTAACAGTTGAGTGACTCAGCCGTGGAGTTGTAATCACTTGTCAAATGCTGAATATCAAATCCTATTTATCTTACAGAACTACTGATTGGGAATTAAGCCGAATGTGAAGTCACCGAGTTAATGTTAGTGATGTGTGTTCACTCCCAACGAAGCGAGACAACTTCCGACCAGCACGCAGATACAAGTCCTATGAGTAAGCGATGCTGTGACCTTGGATTTCTCTCTCTCTCTGTGTTCCTGCATCAGACCATTCATTCACACTTCATCTGAGGAATGGCTGGGATGAATGCATCACAAGCAGGGGGGTTTAAAAAGTGCTTACGCTCTAAATGATGCATTAATATTACAATTGCTTCCATAGCTAAGAAGCATGTCTGCAATACAAACACACACGTAGAGGAGCATTAAACTCTGCACTGATTTTAATAGCACAATCTGCGCTAAGAATTTGAAAGAATGCATCAATTGCAGCCCATTATCAGGACACAGCATAACAACGGAGTCACTGATCGTATGGCCATCCATTATTCATTCAAATGGATAATTACACTCATTACAGAGTATAGACTATTAAACTCAGAAGCTGCAGATGTATGAAGTCAGAAAGTGACTTCAGATAACAGCCGCAGACAAATGCATATCTGCGTTCACATCAGTATGCAGGAGAACACTAATTGAAGTGGACCCTCTTGTTGTCACACACACACACACACACACACACACACACACACACACACACACACACACACACACACACACACACACACACACACACACACACACACACACACAGCATTACAGGGCATTGTGCCTTTTCTCCCAAGCTTTCTCAGCACTATTGGAGTTTATGTTGCGTTTCAGAAGTGATCTGGCTCCATCGGCTTTTCCCTGCAGGTGCTGACAGGACACTTTGGGAGGTGTCTGCCTCCATAGGTGAAAGCCGAGTCCTGTTGGCACCAGACCTGTCTCACCACAGCACAATGGAGACAAGTTTGGTTCCAAAGGTGTCAATAAGTGGTGCATAAATACATTTAGGGATGCAATATTGGGTTCCCCTGGTAAAACTGATTCCAACAATTCTGCCCATGGACTCAAGTGCAAAACAAAACCATTAAATATCTAATGTGTGGTATCTCGGGCAGCCTTCAAATATTTACTCACACTATAATAGCGCCTGATAATGATTGAACTCCTTTGGCTTCAGGGTTTCTGTGCCCTGCAGGAAAATTGGGTTCATTTATAACAGTGCAGAATAGCTTAGAAGTATTCTTTGATCATGCATTTTCATAATATTATCACACAACATTCATTTATTCTAATTTACTGTGAGTGAATAATAGTCAGCCTACCTTTCCATCACCTCTTTTTCATGTCAGCAGCACGCAGATGGGAATGTGGTCGCACTTTGCGCACAATATGAACCTCTCGGTTTCTCTGTCTGCCTGACGGTCTGTCTGTCTGTCAGTCAGTCTGTACATCCCTCCCTAGTAATCGCAAATCAATTTAGTCCTGTAGTGAGGGGAAATCCGTTTATCCGCGAACTACACATGCAAGGAGCTGCACCGCTTGGCTGTTTCAATCTTGTGAGAAAGCGCCTGCCTGACAGCGTCTGATAAAGTGGAGATTTACTCGCGGACAAAGTGAGAAGCAATCCCTTCAGTTTACTCCATCAGTTTTTGTGCGCTCTCTGGCCCGATGATTTGATATATCTCCAGTTTCTGGTGGCACTCCCGGGCCGCCCCCCCCCCCCCCCCCCCCCACCGAAATATTTCTCCCCATAAACTGACACACGCGCGCAAAAAAATATAACATACAAAGAACAACATTTTAAGTATGCTCCACAGCAGCAACATGTGATATATATAACATATTATTGTAGTCTTATTACACAATGATGGATGCAAATCATACATATAAATAATCATCATAATAAAAGAGAAATATACTGTAGGCTACTGCACAGATTACCTGGATATTGCACTTAATATGAAGTTCCAAAATATGAGAATGGAAATTCAGTTTTAACAATGGACATGATTGCGCCAGAGCAGAGGCTATTTCTGTTTTAACTCAGGTTCACATGGGACATCGATAGCTCATAAGGGATTATGGTACCACATCATTGCCTCCCTAAAACTAAAATTGCTGCATTTCTCGTAAATGACTGCGATTAACCAACCTATTAGTCAGAGTGGATATTCCGGGAAAATATGTGCTTAAAACGCACAGCTCCGGAGATCAGTCCATGGGCACCTTGAGACGAGCCGAGCAGGAGTGTGTGCTTGTAGTGCGTGTTTAGTGCGTGTTTGTAGTGCTGAACGATATCCCCTCTCGTGTCGAACAAACCTCTGTTGTCTCTGTATCGCAGGTGTCTGTCTGACCGGGCTGCTTCATTTGGTATCAGCCCCCCAGAGGGTGCATCGATGCGCACTCAGTGAGCTCACCCTCCCTGCTGCTGCTGCTGCTGCTGATATAGGCTGGAGATATACAATTTCACATTGTCGCTCTTTTTTCCCTGACCTTATAATTCCTTGATGCAATAATTCCACTACATAGCCTACTGCAGGAGTTTTGTAGACTCAAAGCGACTTTGTGTTCTTGAACCCAATAAACCTGGTTTGTTAATGCGCAGGACACAGCCATATTGATGTAAATACAGCCCGTAATGTCGTCAGACATTAGCAATTCTTACTCTCCAAGAAATGATGACATCAATAAAGAGGAAGGTTGCAGCAAATGAATAACCGAATTACCTAATGTATCTCTGAAATGCTGTAATGAGTTAGTGTCTGACTTTTAACTTTAGGAAACGTTACTGCCTCCAAACTGTTATTAACCTAATTTGTGATTACCTGAACCTTACGTGCTTTGAAAGTGATCTTAAATAAGATCAAATTACAATATCAATAAAAACTACCATGATATAATCACATTTTTAAATAACTACTTTTGGTGTATTTGCTTTTACCTTGTTTAACCAATAGCCCAAATAGAAGAGCATGATATATTACATTATGCTACCTCAACGAACAAAACAGTCGCCCCGCAGTGTACCTCTTGTTTGACTCAATCTCCCACAATGCACCACGAGCAACGTCACAGTCTTGCGACCCAACGTGGATTTACAGCACAAGGTTTATCGAGATTCAAACGTACACATTTTTAACACGTATTGACCACTGCAGCTCCACTAGAGAGTGCGTGAATGTTATGTTATCCTCTATTCTCACCTCAGTGGTCAGTTTAACGTTTTTCAGAAGACGTTTTAACCTATGGTTTTAACACGTTGTTAGTGTCGCTCCAGTTCTCCAGGAGCCACTTCAGCACCCTGCATTCAAATGAAGTTTCATCAAGAAGGAAAAACAGTGGACTTCCTGTTGGACGCTTCCTTGTTGTATAAAGAAACATGCCCGGAGCTATCACGGTTCTTACTGTAAGAAACTTTGTTTAAAATCCTACATTAATTTCACTTTCACAGGTGCTGCTTTCTGTCGTGTATTGTTGTAATGGCAGCATGTAGCCGCTAGGTGGAGGAGCCGAGCAGTGTTAGCGGTGGACCTCCTGCCTGTAACTGTGTTTATATGGACGGCTGGAAACAGTATACTGATATGTTTAATTTTACTAACATTAGTTTATCCCAGAGTGGTATCTTTATACTTTCTATACTTTATCCTATTTTAATTCTGTAAATGCTAATAGAAAGAGCCAGTGGGAAAAATAAATGCTCTGATTTAACATTTAACTTTAGATTTCTTACCCTTTTAACTAGAATGTTCCTTTCCTGTTCACTCAGCATATATGGGAGTTAACGCTGAAATAGAAGAACCTTTCTCTAGTTACACACAGTATATTGTGATAATTCATTTTATAGACACTCACAAATTGAATAAAGATAGGTTTAACAAAATCACACACATTTAGGCTTTTCTTATATTGTAATTGATCATATGTGCTTGGTTTACTAGCATATATTAATGACTGTAACAGACCATCAACAGTATTAGAAAGCATATGTAACATATTTATTTGATACCTAGTGTTACACTATGTTTCAAGAGACCTGTCAATCAATTAAAGTGTAATAGCATTGCTCGTTTAACCCTTAACCACTGAAAGCTTATTATGTACAGTTGTTTGAGAACTAGTTTTTTCACCTTTTACATTTTAAATTTGAATATGGCTAGGTAATGTGTCACTGTATGCATATCACTCCTTTTGAAGACTTGCCCATATGAGGATAGGCAACATCCACTTTGTTGTTGGATCATTAGTGACTGATGAACATTCACAGCTTGGTGTATCAGTCTTTTTCCACCTCCACATTAAGTCTGAGTAATATTTGGCTGTTGCTTGATTACTGACTTTTTTCTTTGATGATGCCACATATTATTGTTGTTATACAAAATGATCTTCTTATTGTGAAGCATGGCTGTTTGTTTAGTTCCAGTGGCTATTCCCATTATACGATACCATATACTTTATTATCCCCGTAAGGACATTTGTTCTGGACTCCGCCCTGCAGTTCCGCATACATGTACATATACAAACATACGAAACACTAAAATACATACTCATACTTTCTTTAGCAGCGGCACCATGATCCTCTCAAAACATTTCATGACAATGGATGTCAATGCAACAGGCCTAACATCATTGTTTACCTTTGGACAAGGTTTTTTGGGAACAGGTGTTATTATTGATGTTTTCCAGAGGGTGGGGATGGTGTGAAGATCAACAGATTTTTTGAAATATGGGACACCATGATGTCAGTTCTCCTGCAAATGTTTTGGGGAGGAATGCAGAGATGCCATCTGACCCTGTGGCCTTGTGGTGGGCTTGAAAAGTGATTGGACCTTTTTAAAGGGTCAATCAGCACCCTTTCGTCCTGGTCAGTAGCAGAGATTGTCTCTAAGATGTCTATACATTCAGAGGAGAAGTCCTGGGTTTCAGATCTCATGTAAAAGTCATTCAGTTCATTTGCTTTTTGCAGGTCATCAGAGGTACAGAGAGTTTTTGTAGCTGGAGTCATATTTGTGATTGCCTTCATAGTGTCCCAAAGTTCCTTGGAGTTCATTTTAGAAAAGTGATGTTCCTTATGTCTCCTTCTAGCTTCTCTGAGCATGTGATTAAGCTCCTTTTGCACACATTTCAGTTGCGTTTCATCCCGGTTTTTAAAAGATATATTTTTACGATTGATTACGATTGATTATACGAGCTGGTTGTGCCCAGTGGCTCATGTGCAGTTGAATGGCCTGGGGGATTTTGTGCAGCATGTGTGAGCTATTGCAACCGATTAATTCAATTTAAACGTACTCTTATTAAATCATGTGTATTTTCACAGTGAGTTATATTTCATTGGTGAGGTCACAGCACCTTCCTAACAAGCTTAAACATGTGAACAAAACAGAGAACACTAAGTGCTGCAAGCAAAGACATTTCCTCTTATCATCGGGTAGGAGAGCAAACAGAACCTCGCCTCTTCTCTTTCATCTTTTGCAAGGTTGCCACAAGGTCTCATAAAAGTCTTTCCCAACTGCCTTTATCTAATAAGCCTCTGGTAGTCAAGTCTTTTCATCCTTTTTAGAATAAAACTAAAATAATTGATGCCGGTTCTTAAACTCCGTCATCATTCACAGTTCATTGCTTCAATTTGTTTTATGCCAAAGTGTATGTCTCTGATGGCGTATCCCACACATTGGTGATGATCTTATTGTGAGGAAAGTCAAAGCTGAATGTAAGTTCCGGATAACGCCACTTTAGTCTCTCTAGTGTGTGTGAGCCCTGCCACTCACAGGTGTGTCTGTGTGCTTTTCTCTATCATAATGTATATGGTGTTTTAATCCATTGAAGTGTGTTAAAGTGTGTGTGTGGACTTTGAGTTGGGTTTCAACCATGTCCCCACATCCTCCAGGTTGTTTTCATTTTCACCTGAGCCAGGAAATCTGTGGGTAGAACCATGAATGGAAATCAAAACAGAGGTTTTAACGGTGAAACCACAAGTCAGGGTCATTTTACGGATGTGTGCGAGGCCAGTGCTATTGAAATACATCGATCTATTCCCCAGATTTCCTGGCGATGGAGGAGCTGTGATTAATGAGAACATTTCGACCACATTTAGCCTAACTGTGACCAGCTGTCTAGCAGGCAAGACACGATTCTCAATGCTTGGACCAGTAGCTCAAAGACCTTGCTGGTTTCATGCCAAAGTGCCTGGCAGAGAAGACACAATAAGCAGTCACAGCAAAAACTGAAAGTGTGATGAGCTTATTGAATTTTGAATTTGATCTTCAGCCAGAGTGATAATATGGAAAGCATATCAGGAGGGAAATGAATGTAATGAAATAGAGTTCCAGATTGAGATCTTGGACGCAGTGGATTAGTTAACGGAGGGGAAATGAAAATGTTTTCGTCAGCATTGCTCAAATAGCTGGCATAAGGGTTGAGTGTGTGTTGAAAATGCTTTTAGTCCCAATGAACCGCAACTGTCTCTCCATGTTCCTCCGGGTCTTTCCAGCGCCTTCTCTTCTCCAGTTATGGTTTTGGTCATGCGTCACTGGAGTGTTTTGGTCGTGGGAGCGCGTCTGCACTCATAGACACTACTACACATATTTGTGGGAGATTGTGTTACTGCCTTCTGCCGCTGTCTTCACCTTCTGGCAGGCTGATTATTAACTAACGTGTTTTTGTTTGTGTTTGCAGGGCTACAATTGGTTAGTTGTTTTCTCAGTACAAAAATATAAATGTTGCCTTGCCGTAAAAGCGTTCATGAAATGATTCCAGGCGAATGTTTGTGACGGCCTGTTTGGTCCTTGTTTGTGAACTGACATGACTTTATTGTGGCTCAAGTCGCCCGACTAGTGAACCTGTTTTCCAGTCAATTCATAGTCATAGTTGTTTGTTTGGTAACTGGAACCGGACTGGTCTCATAACCAAAGTATGCAAGATGTCTGCTTGACAAACACACAGTTACTCAACTATTAAATAGCCTCAAGTGTTTTTGCTCAGCATTAAGCCCAGTTACATGCACTCTCAATAGAGACCATAACATCGTCTTATATTACCAATAAATCAATTATAATCTAATATTAGCCAATAGTATTGGAGTTCTGATACCAGTAGAGGTCTGTGTTCAGTGGACAATATTTAAAGCAGAGTAGGGCTCCAACTATTATTTTATTGATTATTTTTATTATCAAATGTTTTGACAGTTTTTTCTGAAATAATGTCACGTAAAATGTCAGAAAATAGTGGAAGAAATATCATTGTGGTTTCCCAAAGCCCAGGGTGGGATGTTCAAATCCTATCCTGAACCATGCTGTCATGTCATGTCTATGTTGTTTTTACTTTCACAAAAATAATGCAACATGAATGTGTTTAGCAGGTATAATGTTTAATATGTGTACCTCAGTTTCTTAGGCATAAGTTTAATGTGGAAGCCTGCTAATATTTGCTAATACGTACAAAACAAAGTACAGTTGAGGTCAATAGGAATGTCATTCGTTTTGCAGGTATGTTGTCATAAACCCAAGTATTAGGTACATTCATTACAATCCCTTATGTTGGCTATAAGTTAAAAATAACCAAACTTAACTTGACATAAATTATTCAATCAAGGGGCAATTATTACTTTTGTCAACATTTTTCACTAAATGTATTTTGTCCCAATGCCAACATCTTTTGAGACATGGTACATACTTTGTGTTCCTGTGTCTTACAGCCCCTCTCCGCTACGTCTACACACATGAAAGTGACTCTAGACTGTAAGAAACCTGCTGGCCTCTTTCTGTCACTTCCAGCTGATTAATAGGAACACTGCCAGACTATGCTGTAGTAGGATACAATATCTAGTGTTCACTAATTGTTGCTGAACACACCTCTAGCCGAGCCTGGCTGTTTGTGTCGAAATATTTTCGAGTTTAGTAGTTTTTCTTTTTTTAAATACAGCAGCAGTAGCACTGTTACCCTGATGGTAGCAATAACGTGTTCATAGTGCTTGTCATTGTGTGCTTTACCTCAGCTAGCGCTTCAGTCTCTAATTACATTATTACATTGTAGCCAACCCCCCCCCCTCAACCCTTTGGCATCTTTAAGTATCACTTTATGGCATCTCCCACTTATCAACAGTTCATGTGTAGGTCCCATATCTCCAGTCACCACAACTAAGTGTGCCCTTAAAAGGAGATGCATGACAAGTATGATAATTAGATCGGGGCAATGGAAGAGTTTATTTGCGGTGTGTAGTTCCTGAAAGCTGGTTTATCACTAGAGCAGCGGAATGAGAGGTTATGGGAAAACAACATCTGAAAAGTCCTCACAGTGGAGTCATCAGTGGTTTGTTCACAGCCTTGTCAGAGAGTTTGCTCCGTCAGTAGCATGAAGAATGTGTCCTTTTATGAAGTGTTTCTCAGTGGTGTCAAGTACAATTTCTGATTATTCCTGATGCAACTACCTCAGGAAGTGGCAGACATTTATATAAGCCAAAAAAGAAGAAAAGCTTTCTCAGCAACCATCAAAAGTGTTTTTGGGGAATCTTTTGATGCCTGTGAGTTGTTATCCATCCTCTGCGGAGCCACAATGCACCACGCCAGCCTCGAACAACTCCTCTTCATTTCCAGTGTTTTCCTCAGGGCTTCTATATAATATGACAGTTCTAAGTCACTGATTATTAAATTGTGGTGGATCGTGCGACGGTGACTCAGACTGTGTGAAAAGTGATGACAGATATGTAGTAATCCTTCTCCACCCACTTAACGTCATACAATACAATGCGCCATCTCAAATGTAGGGTGGTTAAGAAGGCTAGTGGAGAGCGTCAACAAAGCGCTGACAGCATACGCAGCTGCAGTCAGTGGGTCCAGATTAAAGTCGACCCCCCGCCCCCTCCTCTCCGTGAACAGCCAGCCCCTTTTCCTGCCACACGTGCAGCTGGACAGTACAGTTCCTCTCATTGATTCAAGCTCAGGGCTAATTTAGTGGGACTTAGCAGTAGCTTAGTTTGAATATTTGCAGGAATATCTCATTGCATGCTTTCCAAAGTTGAAGGCAGCCTAGTGGTCAATGGGTAGCTCTGTAGTGGGGGGGAATAAAATGGTGTGGACATTTGCCTTGTATTGTTTTGGACAGGCCGGATGCTTTCCACATTGCTAATGGGGAATATTTGTTGGTCACAAGCTGTTTTCCAATGTGTTTATGTTCATGTATTTTAACAGCATTGTTATCTGTCAGTTCCTTTCAGCAGAGTCATACATTGAAAGCTACGTGGAACTAAATTAGTCCAAGTATCCTTTCCCTATTACATTACCTTGTTAACAGTGTCAAAGGCTGTTATGCAAATTTAAAAGGGCATTTTTTAACAAACACATTTGCATGTTGACTTATATATAAATGCTTTTCCAAAGAGAACCAAAAACTTTTTTAATCTAAGTTTTACTTTATTTAATTCTTTATATTTATATTTTTTCTTTATAGTAAAAATGCTATATACAAAAAGATATTAAGATGAAATACAAAATCTAAATAAAAAGAGGTTTGTCCCACGCGTCTTAAAATCAATTGTTCTCATGGAAGCTAGACTTTTTCTAGTATTTCTTTTTGTATTTTCGATTTAAAAAATCTTATAAAACATGCTGAAAAAAGTTAGATCAAATTAAATCACAGTATTCTTGTCTGGTATAAAAAGCATCCGTTCAAAATATCTGATCTAGTCTCTTTTTTTCCTCCCTAGGCAGTGTCCTGTGAAGGCTAATGGTAAGTAAAGAGAACACCTCCTGGATGAATCTGACTTCTGAATTACAATGTTTGTTCTGTTTTCATTTCTGCATGTTGTCGTGCGTGATCACCAGCTTGTCTCGGTTGATAAATCTCACCTTACCCACAGCCAAACACACCGAGTCAGCCAGATGTAGCAGTCTGCCTGGTGGGAACACACACACACACACACACACACACACACACACACACACACACACACTCACAGAGGTACATGCCAAACAAAGCCACATCAGTACTAGGTAGTGGTGCTATTTAGTGTTCACACTGTCTCTCTTTCTCTTTTTCTCAGAACAACGGAAGCACGGTCCCTCCACTCTGCTGCAGAACACTTCCATGTGTCAGTACTGTTATCAGTGGCTGCATCCAAACAATTACCGGATGCGACTTCGACCAAAACGGCGTCCGTCGGCACGGGTGCAGAGTGTCCTGCGCAGGAAGGCCCGGGGCAAACGACTCAGCCTGATGCAGAAAGATTTGCTGCAACGCTTCCAAAAGTCCTCCTCTGTACTGGTGAGAACACAAAACACTACAACTCTGCAGAACACTCAGTTATGTATTGCACTGCACTGCAGCATAGAGTCCTTGCAGAGAAACACAGGGGCATATTCCTGAATTGTATCCTCAGCTGCAGTGGTGTTGAACTAAGTTAAGAAGACTCTTTGACCTCCGACCTTCGAAGCAGGAAAGACAAAATCATATCCCAGGGGTGCAACATTTCTTATAAAATCATTGATTATCGTGACAAAACAAGCCCTGCATTGTCTCCTAATGTATTGTCTCCAGGCGTTGTTGCTATATAGATTTATGGACTCATTCGTATTCATTCCACAGAAAGTGCCTGGTTTCATTATGGTGCTCCACTCATCATTGCAGTCTTTACAGTAGTCCCATTATGCTTAACTGTAAGATAACTAATGTTTCCAGACAGTGCTTTGTCAACACTCAGCCTGCTCCCTCCCACAGCCCTATAAAGTGTTGCAGTATTCCCTTTTGACTGCCCTCTTAATGGATGGCACCAGAATGGAAAGCTTTTTCTTTTTTATTAGGGCCAGCACTCACCCACTCTACTGATAAGGACATTGGTTGTGGAGTTTGTGGTGATAGGGTCATTCCCCCCCGACATCAGAGAGCACTCATAGGAGAGAATCAGGGAAGAGCTCCTCTGGTGAGCTGACATCAGCCCTAATGAAGAGCTCTAGTGGAAATGCTGCTGCCTCATTAAAAATCCGTTTGGGTTCATTTAACATGCAGGTATTCATGCAGGCACTGTGAGCCCACAATCAGCTATATCAGCTGACTCTGAGGGCAAAGAGGAAGACAGAGATGGAGAGAGGGAGCACGCTTAACAAGGGAAGTGAGAAAAGTGGACGAGAATAACAAAGGAAACATAAAGGGTGAACAAAGGAAAAAGTTAGAAGGCAGATAGCTAAGAGAGGTGAACAGAAGAAGTCAAATGATGGACTGTAAGAGAAAAAGTAATCTTGTAACACAATTTTGGTTTAAAGAAGTGGCTATGTGCGTATTCCTGTTCTTCTTTTGTGGACTGGAGTTAAGGTCAAATCCAGGTCTGATAGGGAAGTCATCTGGAGAAAAAAAGATTTGAGAAAATATTTACATTGAGGATGTATTTCAGCGAATAACATATTTCCAGTAATACACAGTTACAATTATAATTACGTTTTCCAGAGGCCCCAGATTACCCTAAATATAATGATATAGCTACAAGGCATTTTGTTAGACACCCCCGTGTTGTAGAATCAACCTTGAATCTTGAAAATCAATATAATAGTGCGTACATTTGCCCTGTTAGCAGTTTTAGGGCATATGTCACACCTTGGCAGTTCTAGTGCTAAATCGGTGTGGCTTAGTCAAACATAACTGTGTCGTCCCCTGAAGGCCTCTCTACAGAAACACATCGGGACTGAGCACCTCTCCTCTTACTTATTTGTAAACAATGTTTTCGTCATGACTTCATCATTGCATTACTTCCTAGTAAACCAATACATCCTGAGCTTGTGCTCTGAGGTATTTTTACCCTCTGTTTGCTCGGGTCACTTGACTGTCATGTACTCTGGGTTCAAGGGGCAACGAGTTCTGCAGTGGTGTGATAGTGAGCCCTAAAAATGCAGAGCGGTGAGATAAGAGGAGGAATGTGGACTGCTTTCCTATCGTTGTCTCCGTGGCTGTTTGCTGATGAACAGAGCACAACAAACCAGACATGGAGAGGAGCCTGAATGAGATCCACTCGTCTCCTTTTAAAGAAGCAAGCGGGGTAGTTAGGATGACTGGATAAGCCAATGTATAAGATTTTTTTTTAAATCGTCAAAGTTGTTCTTTACAGTCTACAATGTCCACAGACTGGAGAATGGTTTCAGTAACATAATGTGTGCCGCAGCGACCATGAACCCGTAATAATATTCTTTCTTTGTTTTATTCTTGTATTGTTTTATTACAGTGTGCTAGAGTCGAGTGTTTTGGCTGTGTACACATAGTGGTCTGCCCTTCTTACTGTTAGTCACGTTACATCTACAGGAAGTAATGAGAGATGTATTGGAAGAATAATCAAAACATGCTGTTCTATAAATGTATTGTCACATTCATGCCATGTTGTGTGCAGGACGAAGCTGTCGTTTATTCAGAACAAGGTGTGAGTATTTGCAGAAATCCATGTTTGCTTGTGTTCTCAGTCTTCTTCCAAGTGTCAAAACAGTTCTATGGAATCTTTTATGGGAGGGGTTGTGGGAAGTTTTGAAGAGCTAATTGTTATTATGAATGTTTTTTTTAAATCTATTTTGATTAGTTTAAGTAGTTACTCCAGGCCAAGTTGCATTATAAAGTATTTCAAGCTTTTGTGAGTAAATTGTAGTCTTCCCAACAATATGTGTAGTACTGTAATAGGGATATTAATGTTAACATATCCCTGCCTGAACAAAAATAAATCATGCACATGACCAGTATAATATTCCCCTTCATACACATGGGTGGTGTGCCGTCCCTCGGGGTGTAAATCCCCTTCATTTCACACCATACTGCTCTCCCTTTAGGACGTATGTGTGTGTCGCCCGCTGGGTGGGATGTCATATGCTTTCCTCAGCTCTGTGAAGCGGTGTCTTTAGAGGTATTATAAATCAGCCGTGTTTATGCATGCTGGGCAGGTTATCTAGCAATGGCTCTGGAAATACGTTGGATTGTAGCTCCACCAGAGAAGCAGAGACTTAAATGGAGCGAAACATAGGGCATACGTCTCCTCCTCTGTTCTTCTGTTCTTCTGTTCGTGAGCCTAGATTTATGCTTTCCAACGGAGTTGTTCGTTACGTAGTTTAGGTCTTTCCTGAACATGTACAATATTGTTGTTTTAGATGGGGAATTTATGCCTTGTTTTTAACTTAACAGTTACTTACTTTGGCAATAAAAAGTGATGCTAGTAGCTCCCGGAAGATTAACTGTTTTAGAGAACTGAATATGTTTACTGAATGTGCAGTCACGATGCCTTCTCAACACTCGATGCCTTCTCAACACTCGAAACCCTTGATGGAGCTTGTAAAACAACACTTGTTTTTCTCTGAAAACAACATTTGCTTTCAGAATAACAGATAAACCAGGCAGGATAAAAACAAATCAACAGTACATAAGAGGTTGAAAAACCTTTCCCTTTTCCCGTAAGGGCCATTTCTTCCTGACGTAAGTCATCTCTCTGTGTGATTTATGTCACCACTTCTCTGACCTCACTGGCCACCTCTCATGCTCTCATTCACTCTTCTTCTGTTGCCGTTTCCTCCCTCTTGTGTTTTACCTCAACTCTTCTACCTGACCGCCCCTCTCACATTAATCTTAATCTTTCTTCTCTCCTCCTTCCATTCTTGGCCATCTCTTCACCACATCGCTCTGTCATATGTAACTTTCCTGGAGTTATGTTGTTGGAGAATGTGCCTCATAGGGGGATGACAGGAACCAGGAGACAGAGATGTCTGGCTGTTTCTTCGCCTCTGTTTTCTCTCAGGGAACACCAAAAGCTCCGCCGAGGGTTTGGAGGCCTCGACGTTGGGCAGCGAGTGACAGGATGACAAGATGGGGACATGTTTGGGAAAAGAAAGGCCAGGAGGGAATCTGCAGCAGTGCTAGTGGCCTTGAGATACAAACACAGCAGACTTGCTGGAAAGAAGACACTCACTCATGTCTCACGTGTTTAGCGATTTAACAAAGTCTACGTATTTTAAGCAAGTTAACACAAATACAAAAGCAGCAGCAGTCGTGGGAAGTCAGTGCCAGCTGGGACTGTCATGATTCCTTGGAAGGCTACACACACACAAGCCTTGCATAGTGATGCGCTGTCATCATGTCTGTAACCCAGCTTAAGGCTTGTTGCAGCTCCAGAACAACATGTCATCTGTCAATAATCCTTTTCAATGAGTTGCCTAGTCACTATTAAAAGCCTGCTCTCTAACTTGGAAATGGCTCCTATAGGCTCTAATGTGAGTTGGCATAGGTGTCAAGGTTTGGAAGCCGCCACTGTTTGGCTTTCTGATCCTCACTTAGCAATATATTTACAGCATATTGCTCCTGTAACTGATTCTGACTGATGTAAGAACATTATTGTCATTCAACACATATCTGCTGTAAAGCCACACTTGTGCCATTAGTTCCCTTTTATATTGTCCACAGAGGAGCTCCAAATCTAACAGCTACACCCTGAAGCACAGCTGCTCCACCCAGGGACAGATGCATAAAACCGTGGCACCACTAAAACTGTGGACCAACAAATGATATACAAACCAAAATATGCATATGCATTATTTATGTCTTTTGTCAGATGTATACATGCCTGGATCTATTTAATACATCTCAATTGTGTGCATAAGCCTGCCTCCAGACAAGTGGCTGCCTGCAACATCACGGCCGGCCTCGTATTGATCCCCAAGCTGCTCTCCTGCTCTCGGCTCTATGGTGTTGTATTGATGTGTTCTCAAATCACTTTCACTCACACACTGCTGTATATGTGTGCTTTAGATCGCATGCATATCGAGCCTTTAGAAAACTGCCACGACAAATATTCAATTAAAAGGCACTTTTAGGCCCTGAATTCTGTCACTCACTGTTACTCTACTCATATATTGCTCCTGGGTCGTGTCGGTCAGCCTGGGTCGAGTTAATCAACCCAACCTGACCCCCAGCCACAGAGAGTGAAAGGCAGGAAGGGAGGTATTTATGGAGCAGGGGCTATTAATAGAAGAAAGGGTCCATTTGTGGAATTTATTTATGTGGGTCTGTGTGTGTTTGTAACCCTATTTGGCACGCAACTTTTCTTTTGATTCCCAGAGCCAATGTTACATGCAAGAGTAGTCACACGCTTTAAGCACGCATGGCACAGGGTGGCAGAAATATATACAGACCAGCAGAAGCAATGATTTCTGTGTTCATAAATTCAGATGTATCCTCTGAAGTGTCTCTAATCTTCTTACCTGACACAACATCTGATTTCCCACGTGGCCAGCTGGGCACAGCTTTAGCTACATGAGACAAAGCTGCAAAATCTCAGAGTTGTTGTGTTGTGAGATATCTTGGACTCTTTTGTTCCTCCTACTTGTTTCCCTATGCGTTCAGGTACACTTACATAGGATGCATGTCTTATTTGAACACTTTATTTTAAATCAAAGTGTTGCTGTTGATTGGTCGGCGTGCTGGAAAGCCTTGACTGCCTAAAAAACATTCGCTCACACCAAGAGATGTATTATCTCTTTATAATGGATTTTGAAGTGGGCTAGTTAGCGAGGTATATATACGATTTCATGCTGTTTTTATTTTAGGATTCAAGGGATGAACAGCACATGCTGGTATTTCACACACTTTGCATCATTATTTCAAAGGTCGTCACGCCCTGTGTGTAAAGGGCAATTACCATTTAGCTCTGGAACCGACCTTTACTATTATCCCCATGTGTAGGGGATGAAGATTAAATGTATCTGTGACTTTTTCTTTCTGTAGAAGCACTGTTGGATTGCCATGGATTCACTTTACAGAAGTCTTTATTCTGTTAACGGTTTTTTTCTTGGAGTCTGTTATATCAGTGCTTCGGAGCAAGTCACTTCAAACATGTGGGGCTACTAGTGGTACACGAAACAGCAGCAGGTCATTCTGCTTTTGTTTGTTTCACTTCACTATGGCGCTCACGCTCCTGTCCTCTAAGCTGTTGTTTCTTTACTTTCAGCTGATAAATCATCTGAGTTCAAACAAGTACAATCTAAGCTCCATTCATAACCTGTAAACAAACAGTTCTTGTTCGAGTATTGGCTACCAGTTTCCTGTTGATATTTGATCAGATGAAACTGTAATGATCTGCTGGAGGAAATTGGGTAATTGCAGCAGGAAATAACAGGTGAGGAAAGGGTTCTAAATGAAAGTAAACACAGTGGACTGCTCATCACAACAAATACAAATAAATTGAGGTGGATAGACAAACAGGAATGAGGGGGAAATCTGAGCTACGCATTTGCACATGTTTGAATAGCTGCGTTGCTGCATGGATTTGACCCAAAGAAAAGCCTGCAGACAGTTTGTTCCCGTATGATGTGTTTTTGACAGCTTTACCATCTCCAGCTAAAATGATCTTTAGTGGATTAAAAACAGCTGCTCCAGCTTAATCTGCACCGTCAACATAGCTGCTTTGAGTTTTTACGACTTGTTCTTCACAACGATTGTAATCACAAATGGTTTGCTAAGTTCAGAAGAGTTGTTTTAACTTTGGAAGCGATAAATAGTTTGATGAATAGGCTTCTCCCGTTACATGTTCTCTTCCAGTATGAAGCTTCATCTACTGACAGAAACGTTTGCCTATTTAGGAGTTAGAAACACATTTGTGATGACATCAGTATTCAGTTATACCTTTTTAATATGAGGGAAAATAAAATGTAGACAAGTCTATCACCAGCAAACATTTCTTACAATGATCACAATGTCCTTATTATACTTTACATCAGCTTTGGGTCATTAATCCAACGTTATTTAAATAGTTTCATTCATACATCAATGACAACTCCAAGTGCTGAACATTCAAAAATAAAAAGTTTAATGATTTAAAAATATATTTATTTAAATGAATACAAACATTTAATGACTGAAAATATAATAAAACTAATAACAGGATAAATAGCAGGTTAAAAAAAAGTGTTTCTTTTAAAGATATCCTCGCCCTGCTTCTTTTATACACTGAACAAAAATATAAATGCAACACTTTTGTTTTTGCTCCCATTTTCATGAGATGAACTCAAAGATCTAAAACATTTTCTATATACACAAAATAACCATTTCTCTCAAATATTGTTCACAAATCTGAAAAAATCTGTGTTATACCCATAGACTGTATATATAAAGGTTATACCTCATTCACACCAACGCAACTCCGGTTCAAGCTCCGTGCTAGAGCTTTTCAGGTTCAGAACCGGTTCTTCGGTTTAGCGGAAGCTCTTTTCACACCGCCCAGAGTCCGACTGGTGCTGCGTCATTGCGTCATCGTTTGCGTCATGACGTAATCGTTTGCGTGCCTGCTTCATAAAGCCAAACCCATGGATGTATAAGGCCAAACCGCACGGAAACCCCTCACAGCTGACACCGACAACAACAACAATGGCCGATTGTGCTCCAGCTTCCTCTGTACCTCTTCGGAAGACCAGATTCCCAGTAGGTAGCTGGTCTCTTCAGTGGACCACTGCTGCTTGTTAAGTTTCTCCATCGTTGTGTACAAACTGGATACAACGCCGGCTTTTTGTTGTTGTTCAGGAGTTGATCCCGCCCCTACCCCCGCCTCGACGTAAGCGGTGCTTTTGCTCTGGCCGGACAATTTTTTGGTGCTTGAAACGAACCGGATTCCGGAGCTAAGAGGCTGCTCCGCTGCGGTGTGAAGAGGAAAACCCGGTGCTTTTCAAGCTCCAGCTCCGAACCGGCCCTGAAACACCGTTGGTGTGAATGAGGTAATAGTGAGCACTTCTCCTTTGCCGAGATAATCCATCCCACCTCACAGGTGTAGCATATCAAGATGCTGATTAGACAGCATGATTATTGCACAGGTGTGCCTTAGGCTGGCCACAATAAAAGGCCACTCTGAAACGTGCAGTTTTGCTTTATTGGGGGGGGGGGGGTCTGGGGGGGTCCGAAAACCAGTCAGTATCTGGTGTGACCACCATTTTTCTCACGCAGTGCAGCACACCTCCTTCGCATTGAGTTGATCAGGTTGTTGATTGTGGCCTGTGGAATGTTGGTCCACTCCTCTTCAATGGCTGTGCGAAGTTGCTGGATATTGGCAGGAACTGGAACACGCTGTCGTATACGCCGATCCAGAGCATCCCAAACATGCTCAATGGGTGACATGTCCGGTGAGTATGCTGGCCATGCAAGAACTGGGATGTTTTCAGCCTCCAGGAATTGTGTACAGATCCTTGCAACATGGGGCCGTGCATTATCATGCTGCAACATGAGGTGATGGTCGTGGATGAATGGCACAACAATGGGCCTCAGGATCTCGTCACGGTATCTCTGTGCATTCACAATGCCATCAATAAAATGCACCTGTGTTCGTCGTCCATAACATACGCCTGCCCATACCATAACCCCACCACCACCATGGGCCACTCGATTCACAACATTGACATCAGAAAACCGCTCACCCACACAACGCCACACACGCTGTCTGCCATCTGCCCTGAACAGTGAAAACCGGGATTCATCCGTGAAGAGAACACCTCTCCAACGTGCCAGACGCCATCGAATGTGAGCATTTGCCCACTCAAGTCGGTTACGACGACGAACCGGAGTCAGGTCGAGACCCCGATGAGGACGACGAGCATGCAGATGAGCTTCCCTGAGACGGTTTCTGACAGTTTGTGCAGAAATTCTTTGGTTATGCAAACCGATTGTTGCAGCAGCTGTCCGAGTGGCTGGTCTCAGACGATCTTGGAGGTGAACATGCTGGATGTGGAGGTCCTGGGCTGGTGTGGTTACACGTGGTCTGCGGTTGTGAGGCCGGTTGGATGTACTGCCAAATTCTCTGAAACGCCTTTGGAGACGGCTTATGGTAGAGAAATGAACATTCAATTCATGGGCAACAGCTCTGGTGGACATTCCTGCTGTCAGCATGCCAATTGCACGCTCCCTCAAAACTTGCGACATCTGTGGCATTGTGCTGTGTGATAAAACTGAACATTTCAGAGTGGCCTTTTATTGTGGCCAGCCTGATTATTGATTATTGCACACCTGTGCAATAATCATGCTGTCTAATCAGCATCTTGATATGCCACACCTGTGAGGTGGGATGGATTATCTCGGCAAAGGAGAAGTGCTCACTATCACAGATTTTTTCAGATTTGTGAACAATATTTATGAGAAATGGTTATTTTGTGTATATAGAAAATGTTTTAGATCTTTGAGTTAATCTCATGAAAAATGGGAGCAAAAACAAAAGTGTTGCATTTATATTTTTGTTCAGTGTATGTGTGCAGCAATGTTAATAACGTAATATATATTTTGGAAATGTTGTCAAATTGATACAAGTAGGAATCCTTTATCATCTCATTTTCTACAATCATCATGTTTTCTACATGGATTTGTATCTACATATCTTTCATACTATTCATTCTTCTTGTTTGAAGATGCTTAAGTCTGGTGTTTCTATCCTACAAAGTAAATGTTGTTTGCAAACACTGATGTGACTATTTCAGTCCAGTTTGTGTAACAGCTTCGTCACTGACGGAGCAGCAGAGTGCCGGCTGTCCCACAGAGCAGTCGAGCCTTCCTACAGAGCATTGGTCAGCCCTCTTCTGAGCCCCGCCCCTCTGCAAAGATAGGTGGGTCAGTTGCTGGGCTGGTCTTTATAAAGCTGGACATGCATGCTCGTTTAGTGCACACTTCACACAAGTTCGAATAGAAAGACTGAGGAACTCATTACTCCCGCTTCATAGAAACCCAACTCTCAGACACCTGTCAGAATCTGAAATGGCTACCTTCGTGTCGGTGAGTTTTCCATCTCTTCAGCATTCAGGGCTGTCAACAGCTTGGCTCACACTTGCTGACCTCTTGGTCTGTTTTGCCCTGTTTTGAATCTTGTGCAACTTTGGAGGG
Organism: Gymnodraco acuticeps; assembly: GCF_902827175.1. NCBI lineage: Eukaryota > Metazoa > Chordata > Actinopteri > Perciformes > Bathydraconidae > Gymnodraco > Gymnodraco acuticeps. The sequence goes on from NW_022991375.1 coordinate 3,837,599, forward strand.
CTTGTGTCAAAAGTGGGATTTAAGTTTCTACAGGTTACAGAGTTGCAGAAGAGCCATTAACACTTTGTCCTGCATTTTTCTACAGTGAGGAAAGGACACTTTTTCAAGAGCTTTGTTATTTGCTAGAGTTTGTTTAATATTCTGCAGCCCTGTAGCTTGCACTCGCGCTCATCACTGAGAAGATTTGATTGCCTCCTAGTTGTTATTGTCGCTTGATCTTATAGTTGCGTCTTAGTTGTAAATCTGTGGCTGAAAGTAAAGGAGTCTTTGTGGCAATAACCATAGCTGCTGTTTTTATAATGTTTTTAGATTTTCTTTAATTTGTCTCAGTCATATTGTAGCTACATGCACGCTCTTTTTTTTATTGGGTTAGTCAGGAGTCTGGAATGCCAATTACTGTCTTTAAGCATGAGGGTCTCATGAGCAGCTGGGTCTCGTCACTCTCATAAGTGTCTGAGCTCTTCGCCAAATATAGGGTCTTGTGTAATCTGTGTTAGGAAATTGCTTGGAATGTGTCGTGCAAGGCGCAGTTAAGTGTGACTGGCGTGCTAAAGTAATTCATGTAAAAAAATTGGTTTGTAGAGATTAAAGTTGCAACAGACAACTTTTCAGCTTTCCCCCATGTTGGCGCCGCTGCAGAGAGACATGATTCAAAAAGAGCAAGAAATACTTTCCTGCTCAGAGTAATCGCTATCCACTGCTCTTCTCTTGTTTACCTACTTTTGGAGCTTGTATTCATTTGATTATTTGAAAAGAGTAGGAAACATTTTGCAGGAAATAGTTTTTTGTTTTTAGGGTTTTGTGCCATGAATTCAGCCTTCCTTTTCCTGGTATCTGGTTTTGTTAGAAATGCATAGTGAAGGAACCAATCTATCATTCACTATCCATTACACTCGGCAATCAAAATTAACTTCATAATGATAATTGTTTGCGGTGCATTTTTTGCTAATTTTAGCAAAAAATGCACCACTCTATCGCAACTTAAATTAAAAAAGTTGGCTGACAGCTGTTAAAGTACCTATAGCTTGAATAGGTGAAACTGCCTGGCAACAGCCCCCCACCCACCCTCTCAAAGGCTAAGTAAATGTTTCCCATCCCGCTTGAACTAATCCAGCTATTTTCATATCTGTACAAACATTGAAGGGTAAGATAATTTTGGGGATGATTGGCAGGGCCAATGGGAAGAGCCTCAGCTGTCAAGCAAATCATTTTCTAAATTGTTACACGTCGTGAATTTGCTTCATGGACCCCACAGTGAACTATTCCTATGTGTCTGATGTCTGTGAGACTTTAGGCTGCTCATTGTCCCGGGGTGAAGAAGCCCCTCTGACTGCAGACCCTTCCCCGGCTCTCTGTGTTCCTGAAGGCTTTCTGTTGCTGCGATCAATCCAGACTAAGTCGCAATAAACTCTTGTGTGTCCCACAGAAATACAGATAGATGTGGCTGTACTGGGTTTGATGAAAAATAAAAAATGACAAACGCTTTATCTTCCCTCACTTAGAATGACATCAGTTGGTAGATAAACTGCTATCATACAACAACAGCTGATATGCCTTCACCTGGCAACCTTATTATATTTGAGAGGAATTTGTATTCATGAATATGTTCCTTTTCTCTCCCCAGATGGCAACCTGCCACACTTGTAATCAAACGTCCAGACACAGAGGAATGAACAGGGAGTTTTTATCTGGCCTCGCGAAGACCCACAGCACGCCAGGGAGCGTGGGCAAATACAAGACCCCCCAGTCTACCCACAGAGCCAACATGCCTACCCCCAAGACTCCCGGCAAAGACAAGACACCTGTTCACACACCTAGGTAAGTTATTTTAAGGTGGATCTTATTAATATCCTCAGAGCTAAAGTTCAGGATATAACCTTCCTCGACTAAACTTGTTAGGTGTCACAGACATTCGAGAGGATGCTGTGTCAGGCCCATTAGCTTTTTGAATGATTATGTTTCATTAAGAGAACTGCAGCTAGCTGTAAGGGTGCTACGTGCTGGTATCCATGCTTGCCAGATCATATACTTGTTGACGCACACTTTTAACTTTTCCTGCCGACCAACAAAATCTCAGATTTCTCTAATTTACCTCTTCTCTCCTCTCCCTTTCCCAACTTTCTCCTTCTCTCTCCAGGTCTTCCAGCTCCTCTAACACCTCAGGGTCAGGCTCATCTGCCTCCAAGACTCCCTCTAAACCTAAGAATTGGGTTGTGCAGCGTCTCAGCAAGATACTCATGCGAGAAGACAACCCGGACAAGAAGAAGGGGGGCTTGAAAGATTTTCTCTCCTCACTCTGAGCGTCTCTTTTGTCTTTTTTGTCGACTCTTGAAAAAACATGGGGTAAGACCCACGTTTGTAACCCGTTAACGCCAAAGGCTAAAGGGAAACTTTATTTTCCGAGCCGGTGTGTGAAGGGTTACAGTCTGCCCACCTACACAACTATTGCCGGGCTGTTTGGAATGGCACTCCTGGTATCCTGAATGTATCAACTGAGAGCTCTGGCTGGCTATTTCAGCTTTACATCAGGGTTACTGCTGAGCCAGTTGGAGGAGAATGCTTTTATTCTAACTCAGCACAAGACTCTTAAAATCTCCTAAACTGGGGATGTTATTTTAAGGGCAATGTTTGAGGAATTATTCAGTATTTATCAAATAGCTTAAAACCCACAGGAACTGTGGTCTGTGGGTGGAGTTTGGCATGGAAAGCTGGTTTACATGCCAATATCTTTTTTTTTTCTCAATGAAATATGTATATAATACATATATATAAAACTGTTTTGTATTCATGTTTACTTGATGTCTAATCTTTTGTATTTGAATGTATTTACTTTCTTTCTTTTGTATCCAGTGGGGAGATGTTAAGTATTTACTTGACAAATGTATATGTCAATGCAAATGCATGACATGATAGGAACTGTGCACAGTCACCAGGGAAGATGTTTGTAATTATCATCTGACATGGGACTTGCTGTTTACATTGAATAGGCACTCTGCCTTAACCTGTACAGAGAGACTTATAGACAATCAGTATTGTCAATGCTTAACATTTTATTTTAATATTTTCTTTGGTTACATGTTTTTGAAAGGTTACTCTTTTCATCTTTTTGTAAAGAGCAGGGATTTGGATACATCTTCTTTTGTCGTACTGCCTGATTACCTTTTCCATTAGCTGTTGAATGTACATGTGTTTGAATCCTGAAATACCTCACATTTGTATTCCACCTACACTGTGAATCACTCAAATAAAACCATCTTAGTCTGAAACCTTTTCCAATTTTCTGTGAAATGAGTGCTAGAAAATGTATTTTACTGCAGCTTCAGTCTTAGAGTTTATATTAATGTCTGCAGATATAGATGTAAGGCTATAATTAATCCAGCTGCATGTACTTGGGGTATATGGGGGGGTCTTTACACTTAGGATAGATCTATATTACTATCCAAGAAAATGATTGTGCAAAATATGTAAAAGAAAAACATACAAACGTAAATTAAAGTAGAACAATTTACATATAAATCTAATGAAAGTACAAGCAAAACATGACTTGTACATCATTAATAAATATATACTAAATTATACTATACTATATATATACTGGCAAGTTATTTGTGAATTAACCAATGGATCAAGTCATTTTAGCCATAATAAAAATGATTGTTGTTCTTATTGATTATATTTTCTATTATTAATCTGCAAAGTCATGAGTACATAAAGTTATAAAATAAATGTAACTATAAACTATATTGGAATATAGTAAATGGCCACAAATTATAATGTTCAAGTACAAGTACCTCAATATTATACAGTACACTTCTTGAGTAAATCTACTGTTACTTAAAGGTAGGGTAGGTAAGAATGGAGAAACCAGCTTGAGTGCGCTAGAAAAAATCAGTCCTTTCCTTCAGACATACAGAGCCTCTCCTGCACATGACCAATGAGGGCACGAGATGGAAGGCTGACAGGCAGGTAGGCCATCCAGTTATTTTAGCCGGGACGGCTAATAATTGGTCAAAGCATTTATTGTCAAAGCATTTAATGTATTAAAAACACTTTTTGTTATATTCCATAGAATATAACAAAAAGAGTTTCTGAAGTGAATTACCTACCCTACCTTTAATGAATGAAAGCTAAGACATGTGAATAGAAATGTTTATTTTAGTGCTCTAAAGTAACTATTTGCCAACCCTAATGTTTATTTTACCCGCCTAATTTGTTGTTCTTGTATACTACTTTTACGTCGTTTGGTTATTTATTTATATTTTGCTCTCTAAATTCAACAACTACTAGCCTACTTCACTACTATTTCCTTTATGATGATTTTTGGAGGTGTGATTCTGTTTTGGACAGCTGACCTTGAGAACATCATTGTGTTAGTCACTAATGTACTAACTTGCTATAAATAAAGTTAGGTAGGCCTACTTGTGGGTTATCTGTTGCCACTTTTTAATAGCGGGTAACTGACTCCTCCACATTAACTTTTTAATTTCTCAAAATAACAAACATGAATCCTATGGGTGAGGGTTAGGGTTATTTAGAGAGTCTGAACATTAAAGTGCGTATTTAGAGAGTCTGAAAAAAACTAAAAAAGTGGCGAAAGATAACCCACAAGTACCTAACGTTTTTTTTGACGAAAATAAGAATAACATGTTTTTTGTGTCACAATGAAATAAACTTGAGTTTTTCTAGAGAGGGAAACGCCATTTTTACCACAGCGGTACTCCACGTGTCCTGCAGGTGGCGCTGGACTTTAACAAACCGGCCTGCTGCACAGGAAGTCGGACAGCAGCAGAGAAATGTCTGCTGGTTAGCCGCTGTTAGCACGCTGCTCGATGTCTCTCACTGTGTAGCTGACAAACTATCGTTTAATGCAGCATAATTTATAAGTAAATGATTGTTCGGGGGTCTATATCAGGGCAATGTCGGACAAAAAGCGAAGAAGAGAGAAGGAGGACCGACGAGAGCACAAGAGACACAAGTCATCCAAACAGGATTTGGAGAAACTCAAAACACACACGAAAAAACTCACCCAAGAAGTGAAACAACTGAAACACCTTGAGACGTTGTGAGTAAGACTACTGAGAGCTTTTCTGCTTCAGGGTCCAAACTTATGCATGAATTATAAATGCAATTGATAAGTTATCTGTTGTAGCTCATCCATAATAATTTACTCTTACGCTCTTCCGGTTAATGTTTGGTTGTACTTGTGGTATCTTGTTATGGAAAAGACAGCTGAGCTTGAAATAGTCTGCAAGAATAACATCAGTATTATCTTCTTCATGCAGCTATGAGAAGCCTCCACCAGGACTCATAAAGGTAACGTTACATTTAGTAATGAAGCTTTAAAGAAAAATAGCTGTTGGGATTTTACACATTTTGTTATCATTTACTCAAAGAAATGCCCAAAGGTGAAAGTTACTGTTGCAGGAGCACGAGGACAAACCAGAGGACTGTATTCCTGCTGAACCCGGAAATGAAGCAGCCAGGAGCTTCCTGGCCCACGCGCCCACCAGGGGGCTGTGGATGCCCCTGGGGAGGGAGGTGAAGGTGATGCAGTGTGAGTACACTTAGCACTCATTCACTGATAACTGAAGTTTGCTTTGAGAGAGATATATGCACTGTTTGTTGTTTTTAGGAATGCATCAGTTGCACGATTCTCAACCGACAACAACGTTTAGAACAACAATTATGGCCAGTTCTGTGTTTTTCTTTATTTCTGCAAGGGAAATACAAATACATCTTTATTATTAAAAAATTAGAACTGTAAGCTCTTCATGACACCACTTTGAATAAGAAATACACTTTACAAAACCTTCTTTAGCTTGCGATTCAATAACCTACACATCAAGAAGATTTTAAGTAACATTGAGTGTTGGAATCTCTTGTTGTCTGTGATAACAGTTGCACAGTTATCTACTATTGCCTGTCATTTATTCATGAAAGACATATTTAATAGCAAGAAATTGCCATTCATTCAATTAAATTGTTAAATTATAACAAATATACAGACTGATCTGACTCTGATGACTATTTACATTCGTCTTTTGAGCTTTTTAAACATCTCATCTTATAATTCCTATCCGACAGTGTTGTTGGTTGAACGGTTTTGATCACAGTTTAAATAATAACTTTTCATCTTAAATGTTGTTCTTGAGCTCAAGAAAGAGTTGCTGCTCACAGGTCCAAACATGCACTCACATTCATAAAATTAGGATGAAAACTCTCTTTAAAGCTCTTAACCTATGTTGACAGATTCCCTCATATTGGCTTTAGAAGTACCAGCAGCACCTAAAGTGTATGAACTGTAGGTGGGAGCAAACATCCATCATGTGTGTGGCAGTGGTTTTGATGGCGGAAAAATTTAACCACAAGAACTTGTCAATTAACACCATGCCTTTTGTTTGTCTATTGCAACAGATTAATACTGGTGTTGGTGGAGATTACCTTCTGACAAAGACTTTTCTGCAGAATCGGTCGCTCTGCTTAATCCTTTGAGAAAATGTTTGAATATGTCATTTGGCTTAAAGGGATAGAGAGACGCCGCTTTGAATGATATGGACGTGAAACAAACGTAAACAGATACTTTGTGTGGTCTCACTTTAAGACTCAAGTTATTCATAACAGCTATACATTCAAACAGTGTGAGATTTTGACACAAACTCTTGTTTTCAGTGAAGCCACAAAGTGAAGATTTCTGATTAGTTTGAGGAGGTTCCTCTTTTATAATGAGGCATAAATGTCAAGTACATGAGCAGGGCAATTTTGAGTGTGTGACTCCTTTTCCTAACACTAAATAAATGTTTTTCTCTTGGCCCATGGAGGAAAGAAACTACAGTTAATAACATCTTAACTCAAGGTTAACTTAATATCTTTCGTTCTTAGCTTTAACTGCAAATCTTAGTTTTCTTAGTAGACAGTTTCCTCTATTCCTTGAGTTTGTTCAGTTGTCATCAAATATAGGCTTTTAGTCGTGTGATAACATGTATGTGAATATATTTGTTTTTGGTATGTACAGTGGGGCAAACAAGTATTTAGTCAGCCACCAATTGTGCAAGTTCTCCCACTTAAAAAGATGAGAGAGGCCTGTAATTTTCATCCTAGGTGCACTTCAACTATGAGAGACAAAATGAGAAGAAAAGAAATCCAGAAAATCACATTGTCTGATTTTTAAAGAATTTATTTGCAAATTATGGTGGAAAATAAGTATTTGGTCAATAACAAAAGTTAATCTCAATACTTTGTTATATACCCTTTGTTGGCAATGACAGAGGTCAAACGTTTTCTGTAAGTCTTCACAAGGTTTTCACACACTGTTGCTGGTATTTTGGCCCATTCCTCCATGCAGATCTCCTCTGTGATGTTTTGGGGCTGTCGCTGGGCAACACAGACTTTCAACTCCCTCCAAAGATTTTCTATGGGGTTGAGATCTGGAGACTGGCTAGGCCACTCCAGGACCTAGAAATGCTTCTTACGAAGCCACTCCTTCGTTGCCCGGGCGGTGTGTTTGGGATTATTGTCATGCTGAAAGACCCAGCCACATTTCATCTTCAATGCCCTTGCTGATGGAAGGAGGTTGTCACTCAAAATCTCACGATACATGGCCCTATTCATTCTTTCCTTTACACGGATCAGTCGTCCTGGTCCCTTTGCAGAAAAACAGCCCCAAAGCATGATGTTTCCACCCCCATGTTTCACAGTAGGTATGGTGTTCTTTGGATGCAACTCAGCATTCTTTCTCCTCCAAACACGTCTAGTTGAGTTTTTACCAAAAAGTTCTATTTTGGTTTCATCTGACCACATGACATTCTCCCAATCCTCTTCTGGATCATTCTAAATGCTCTCTAGCAAACTTCAGACGGGCCTGGACATGTACTGGCTTAAGCAGGGGGACACGTCTGGCACTGCAGGATTTGAGTCCCTGGCGGCGTAGTGTGTTACTGATGGTAGCCTTTGTTACTTTGGTCCCAGCTCTCTGCAGGTCATTGACTAGGTCCCCCCGTGTGGTTCTGGGATCTTTGCTCACCGTTCTTGTGATCATTTTGACCCCACGGGGTGAGATCTTGCGTGGAGCCCCAGATCGAGGGAGATTATCAGTGGTCTTGTATGTCTTCCATTTTCTAATAACTGCTCCCACAGTTGATTTCTTCACACCAAGCTGCTTACCTATTGCAGATTCAGTCTTCCCAGCCTGGTGCAGGTCTACAATTTTGTTTCTGGTGTCCTTTGACAGCTCTTTGGTCTTGGCCATAGTGGAGTTTGGAGTGTGACTGTTTGAGGTTGTGGACAGGTGTCTTTTATACTGATAACGAGTTCAAACAGGTGCCATTAATACAGTTAACGAGTGGAGGACAGAGGAGGCTCTTAAAGAAGAAGTTACAGGTCTGTGAGAGCCAGAAATCTTGTTTGTTTGTAGGTGACCAAATACTTATTTTACCGAGGAATTTACCAATTAATTCATTAAAAATCCTACAATGTGATTTCCTGGATTCTTTCCCCCCATTCTGTCTCTCATAGTTGAAGTGTACCAAGGATGAAAATTACAGGCCTCTCATCTTTTTAAGTGGGAGAACTTGCACAATTGGTGGCTGACTAAATAATGTTTTGCCCCACTGTATATGACAATGAAAGAGGTCCTAAAATGTTCATATTTGTATTTTGTGCCTCTACTGTGACATGTCTGCATGCTCTAATGTTCAAAAAGGTCTTTATTTTTCTCATACTGCCTGTGCTGCAGCACCTCATTTCACCCTCTGTCTGAAACCAGAGCCTTGTCTGCTCTGATTGGTTAGCTCGCTTGCTCTGTTATGATTGGTCAAACACCTAGAGATCCTGCCTCTTAGCCTATCTATCACATACACTGTGTAATGCTATGTTATGGAAGTAAACAAAGGAGTCCAATGGAGGTGTGTCAGTCACGGTGGGGGGAGTGTGGGAGAGACACTCCCTGTCAAAGGAACTATGGGATGTTAGCCTTTGCCGAGCATTTACATGCACAAAACCAAAATAACACATATTGGAAAACCCCAAAAAGCATAACAGTGCCCTTTTAAGTATACTCTGATGTGATTGTGACTTTGGGTATATAAGGTAAGATTATGTTCCTAAGGTAAAGAATGTACTTTCATGCCGATATTGAATCTATAATATTGCAGAGTTGTACCTGTCACGTCTGTCCAACTGTCCCACTATTAACTCTCAGATGTGTTTCCTTTGCTGCAGGTTGGAGATGCAAGCGTTACGGACACAGGACAGGAGATAAGGAGTGTCCGTTCTTCATCAAAGGAAACCAGAAACTAGAGCAGTTCAGAGTGGTGAGTTTGTGAACTGCTTATTAACTTGAGTTATTTATGGAAGAAATGGTCCACAGACAAAGAATGTAGGTTGGGTTGTTGTAGGTTAAGGAGCTGTGACAGAGACAAGCGTCTGAGAGCTGAGGTAACAACAGATTTGGGCCGTATTTAGTTTACACTGAGGAAACATGTGGGCAGCAGATTCCTTCCCACTGCTGGTTCCAATAGGCCTGTTTAGCATGATCTACTGCAGGAACACACAGCCTCTCTAACCATTACCATAAATGCAACTGTGTCATATTTTCATGCCTCGCGTTGTCACGGTGAGGTTTTTAAAATTGCTGACATAACACTAAATCCAGTACAATGTATGAAATGTGTTGAGGGGAAATTGAATGGACTAAATGTGAATACATAGCAACTGTTATTGTAAGTAGGTGTGTTTTCTTTAAAGTGACAGATTGCATTTTGGTGTTTTAGGCTCATGAAGATCCAATGTACGACCTCATTCGGGAAAACAAAAGGAATGAAAAAGAAACCAGGTACATGCACTCATCTTTTGAATCATGAAGGTTGCTCACATCATTTGCTGTAATTTCCATAATTAAGAGTCAGATTTGTTTAAAGGACAGACAAGATGTTTTCGGCTGCTCTGACAGTTGGATCACACACACTTGAGAACTTGCAGGTTTTAGTTTTTTTAACTGTTGTATCACAGCAGAGTGGGACAATCTCAGCTGACCTGGAAATCCTCTCATGGTGGCTGGTTCTCTCTCTCTGTCTGTCTGTCTGTCTGTGTGTGTGTGTGTGTGTGTGTGTGTGTGTGTGTGTGTGTGTGTGTGTGTGTGTGTGTGTGTGTGTGTGTGTGTGTGTGTGTGTGTGTGTGTGTGTGTGTGTGTGTGTGTGTGTGTGTGTGTGTGTGTGTGTGTGTGTGTGTGTGTGTGTGTGTGTGTGTTACAAAAAGGTTATTTAAAGGTCAGTGGCGTTGTGAAGTCTGGGTAGCGTGTGTATGCTGCAGTAATTATGGCATCTTCTTTGGAAAAATACTGAAAGTCCAGCTTGCTTTTCCAATTGCATGAATTGTGCCGTAAGTTCTCCTCAGAAAGTGTAATGATGCAGTTGTAAATATAGGCTATTTATTCAAGAGCTTGCATCTACTTAAGTTTTTTCTTGCAATTTTTCAAGGTAGAAGACATTTTGTATTTTACTCTTTTATACTTGTTTTTGTTTTTTGTATCCTTCCCAAAGTGACTTGTTTTTGCATTGATGATATCATCTCTACTACTTAACTACAATTATTTATATTTGTATTTTATCTGCGGTGCACACTCTTAATCAAAAATAATCAAACACATAACGAGATGTCAAGGAGCCACAGGAAGACAACAAAGCCAATATATATATATATATATATATATATATATAAAGTATTTTTTATGGGTAAATGCAGCCTGTTGCTTTTAGATGTGTTATTGTAATGTAATTGATGCCTGACTGAAACGCTTAGTCTCTAATAAAATCAGTGCTGACAGTTTGGATACATAAATCCACCGTACTGGAGCTGAGGAGAAGGGACTTTTATAGTTTAGCTATAGGCTATGAAGTGCTTTTATGATGGAGATGGAGTTCACTTTGAGACCTAGAGGTAAACTACCAAGAGAAGCATAACACGAAGTGCTCAGATGATCCTGCTGCTCTGAGAGATCAACATAATGAGCTCTGATGGGCACTTCTCACGAGCATGCCACCCTTTTATCAGAGAAACCCTTTGATGGCTGAATAGTTAACAGTTTCTCAATGTCCTCATGACTTTCACATTTCTGATGTCATCATAGGGCTGCTCGATTATGGCAAAAATCATACCACGATTATTAAATACGATTATTCATTGACTTTGAAAACATCCATTTATTGAACTTTAAAACAAATGATAATTTGAACAGTCTCTTTTTAACTGTTGATTACCCTGAACGTATATTTCAACTGAAAAACCAATACAAAAATAAATTAAATAAATGATACATTTAAATAAATAATATCAAAATAATAAATACCAATAAACAAGATCAACAAATATTTTGGAGCGCACTTCCACAAGCTACTAAACATATATAAATTAGACTAAAATAATTAGATCAAATATGTTCTAGTGCACTGTCACAACCTAGCAAAGCAAAATAATCATTTTTTTCAATTATGTTGTTTTCGTAATTGTGGCAGGCGAAAATCGTAATTGCGATTAAAATACGATTAATTGCACAGCCCTATGTCATCATGTGCCAGCTCACCTCTCTGAGCTGATTAAGGGGCATGTCCTCCAGTGGCCTTTCAATGCTGTACTTTTCTCCATTCAGCTAAACAGTGAGACTCTTTCTCACGTATTTTGTGATGTGTTGATGTTCTCAAACTTTTTAAGCTGTTGACAAGAAGCACATGTTTGAGCAACTCTGATATTGACTACTCTCCTTGCTGGACAAATGTTAGCAGAATGTATAGATTCAGTTAAGCATAATTTAATGTGGCACAGAAGTTATCCAAACTATTTTAGCCATCTGAACTTCAAGCTTCACAGCAGGATGACCTCATTATCCAGGTGTGCTGTCAAAATCCTCCGCACACCTGCAGTTTAACGGGTACGTGGCCACTGTTGGCAGTCACTGGAAATATGTTACACTGGTAAGACACTTGGCTGACAGTCCGTAAATGCTGGTACTAGGACGCCTTGCTGAAGGACACTTTAGAACAGGCATCCTCAAACTACGGACTCCGGTCCGGATCCGGACCGAACCAGCACTGTCTCCGGACTCTGAGCAAATTATACTTTTCATATGTATGATCTCTCTGTATTATATGTGAGACATCGCCACAACGCATTCGCAACGAGTCAAAATTCTCCGCTATGTCCACTGCAAACAGCGCTCTGCATGTCTGACTGTTCCACTGTGTTCCACCTGTGTGTGTCAACGCTTTGGTCCAATCACATTCAGCATCCAGTCAGCGTTTTTTCCCCCCAAACAATCTGCGAATCAGAGGCACAGTAGGGCGGGTCTTCGCGGACTGCGGGTGGGAAAAATGTGTGTGTCTCTTTCAACCTGTCTAAGTCAGAGCGAGAATTAAAACAAAAACAAAAAAAATTCAGAGCGAGAGTTAACAGCTCATCTAGTTCCATCTGTACTGTAGCTAGTAGCCTAGTTTCACCTACCGGGGTGGCAACTGACACCCTAAAAATAGGCCTTGCCACCCCAGCTGCCACCCCAGTTGGCAGCTTTGTTTTGAAAGAAAAGTTGTGGCTCATCGGACATTTATGAGAGAAAGTCTCTAATGTCCGAGTGCAAGTGAATGCAGCACAAGATGCACGTCATGTAACCCCTCCCCCGGTCCTGGCGCGAGCGTGGACATACGATTTGGCGGCGATTTCATTTTTAACTGGACGGCGCAAAACGAGAAGCATTCGGACCCAAGCACTGAAGGAATGAGGTATTTGCGGTCTACAATGACAGATAAGAGACTGTCAGTTTGGCTGTACTCAGCATTGAATCAAAACGCACTAAAGCTGTTGATCTTAATACGTTTGTGAGGCGTTTTGCTGAACAAAATGGTAATCGCCGCATTCAGCTGTAATAGACATGTCAACTTGATGCTCTGCTCACGGATGAGCATACACAACTATTAAGATGATGACCTTACGTGTGTAAATATATTGTTTTCTTTGAGGGGGTCTGCCCCCAAAAAACTGTTTTAATTCCTGAGAAAGTCAAATAAGACGGTGTTTAAAACTACACTGCCCAGCCAAAAAAAAGTAATCACTTTGATTTAACTAGGCCAGTAGGTAAGGACTCTCCACTGGATAATAACTGAAGTATAAAAGAATGCATGACTGAAGTGATGGAGACCATGTTGAAGGCAAACAAAAAGAGGAAATAACAGGTCAAATCAAGCAAATCCCCTCTCAGATTGCACAGCAACCAGAAGAACATAAATACTGGCTGGTGATTTGATTCATCAGCTTTGTGATGGAATAAAAAATGCACAGTGCATTTCCTTAGCTGTGGGTGAGTCCACTGACACCACTGACAATGCTCAGTTGCTGGTGTTTGTGAGTTTTTATGATGAGGCAAAGGGGGAGTTTGTTGAAGATGTGTTGGGCCTGACGAACCTCAGTGGACACACAAGGGGGGAATACATTTATAAAGCAATAATGGGAATGCTGAATGAAAGAGGGTGCAGCTGCCTTTATTCATAACTGTGCAGCTCTTACACTGCGACTCTGAGGGGTCAAGCACAGAAACAATAACAATGAAAACTGCTGCATACAGATTATTTTTGTTTTTGCAACCTCGTGTTAAGAATCTTGTTGCAATTGTTTAAAAGTTTGAATGACCGTAATAAACGGACCTTTGTCTTATTGAAACATTTATTTTGGACCTTTAAGATTTGTATTTGAGTACCCCTGCTTTAGAAGCTTGCCAACATCTGAGTCTGCATCACAGTTCAGTTTCTCTCTCTGTATTTGACTCTATTTAAATCTCATCTCCTCCTGCCTTTCCTGTTTCTAGGATCCAGCAGCTGCAGCAGATGCTTCAGGACAGCACTTCCTCCAATTCAGACAGCTCCTCTTCCTCATCCTCATCCTCCTCCTCATCAGACAAACACCGCAGCAAGAAGAGAAAAAAGGGGAAGGACAAAAAGAAAAAAGACAAGAAGAAGAGTAAAAAGAAACAGAAGCAGAAGTCGTCCAAAACCAGTGACTCTTCAGATTCAGATTGAGTGTTTGGAACAGGCTTGTTTACTTGTACGCTGTGTGCTTTAAACATAGAGCATGGATGAAGTAGCTGCTATGGTAGATCTTACGTAGTAGTGAAGTTTTCCGCACTCTGAAGACGTTTCTAAGCCTTTTCTAAGTCCACTGTGCATGACTTCCCCAGGATGACGACTCGCATTATACCTCCTCTCCGACGGATGGTGCAGCACGGGGTCATACGGCACAGCTGCTTAAGGAAGTGTGTGCAGCGTGTGCCACGGTGCATATGTGTGTCAAAAAGCATTAGCTGCATGGGTAATTAATCTTAAGTGATATGAAATGAGCCCGCTGGTGTACGAGATAATGTTCTTCTATCTACGGTGTCCGCAGATACAGTGTGTTATTAAGAGATTGTATTTTCCACCATATTTTTGTATCCCTGCCATCTCCCTGGTATTAAATACTTTGATTGTAGAGTGTGCTAAACACCGAGGTGGAAAAAAAAGTCTAAATGAAACGTTGGAGTACAGCTAGAATTTGTCTTCCACGCAAGCCAGAATGTTTGAATGCTTGTTACTGTACAGAAATATTTGAAATGATTTGTGGTTGGAATATGCTCATTAATTTGCTCTAAAGAAAACCACAGCGATGGGAAAAGAATGTATGTGAATGTGCTCCCTTATTCTGAGAATAAAGATGGCTCTCTCTCCCTCAAATGTTTACTCGGCTCCAGGCTTAAGAAAAGCAAACATGTTAACCATTTTGGCCTTGAATGAATGTGAAAGAGAATCTTTTTCATATTTACGGTGATCTTTTGAGGAAAGTGCAGCGAAACTCCACACGGCGAAGTCTGATCATTAAAAGTGCACAGCGTAGTCCTGCCGTGACCTTCCTCAGAAAAGAAAAGTTCATTTACAAGAGGCGAAGAACATTTTTTTTTGATCTTGTCCTGCTAGCAGTCTGAGGATACTTCAGAGGGTGTTTCTCAAAAGTCATTTTGCAATCTACACAATGCACAGCGACCCTCCCTCTGTGTTCAACTCATCAGCTCTCTATAAGGACTTTGCAGCAGACTTGCCCTTTAGGCCACATTTGAGGAAGCCTTTTGTGTCATTTCGTCATGAGCAACACATTTTTGAGCAGAACTCCCTGTGGAAACGAACTTGAAACATTCCCATTTCCTAATGACCCTGCTAGAGAGACAATTACAGTAGACCTACAGGGAACAAGCAAACTAGATTTCCATTTAGATGTGTGCATTAAGCTTTCCGAGCAGCTCAAATGCTGTAGGCACTAGGCAGTGTATGTTAGTGTGAAATTGCAATTCTATCAAAGAGTGACAGATTATAAGGCCATGAGAGCATTTTAGTTGCAGATTGAACGCTTATTCATTCTCTCTTCCTTTTCATCTTTGCTTCGCGGCTCTGTCCATCGCCTGGACCAATAACCTAAGATAAATCAGCGTCATTGAAACAGTCTGTTCTGCATTGACTTCTCTCTTTCTGAGTGGAACAATGAATCTCCCAGATGAGATTCAGTCACAGGCTGCTCAGAGGGAGGTTGCGCCTCACGTAGAGAGAATTTGGTCAACTGAGAGTCTTTATTGAAGCACTCTATCTTCTTGGACCAGGGACAGGTCAGACGGAGTGCCAGGACAGACTCATTTTGCAGATTGTGTTACGACTCAAAACACATTTGCCAAAAACTAGTAAATTAAATCTTTATGAACCGAGCCCTGTGCCTAACACATGAATAATTAATCATGTTTGCCAAATGAGTAGGATGCCAGTTCCAATTATTTTGTAGTCATGTCCTGTTGTCTTCACAGCAGATGTGCAGATATAGTGAAACTGTATTGTAATCTAGATTGAGTTACACAACCAGCTGAAAGTCTTAGGTTTAACTTGAGAGATGAAAAAACATTGACTGCATTTGATGGCTGCAGAGATGCATTGTGAGGCTGCACTTTATTTAATGCATCATGCAGTACTTATATATTGTCCATATGGCTTAAAACCACTCCACTGCCTCTTTGCTGTCTCAGATAAAACGATGATATCCTCTGTGAGCCCTCTGATGTACAGTCTATGGATGTACTCTTGAAAGCTCTGAAGCCAAAGTCAGGGGTGCAAAAGTCACCAAAACTCACTCAGTTCTATTCCAAAATCACGAGAACAGAACAACAAAAAAAGGAGTTTGGTTTCTTGCTGGAAATCCCCCTAAAAAGGTACACTGAAAAAGCTGAACCGTTGACTTTGATTAAATGTATTATGTCAACAAATTTCACATAACTGTATAAGGTTAGTTGAAATAAATAATATTAAATTAAACCTTAATATTATTGCTTTCAACTAACCTAATACAGTTATGTGAAATCTGTTGACATTTAATTAAAGTCAGCATTTCAATTTTTTCAGTGTAGTGGTTAGAAATGATTTATGCACAATTTAAACTGTGTTTTCCCTATCTAATGTGACCTTCCAGGGTTAAAGTATATAACCATTTGAAGTAAGTATATGTGACTTAAGTCAGGTTGAATGCTGAATCTTAACTACATCTCTTTGTATGCAGATAACCTTGCTTTTATACAGCCCTTCATTTCATTTCAAACCTTTATTTAACCAGATTTGTCCCATTGAGATCATAGATCTCTTTTTCAAGTGAGACCTGCACCCTTGATCCAATTAACAATTTGATGAAGGCCACAGGCTGTTATTTAGACAGAAGTTTAAATCCTTTGCTTTTCTCAGAGAGAGACAGAGATTTCTACTGTGTGTGTCACTCCAGATTCCCCACACTCATAAATGCACACTTTGAGTTTAATATCAGAAACAGTCTGTTATCCCTGACAAAATTAAGGGGAAGTGGCCTCATGTGGCTCAGTGTTGCTCTGCTCTGCGATAAACTCTTCTATCCTGTCTTTTACAATTACATTGAATGAAACTCCACCATTATGCTGTGTAGGACCACTGCTGTGCTACATTAAAAAGGCTCCCGGCGTATTGAAACATTAGAAGGTCATAATCCTACCCGCCAAACAGTTCTCCGTGTATATGTGGGGACCAGAGAGCGCTCAATAACCATGAATTATTAAAGTCATTGTTCATGTTTGCCTTTCTCTTCTGGCTGCAAGATTGGAGGGAGTTGCTTCTTTGTGCCACTCTGTGTATGGCACGTTGTACATCTGCTTTATTCACCAATATAATCTAATATTGTGTAACAATATGAATACACTATTCTTAAAAGGCAGTCACGAAAAAGCTCATCCGTTTTTTTTTAAACGTATAGCCTATTATGTAAACTATTAAAGTACAATCCTAAAATGTGCTATTTTACAATGTTCCTCATATGTTAGCTCAGTAAACACATATCTAACAATTTTTGAACACTTAAAGTTAATCTGCTATATAAACAAGTGCTCAGATTTTTGGAAGAAAAATAAAAGACATTTGCTTAAGTTTGGGTAAAAAGCAGTTTAAGTTTGTACAGTACTTTCAACACGGCTGTTGAAGATGTTTGGATCTCACACAATGAAACACGTTTGTTCATTTGTTTGTTGACAAACAGATTTAAAAGAAACAAATGTTAATTGTTCATTTCTGAAGACTGTCATTGTAATATTAACCCTATTTAATCGACTTTTAATGTTGTCATATTTAGTAGATTGTGTCTAAATGTATGAGATCTACATGTATTTGCCCAAATCCTAAATTTTCTAGAAAATAACAGTCATCCGAAAAATGATTTGTAGCCAATGACCACTGAAAATAACTAATCTTGAAATAATAAGAACCATACCTAAAAAAAAAAAGTATATATATAATTAAACAAACATGTGTCAGTGTGTTTTATTAAGTGCCTACAGGTTGAACTTCAGGGGGCTGGTGACTCACACCTGTTTCTGAATGGAAGACATGAGTCGAGTAAAAAAGACTCAACAAATTCACAATTACATGCAGCTTTTTAAAGCGGACATGTTAACCATGTCCTATCATCCTGAAATCAAAAATATAAACCTGAGTGTTTTTTCCCTCTGATCTAATCTGATTGAGTTTGTAGCCTGAAACGTTATGGAGCAAAGCTCGCTGACTGACTACGGAGCTGCTAAAAGCCAAAGTAGCCTCCTGACATCTTTATTTAAATCTGATAAATGTCACCACTCGTTAGGCAGTGACTCAGTGAGAGCAGCTGGCTCTCATGTTTTCATGCATCCTCTGTCTGGCATCACCATCAGCCAGCAGACGGCAGAAGAAGAAAAGAGGAAGTGGAAACATCAGCACTATCTCTATACGGCAGAGAGAGGGAGGGAGGGAGCAAACACCGCTGAGTGACACTCACACACACTCACACACAAACTCTGGACATCAGCGCTTTAGTGGAAGAAGTGTCCTCGCCTCGTCAGGTTAGTCAAAGCTTTCTTCTCTTGCGCAAATGTTGGTGTTGAGCAGTGTTTGTAGCTTCACTTCCTCCGCGTTTGCTGCTAAATGTTGAGGATTCACGATGTTTTGCGGCTCGCTGCGCTTTTCCTCAGCAAGCGTTTATGTGTGTTACATTGCAGCGAGACAATGCTGTGTTTCTCCCTCGTCTTTCCCACCCTGTGTGTCCGTTTCCCCCGGCTGTCTTTTACTTTGTGAAGTGGCCTCAGCGGCTCTTTTGGGCGCTGTTCTTATTATTGACATGCCTCATTAAAGCATCGCAGCCCACTCTGCTTTCACGCAGAGACACACGTTGAACTGCAGTGGGAATCAAACTGCCTTTAAATCCATTCACAGTGCTCCTTTTACTTCTGGTTTGTTAAACAAGTGCGCGTTAAAGCTGCCTGCAAGTTGTGTTGTGTTTGCAGCAGATCTGTGAAGGCGCAGAGCTGCTGCTGCAGTTTCCCCGGATCTTTGTTTTAGAGCATGCTGTTCGCTTGATACAGAAAAAGTGATGCGTTCACTGATGCCTCCGAGTTCACCCTGCTGCTAATTAAAGAGCTGCTTAAGGGTGTGCGGTGTGTTACTCCAGCACAGCATGCATAGCCACACCATGGGCCTGTCATTAGAAGAAGGGAGAGAGAAAGCTAGACATGTGATGTTCGAGCTCTGTACTCTCCTACATAAAATGAACAGCAACAATGTCAAGATGCATTGTAATCTGGCTGCTGTGAATCAAGTTATCTGAGGTCTACTACTTAACTTGTCTTCTCTCTACATCAATGGTTAATACAAGTTGTTTATGCCCGTCATTTATATGCATTCATCAATGTTAAACACATTTTTAAGGCTTTCAACCCCTTTTCAAACCAAGCAGTGGCCACTTATAACCCCTCAACACTGGTTGCTTATGTCAACGAGTTGAAACTAGTTAGCCACATGTCTTTGTTCTTGTTATGGGATTCTTATGGGATTTAATAATTCATAATGTTCCTGCTTTGCTAGGCTGATGATGATTGTTGTTCTA
Source organism: Gymnodraco acuticeps (assembly GCF_902827175.1). Classification (NCBI taxonomy): domain Eukaryota; kingdom Metazoa; phylum Chordata; class Actinopteri; order Perciformes; family Bathydraconidae; genus Gymnodraco; species Gymnodraco acuticeps. The sequence continues at coordinate 3,857,069 of NW_022991375.1, forward strand.
CCCCTCAAATTTAGCAGGCAAACCATGAATCAAGGTGGGGAACCACACCTCTGTTTGATAGACTGTGTGACATTTTGTTTTTTTTATTCTAACACATCCCAGAAACAAAAACACTGTATATGAGCCTTTCCCGGCCAGCGGTAGGTGTACCCCAGGGGGTACTTCTGCTGTTATTAGGGAGCACATGGAAACATTATACAGTAAAAACATTGGATTTGATCTGCATTCTTGTCTTGTGGGTAAAATAAACATGCAAATAGAATTACATATTGATGTAATGCTGAATTTGAGTACATGTATTGCCATAATAACCTAACCGCTATTACAGGCCCAGCTTTACTAACCATTTGAGTCAATTCATAATGCAATTGATAATAGTTGAAATAAAATAGAAGACTAAATTGCTGGTACTCTAAGTAGTAGTAGGCTAGTACAAAGGTAATCTTGACCAAATGTACTGAAGAGAAAAAGAGTCCAATACTCAACAGTGAACTGTTATGATAGCAGTGAAATACTTTTCATAAAGCCATCCTTTCACTCAAAAGGGTTCTTTGGAAAACATTACTGTAGATGAAAAAATGTGATATTGTGCTATAAAACTGCCTTGAAACTGCTACTATTCCTCTTTATGCCTTTGGACCCACAGTGGTACTTTAAAGGGCCCCTGGCTGTCTGTGGACCCTATTTTAGGAACTGTTGCTCCATATTTCCTCTGTGATCATTCAGTTACCAGGAAGAAGCCACAACAGTGTTGGTCTGTGGCACAGAGCGTCTCCCAGCTCCCAACATCAGGGATTCGCTGTCGTCTTCCCTCGCTCCCTCCAGGCAGCTTCTGATGGCGTTAGAGCCCATTTACATGCCCTGTTAGCCACCAAAGACATGCCTGTTGTGATGGAGCCACACGCATGCCGGCATCTCCGTGTCAACTCGACAATAAACACAGGCAAACACAGCCTAGAAACAGGATCATAAGTACACGCTGCAATGTTTCAGATTTAGAAAAATAGGAAGTTATCGGCGGCATGGGATGAATGCGTTTTTTGTTCGTGCTATTCTGGCATTATTATTGAGGTAAACATTTTGAGGTTATTGTCTGTTGTCTGTCTTGTTGCCCATGACGATCTAGAGTGTTATTCGATGTGAGTTTCTATCGGTGTAATGTACTTGAACTGAGAGATCCTGTTTTGCATTGTGAGGTTTTGGTCTCTATTACCACCCTGAGAGATTGATGTTTTTGGTTTTAGACTCAGGTCTGGCACAGCTTTAGCAGTCAAGGAACGCAATTTTCGACTCACCCTTTGGAACAAACCACTAACTTGAGCACACTCTCCCATTAAACCGGTATGGGAAGTTTTAATGTGTGCTAGTATCAGTCCAGGTCAGAATTGAAGCGTGCCAGAAGTGTTTATTTTCAGTTTTACAGCCACCTAAATGTCAAAAGGAATTCACATGCATGCAAAAACAAGATTTATTAGCAATAACCTCCATTTCTTGTTAGCTGGCTTACCCAAATAAAGATGATTTTATCCCTACCTACAGGGTCTTTAAAAATCAGCAATATAGTAAATGAGAAGTGAGATAGAAAATACGGCAGCATTGACGTTTACCAGAGTCATTAAGCCAAATAAAGTGATGGAATTAAACTTTAGCGCCGTGGTGTTTTATTTTAAACATAATCCTGGAAATCAGATTAGTGGAAGGAGGCAGAGATCGTAGAGTTCTTTTTGTGAGAGGGTGGGTGACTCGCTTATTGCATCACATGCAAGATTCTGATTTTGTATCTCTTTGACACAGCCTACTGTTTGGTATCCTCTCACCACCTCCTGAAGTGTAACCTTGTCTCCTCTCGCCTGTCAGAGCCCCCTCCCTCCCTCTTCTTGCAACTTGTTATCTTTCTCTCATTAGCTTACTCTCTCACACATACTATCTTACTGTCTCTCACATAAGCATCTACCCCGTTTCTTGCCGTTTCTTCTCATTTGCTTACTCTCACATTGCAGCACACACTTCCCCCATCTACTTTCTCACTCTCATTTCTTGCTCCTTGAGGGAAATGAAGGTATGTAAATTGTTTTCTCCTTGATGTATGCCGGGCCTTTGCTATCGGTCCATCTGAATAAACTAATTTCCCCCTTTTTCTCCTAAAAGCTCAGAATCTGAACATTAGAGTAACACCAACAACTTCAGGGCCAATGTCATGTCTTTAGGTCTTTCTATGTATTTGTGTGCAATCAGCCAGTGCTAATGCATATGAAAACAACCTGCATGCAAATGAAAGTACTGGCAGCCTTGCTTGTTGTACAAACTGGAGTGCTAAACCTTCAGCAGCTTGAAGTTAGATTAATTTGCAGTTCCAAATGAGACAAATGTTGTCTTGCATAATTGCTCCCTGTGGTACGAAGTTAATTAAAACAGCAGGTTCTGAAGGTGTGATGGGAAGGTGCCAGACAGATATAGGTGGGTGAGGAGAGATCTCATATCATCTCATGCCATGTTCTGCTCTTTAGTTGACTGATTATTGCCTTGGGCGAATTTCAAATCCGAGCAGCTCTTTCACTTGGGAAGAAAAAATGCAATAAATAGGAGGAACCGATGGACGAAGGTTGTTGTTTTATGACAAACCGTGATCATGGGAATACGCTCACGAATGTACATCAACTTTTTGCTCCGTGCATCTATAAATGTATGTGTTTTGTTCCTAGGGCACAGAGTCCATCCATTCTTTGAATATGAATCAGTTTGAGCGGAGAGCATCCGCAGGCGTGTTTCTCCGTCCGAGTCTAGACTTTATGCGGAGTGAAGCAGCCCTATATGACCCAGAAAGTGATACGGTTCCCTCTGCGTACTCGCTCTGCCCGCTGCATTCCAGCTGTGGTACTGCCGCAGAGCTCTGTAAATATTGAGTGAGAGGTTAGCCAGCTCTTTTTCTCTCTGTGCGTGTGTGGTGTTTAGCATTTCTCCACTAAGAGCCGCTCAGCCTGCTCAGAGCCTACTGACCCAGTAGGATAAATGGTAAGCTAGTCTCTGTCTCACCTGTATATCCCCGTTCCAGCTGTGTGAGGGGCTTGATCTGACTTCATGCTCAACGCTGGATACTTTTTTTGGGATTGTCCAACGGGTGCGGTTGTTAGAGGCTACTAGAGTACAGTGTATGCAGCTGTTGTAGGATGTGCGGATGCTTCAGTAGCATCACACAGTGTATGATTTATGGCAGGTTTGCACATGTTCTGCACAGATCATCCAGATTTCAGCGCTGTGTCAGTCATTATGTTTCTCTGAGGCTTCCCTGCATCCTTTTCACAGTAGCTACGTGCTGGTGTTTCAGTATGACCCAGGTGCTAAACACAGGTTTACTTAGCTGTGACGTATATTGTAACTTTTCCCATGTGTATTTGTAGCCCTTTAGGTGTCGTGCAATAGTATAGGTCATTGCTTGATCTCTATGTTTCTGTTCATATATGTATGCTGGCAGTCAAGCTCCCATCTGTTCATCAATGCATCTCTTGATCCATGAGTCCATCCGTCCATACATCCTTTGGCTTTTTACCTCTTTCTCCCTGTGATCAGGTGGTCTGGCCCTACGATGCGCACTTCCCCTGGCAGTGTACTCCCACTATTATCTTTTTTTTCTGCACAGTTCTCTCTAAATGTTGAACTTTGGTATTTATGTTGAACCATTACTTACCTGAACTTGCTGTCTCTCATGTATAATAATGAGTGTTCTGTTTGATGTCTGATCTGGGGCGGAGAGGGATTTTAGGAAACTTCAAGCACATCATCACAGACAGTGCCGCATTATTTTTGTTGAATTGTTCACACCCTGTATAGCAGAGAGAAAGTTGAGAAACTGTGAGTGTGAGCCAAACACTACCTTACTGTAACTCAAATGATGTGCATCAGATTAGAAGGGCAGGAGGGTGGTGTCATGTCCCCTGAAGCATTTATGTTCTGATTTGATGCTTTCTGGGGAAAAGAGAAAACTTTAAATGTCACATAATTTCTTTCTTACTTTTAGTTGTTTTTGTGGTACAAGTCAAATATCTGCAAACGTTCTGCAGTATTTAAAGTTTAAAAAAAGCATGGAGCAATCAAAGCAGGCAATCTTTGCACATACAGTAAAGGGGTGTAAAATGTGTTCATATAAAAACTAACCATTTCTGAAAACAAATGTACTCATTAAAGGGAACTCACTTCTTCTCACTCACCATATAGTCTATTGGCATGTCTTTAGGGTATATGTGATTTAGTTAAATAAAGTATTTAAATGACCTAAGGACAGATACCATGGTCAGTTCAGTCTCTCAGGCACATCGTTGAGACTGCAAACCACTACATTGACATAGATATGTTGGTGTGTGTTTGTGAACTATGAGTCACATGTTGAAGCCAGGGTCCAATCCGAGGTGGGCTTCATGTTGTCTCTCTGCGTCTCCCAGGTGCACACAACCCTGATCTTGTCAGATCTGTCCCCTGATGAGAGTGGACAGCACACACGGATGAGTGGAGGTTCAGTGAGATGGACCGAAAATCAAACCAGCCTGTTGTTTTCTGGGTATGGGAGGGGGGTGTCACAGTTTCTAAGAAACCTACAGACTTATTTGTTTCTTATTTTACAGCTTAAATGAGAACATAGCCTCTCTCTCTTTTCCATCTTTAACTTGCTTTCTAGTTTTCCATCTTTCTCTTTTTTTATTTCTCAGAGTCAATCTTAGCCATGATTATAGTAGTCTCAGTTTTCTGTGATTAGCGTAGTGGTTAGAAAAGGACTCTTTAAAGACTTGATTTATTCCTCGCTGTGACTGAAAGACACTTGCAAATTATGTAATTTTGTGTGTTTTCTGTGTGTGTAATGGTAGGGCACAGTGAGCTCCACCACAATAAAACTCCTTTTTATAGATACTTTCTCACTGCAAACTTCATTTCAAGTTATTTCTGTTAGGAAGACTGGAGGGTAGACTGAAGAGAGAAGTGCAATAACGCATATCTAAACGTATTACATAATTAATGTATGGGTTCAGATTGAGGATTTGAACCCATTCTGTCACGACGCAGGCCTCGGCGATGTCGAAGTGCTGCAACAGTTTATTTTCTTGGGACTAGTCAAGGCTAGCTCTTGAGAAAAGAGATTGAGGAGTGGAGGGTCTCTCATAAAAGGCCAAGGTCACCAGCTCACTGGTTCCCTCTGGCTGGGGAACTGCAGGCCTTGGATTGAAGGTGTAGCTTTACGTCAGGGCTGCCTCTGAGTCTCTGAATAAATCAAAAACACAGAAGGACATTCGAAACAAGACATATTGATATCTCCTCTATCTCGCTCTTCTTTCGCTCTGAATTTATCTCTTCATGCCTCTCTTTAAAGACTTTACGAACCAATGCTCCATTCCTTCATTTATCTATTTCTATCGGTCTTCCTCAACACTTGTTCTGCCTCCTGCCTAGTGTTTTCAGCAGAACTTTCCATCTAAACAACTCCCTATACTGTACACATTGCTCAAGTCCTCCTGGCCCTCTCAGCCCACAAATTGCCCACAAGCATCAGCAGAGTTCAACAGAGCATCTGGAATATATTGACCTCCACAAGACCCCAGTACTCGTGTCTCGTGTTGCTATTTTTAAGTTACAGCCCAAAGTGTGTTTTCTGCTCACTGTAACCACCCAGTAGAAACAAGTCATAATCACTCTCACACCTGGACGCTATATTTCATCAATTCCTTTGTGATAAAAAAAACGCTGAATAAAGAAATCTTCCTTTAGGCCCACCACAAAGCTTTGCTCACTGGGATTGCAATGCCCTTAAAGAACAACAGGTCAACAGGTCAAGCCTAGCCAGAGCTCTTGGATAGCTTTTGTTTACTTTGTCCAAGGGGCGACATTTCAACTTGCCCTTAAGTCTATTTTGTGTCCAGAGTGTTTGGTCAATACAAATAAATAATAATTTAACTTTCAGACTGTAAATGGACACTCATTATTATCATTTATTTGTCTTTCTTTCTGCCTGATGAGGTTGGAAGCTAAGTAAGCAACAGTATGAGACTGTTGGCATATATTTACCCAGTACTTTTGTTATGAAAAGACACCCATAGGAGGATTCCTGGTCCTGTGTTGTGCTTATCTGTGTTTTTGCTTCTAGTCATTCTTGCCAGCTATGTTGTTGTGTCTATAGACCCAGGTTTTCCCGCCATCTGAGACCAAACCTCTAGGAGTGTTTTGTTGTCTGTTAGACTCAGCTGTGCCATTGGTTTTGATCTCGGGATTGTTTTTTTTGTTTTTTATTTGTGGCCTGAGCAGATTCCCCATCTGTAAACCACCTGCCTTACCCCGTGTCACCCTGGCTGGTCTGTGCTGGCCACACATCAGTGTTTCCCATTTCCTGTGGATACTACACGTTGTCAGTGTGCCTAGCCTTTATCCTATGCCCAGCTAGAAACTGAAGGATAACACGGTACAGCTCAGTTCAGCTGGGTTCAGCACGGCTCTCTGAGAGAAGAGGGGTATTGTAATGGTGGCCTAGATGGTCTTAATGTTGCCTTCAGGGCTTGTTGCTGTGTCTATTCTTTTGTTGTCTGCAGGGGGAAGCTTAACACTTGTGGAAGCGAGTATTTGTGCATGTCCAACTTGTCTGGCAGTGTTTTATAGCCCAGAAAGTGCTGTTAAAGAAAGGCACAGGAAATACCAATGGCATTTCCCAACAACGGCAGAGCTACCGGATACATAACAGTTTTTAAACATGTGGTGAAAGTTGGAATACACGAAGCGAGGGTTTCAGAAGTACACTTTAGTTAACATGAACATGCCTCTTTTGAAGCGAAGGTGGAAGATGAGCCACTTCCTGCCATTATATGCTTGTGAACTGATCCATTTCCTGTTGACAGAAAGTATGAAGAGAAAGGTCAAGAGGTGGAGGCACAACCTGATGTAGCGTCGTTAGTTGTTGTTTTCAGTATCGATAACAGGGCAGGCTGACATGTGAAACCTGTTGTGTCTCATGTCTGTTTTAATATTCTCAGTGAATGGATGTATGCAGGGCAGCTATGCAACGATTACATCATCGAATGACATCGTACCCACAGCAATGAAAGCTTGACCCGAGGAATGCCCCCCCGCTTGTGTTTTTCTTGCCCCCCTTTCTCAGTCTCTCTGTTTCACAAAAATATGGGTAACATACAATTAACCCATAAAAGGCAAAAATATCTTTGAATTTTATTCCCCAGTCCATAAATAGCCTGACTTCAGCCTCATTTATTGTTTCTGCCTTTGTACCACACGCAAGCCCCTTCCCACAGTTTTACTCCAAGTTAACAATAATAAGACAACCACTAGCGAAGCCTCAATGAATGGCTTTGAAGGAACCGGACTAGGTACGCAGGAGGGATGGAAGTGTTTTAGCAGTGGCCAGTCACCACACTGTGAGGGTGGAGGCTCAACTGGCATGGCCACCGGCTCGTGACTGACCAGGCAGGGCTGGAGCCTTTCAGTGGGTAAACATAGGGGAGGGCATGGGTGTAGCATATGGTTAACAAAGAATAAAAAGACGCGGGGGATAAATAAATAATAGGATGGCTGTGGAGAGTGGGAGGCTGAGGGCAGTGTTTAAGGGTTAGCAAATGAATGGGTGAGCCCAAAGATAGAGCATGGGGCATCTGTCAGGAGAGGGGAGGCGTTGTGGTGAGGGTGTGGCAGCATGAAGGGAGTTTGGGAAGAGACTCAGTAGGCAGGAATGAGCAAAAGATCAGTAACAAGCATCTGTGAGACTATAAAAGGCAAGAAAGGAAAAAATATTTTAAATATCAGTGCTAGTATATTATTTCTGGCAAGCATGAGCTTATGTGTTGTGGCTGTGTGCAGTGGTGTGATACTGATGAGCCATTGGTGGTGGTGGTGGTGATGAATAACAGTGTGCCTCCAACAGTGCAGTCAGTCAGTATGGAGGATAGGCAAATAGCACCCAGCGGGGAGGAAGGGAGTGTTTTGGTGCAGCCAAGTCTTGAAGCCACCCAAGACATGTGTGGAGGTGGGTGTGTTTGCATGTGTGGAATTAAGGGTATCTTGATGCATAGCCACAGCTGGGGGTGGGCTCTGGGAGGGGACAGAGAGACAGCTGGCAGAGCAAAGGGTGAGTGTAACGAGGAGCGAGTGTGACACCACACTGACTCCTTTGTTCCCCCCACTCTCTTGTGCCAGTCACAGCGAGTAGCCTCCATGGCTGATCTGTGTAGGGACTGAACATTTTCACAGCACCCAGACCACAGACACGGCAGGGAGGCCATGGTGAGGAAAACTTCCCACTGGTTAATAAAGTCGTGACATTGATGATGACGCTTGGAGTGCCAACTTTGATCTTTAGCGTTGGATGGCTGTGTGGCCGCCAGCCTCATTGTGGGTCTACAGGTTTCCACCCAGTTTGATGTTGGCACAACATTCTCCTTCCTTCACTTGGCTACAGGTGTACTGATTGCATTATTCATTTGTGGTGATTTATAATCAGTGGATATACATCTGAAATAGTTTGACACAAAATCCTCCGCCATTGTCAGTCAGTTAAAAGTGTTTTTCTTGGGTTTACTTAGTGCCCGGATAACCTTCCTTAATGCAAACGTAGGTCCTTTTTAATCTCAAAAACTGTATTTATCATATTATGTTTTTTGGTAATTCAATAAGTTAATTGTCTATATGAAATAATTGCTAAATTCTAACAGACTAGCCAATATTAGCATTGTAGACGGCCAGTTCTCAATAAATCGTTTTCATGTTTTCTTCATTTTCAGACTGGTTTTGTGGATTACTAGTCCTTGTTAAATGCAGTCCTTAGGGTGTGTGTTACAGGGCATACTAGTTACTGAACATGAAACTTCTATTCTAAAGCCAATGGAGCTTCAGAGCACTTTAGCTCATCCTTACCCTGCCCTTAGCACTCTGTCATTAGAGTAGCGTTAGCACTTCAATGCAACACTTTGAAATCGTTTTTCTTTTTCATAGGTGTGTGTACTTGTTTCACTGACCGCTGACAATAGCAGCAGAAGATTTCCACAAGATAGCCTATAACCATTGTTAATAATGTCATTGCACCTGTAGAGCACTTATTACGCTTGTGATGATAGTCATCAGTGCGAACATAATTGTAGCGCCAGCAACATTGAACAGCAGCCTGCTCGCTATATGCCTGGGTAATGAGTGTTGTTGAGGGCATGGGATCTCCCCTGAGTTATGGTTTAATAAGAGGAGTAATTTTTACTCTGGTGGAGAGGAGAGATGTATGTGTGCATTGCTCCTGTGTGGCTTCTGGAGGAAATGCTGCTACGGAGTGCATCTAGTCTATCAAGATGCAAGGTCACTTGAGACAGCTTCCTGCACCTTTCTTTTATTAAACCTGTCTGCTGTGTGTGTGCATTTATCTTTCTCAGCACGTTCATTTGAACTCCTCAGAATGCCAGTAGCTTGCAAATAATAGACCTATGGATGGAGGATGTACACTTATCGCATATTCCTTCATGTTACACAGTAAAGCGCCCACCCGCTTACCACCATTTAACTTTCCATTTTTTTGTTCTAGTTAAATACGCTTTTTCAGCTCCTGACTTCTTCCTCTGAGTATCTGAACCATTTAGTTCAAGTAGGACATGTAAAAATAGCCACAAATCAATCCCAAATGCTCTCGGGCTCTTCGCACATCTCGATCTAGGCTAGCACAACCCAATAGGGGATAGTGACACGGCATTCAAAGCTGGGCCGAATGACTGGCAGACCGGCACTTTAGAGGAGGGCATGTTCAGATTTGACTGGTAGCAGTGATTCAGACCTTGACACACTTTAAAAGCCATTAAAGAGGCTGTGGTGGATTATGGTTTGTTGAGTTATGATGATGATATGACCTTTTAGTTATTACATGCTCGAGCTGAGATGGTAATCCTCTGAGCTATTGAATTTAGCTAAATGGAGACCATGTTTCCATTAAAATATGTATATGATTTGTACAACAATGTATCGGGGGTTTACAGCAGACCGTATTATTGATGGCACAGAAATGTCTCGTAATGTGTTGTGAGACTCCACCATAGTGATAGCATGGAAAGACCTGCGGGGCCAAGAAGCAGCCGGGCACAGAGCAATCATAGATCTTCAGATTATTTTATATAGGTTGCATCCAACATTTTTTTTAATCAAATATCACAAGCTCATAACACAAAATAAGATTTTTTTAAACTAAAGATTTTTTCCCATCTAAAATATGTCCTCTTTTTTTATCTATGGTTAAAAAGAAAGCTAATTTTGAGATTATAAACCTTTCGTTTTAAACCTTGCTTCAGGCAATGTGTTATTAATATAATTGAAAACCGAAGGGCTGCATGGTTTTTAAACTTTTTTTATATATACCTTTATGCCATTTCTATCATGCATGAACATATTCTAAAGTATTTTCAGTGTGCTACATTGCATAGGAACAAGCACCCATCATTTGCTTAGGCTACCAGTTACCAAAACAAAAACCTGTGTTTGAGAGAATGAATGAAGAAAACTAAAATGTTTCAGAACAAAAATAAAACATGCTGTTTATTCTTTTAGGAACATAACCCAATTGTATCTAACCAACCAGATTTCTGGCTAAAAACATTGTGTTCGTACCAAAAAATGGGTCGTCTTGTACTTTCAAATCAAAGACGACGATGACAATAAAAACTATGCCAGAAATGTTTTGTCACATTTTTAGCAGCGCAGGGTAACACAGCATGATATAATCAAATCACCACAAACACTGATAATTGGATTCTATCACAACTACATTCGAAAAGATTAATTTTTTATTTCTGCTGATGGCATGCTGAAGCACTGTTTGTTCACTGTGTGTGGAGACCTTTTCATTCTGTGTTGACCCTCGCGAGGCACCCAACATATCAGAAGCTCTCTGTGCACTGGAGTTTCATGGGAAAAACCTGCACTGCAAAATATACACCAACATCCTGTGTGTACGACTGCATGGCTTCTGCCTGATACCAAATGTCTGAAAGCAATCTTGGTTGTGTATGTTTGTCCAAACATTGAACCAAATGAAAACATGGCCTTGGTGGCTCGGCAATCATTTGCAATGAAAATTCCCCGACCTGGGATGCCCAATCCTTCACATCCCATTTAACTCAATGGGGCACATGCCAGGCATGCCAGCAATGTGAGCAGAGGGAGTTAATCTCCTGTAATGTAACAAAGCATGTCTGAAAAAGCTCTCTAGTCATCAGCGAACCAGTAGCCTTTTAGCTTTAACCCCCACTAAGACTGTTGGTATAACTGTAATGCTTTCTGTATAACCATGCAACATGAAAATGCCTGTGGCTGGAAGATACCTCGAATCATCTGTGTGTTTTTACAAAGCTGGAGATTTGCCAATTTAAAATGTTAGGCCTGATCTTTTTCAAAACCCAACAGTCCTTGACCATATGTTTCTTCAAAACTAAAAACAGTCTCTGTATACACATATGCAGAAATGTGATGTGGGAAAACACCCCCCCCCCCCCAAACTGTGAAGTAGGAGCCATTTTTAAAAAAAATTATTTTGACTTTTGAAATGAACAATATTTACATATTCATAGTCTCCGGGTTTTTAATGAGGGGGGAAAAGTCCATGTTCTTAAAAAGAATGATTGCACTGGATAAAATTAAGTTTTGTTGTCGATATATCCACACCACCCTAGCGTTTTTTTAATATGTATATAGGGAAGTTATGCTGCAGTTTTCTCAACAATCTTCTCTGCCGGCTAGATAAACTTCATGTTTGAATACCATCATTCTTGTCTTTATGTAACATTTTCCTCTCTTGTGTGGTGAGGATATGTAACAGTGACAACAACATTGACAACAGTGACAACAGTCCCGCCTCAAAACCCACCTCTTCAACTCTGTATCCATAAGCCCCCCCCCTCTCTCAATCAACTTCCTCCTGACTGCTTTTCTGTTTTGTTTCTTTTTGGCTTTGTTTTTGTTTTTGTTTTGTTTGTCTACCCTCCCTCCCAAATGTAAAGCGTCTTTGGGTTCAAGAAAAGCGCTATAGAAATAAAATGTATTATTATTAACAACATGAAAGCACTCTTACACTGAACAAGCTTGTTTTTCTTGTGGTATAGATTAAACATTTTCACCCTGGTTACAACCCCCCTCCTGTGTTCACTCGTTTTAAAAAGAGACGTGTTGAACAAGATGTGCACCACACTTAAAGTAATTACCTCACTCTGCCATCCCTTTTCTCTAAAATGAGTGAAACTAAGCCTTTAGCTACAGTATTGTTCTTGCATAATCCTCACTGCTCTATTCTTGTACGTCCACACAACTCATGTTTGGTCGGCAGAGTGCACTGCTCTTTTTGTGGGTCCGTGGGTGTGTTCAACTCCTCAAAGCACCTGCCTGTTTGGTTTACAATTAGATCATAGAAGACTTGCCATCATTATCTTCCTCATGAACAGCGTTAATCCCGTTAAGAGATGGAACAAGCTCTGTGTTTTATGAATGAGAAGCCCCACAGAGGGGAGTTTTACATCTGTTTTGTTATGCCGGGTGTGTACACTTGTAGTTGTGTGAGCATCTCTTCCATAATAACCGCTGGTACTTTTTTCCTCCTGCTGTCTGGGGTGTCATTTTAGCACTCTAAGGAATTATGTGATCCGTTTTGGTTCATTTCCAAACTCTTGGTAAAATCAAAACCCAAGTTGTGCATGACCCTGCTGGACTGCATTTTACACCTTACTGAATGTGTGTGGAGTTTCTACCTATTTTCTTTTAAACATTTCATGAGCACAAAGCAACTTGATTTTCCAACTGCTGTATTTGTAAGAGTTATTTATTGTATTCCATAACAGCATTTGTATGGTCCAGACCAGCAGGCATGTGATAAAACATCATGGCGCTATGTTGGAGAAGAGTTATTGATTTCCCCCAGGGTCATACAGTTTGATTAGTTACACAATGGAGTTACACAAACTGGAGCCGGTCATAATGTAATGTCTGTTTTTTCAATGAAGGCCCAGCTTCATAACATGAACTGTGTCAGTGTTTGTGTAGACATTAGGCAGTCTATGTTTATGTGGTTGTTTGCCTTCTCTCTTGAATAAGAGGGGGTGTGAGAAGAGAGATGCTCGGTTTCGCTCGCTGTTCTGCTGGAGTAGTCAAGGTCACTTTATGATGGAGGCATTTTTCTGCTTGTGAATGAAGAATGCAATGCTAGTCCCTCCTGAAGCTACAATGCCTCCTGCCTTTCCCCCCACAGACACGCGCGCACACACACACACACACACACACAGGCACCACAATGGGACTATAGACCTGTTTCCATGACTTCCCTCTCCGACCAACCAAAAAGCACCATTCATCCCTGCCTCGGTCATGTGACCTGGCAGGGTTTTTGTGTGGTCCCTACCCATCCCCTCTATACACACACACACATACACACACACACACACACACACACACACACACACACACACACACACACACACACACACACACACACACACACACACACACACACACACACACACACACACACACACACACACACACACACACACACACACACACACACACACACACACACAGGGGTCCAGTGAACTTTTTCAGGATGGCCTGTTCCTTGAAGCGTGGCCTCAGAGGCTCCTATCATTGTTGTCTCCAGTGATCAGTCAGGGAGAAGCCCCCCCATCCTCTCCCACCACTCTCTGCTGCTTTTGAAGAGTTGCACTTTGATGTTGTTTTTTACAAACTGCTTTCTTTTGAAATAAGGCACTCTCTTTAGCTTTGTTTATTTTGAATCCCTGAAGTTTGTTCCACTTTTTAACAATCGTTCATATTCGATTATATAGATTATATCATGGTTCATTTTTGGTTGCACTTATTATAATTATCTACATGCTAAATGTGATATTAAGGGCCAAAGGCTGGATTTGAAGTTATTTGTTTTACATTTTGGGAATTAAGCTAGATGTTCAACAAATAAATCAGTTCATCCCTAACAAGTCAAATATGTACAAGACAATGCTATTTATACCGCAATAATCATGTGGTTAAATCCCCTCCATAATGATTACTGCTGCTGTTTTCAGTATTATGACAGTCACATTCCAATCTAGTCTGTTCCTTTAGGCATCCAGGCTTTTCTTTCTCCAGCTCGGCCCTAATGGTCCAACTATGCGAGTTGATTACACCAGAGACCCCTCGGCCTGCAGCCAGACCAGCCACTGTGGGGGCTTCTGGGGACGTACAAAGCATAGCTGACATTTTATCTCCTTACCCCACATCTCTGGCAATTTAAGGTTTAGGAAACCGCTGTTATCAGCCTCAGAATTTCATCTGAGGTCCATAAAAGCCTCCTGGTGAAGGACAGAATGGGCGAGTGGTTGATGTGCAGATCCTTTTTTGGGGGGTGTCTTTCATGGTAACTCTAGTCTTATTTACGATGTAGCAAATCCTTGCAAATCCTGCAACTAGAATAAATGCTAATGTCTATTTGATTATTTATACTATTGTATCCAACAATCCCTGCAAAGTTTGTGCTGCTGCAGAAAACTTTCCTGGTTGTTATTAACTTTTTTAAAGCCTATATTAAATCAGGCAGTATTTCCAAAGCTCAATCCTCTTATATCTGTTGGTTTGAAAAAAAAATACTCAGTGGAGATCGAGTGTTTGACCTGGACAGGCTTCTTCGAGCAGGGATGAGAAGCCTTAGAGAAGAAGGTCATGCTGTCAGTGACTCACTAGGCCTGTGGGCTTTCTCACATTCACACATGCACACACACTTCTCCTAACAGGCAGTGAAAAAGCTTCCAGGGTAAACACCTAATTGTGCTCCTCTTTTCTGTTTTTAAGCTCTCACCGCCGACCTTGATGCTGACTGATATTGAGTTATGTAATGGGGGAGGATGGCATGTTATTTTTATATCTAAAGAGAAAAGGAGATTGTGTTTGAACAGAGCACATAGCCTATTGTGTTTCAGTTAGCGAGGCAGTGGAGGAAAAAACAACATTATTAGTCCCCTTACGTAACTCTCTTGAATACACAAGCTGCGAGCGCGGAGCATTCAAATATACACACCGGGGTATTTTAATGGTACAGGTCATGTTTCATAAGCACTTAAATCTCCAAAAATATCATGAGTTGATTGATCAGGGAACAGTGGTAAACCTCATTTGTGAACAATGTGCCTCTGCTCACTTCCTGGCATTTTGTAACTCAGAGGTTGGATGCTGTAAACATCCGATCAATTATAATACACTGAACAAAAATATAAATGCAACACTGAGATGAACTCAAAGATCTAAAACATTTTCTATATACACAAAATAACCATTTCTCTCAAATATTGTTCACAAATCTGAAAAGATCTGTGATAGTGAGCACTTCTCCTTTGCCGAGATAATCCATCCCACCTCACAGGTGTGGCATATCAAGATGCTGATTAGACAGCATGATTATTGCACAGGTGGGCCTTAGGCTGGCCACAATAAAAGGCCGCTCTGAAATGTGCAGTTTTGCTTTATTGGGGGGGTCTGGGGGGGTCCGATAACCAGTCAGTATCTGGTGTGACCACCATTTGCGTCACGCAGTGCAACACATCTCCTTCGCATTGAGTTGATCAGGTTGTTGATTGTGGCCTGTGGAATGTTGGTCCACTCCTCTTCAATGGCTTTGCGAAGTTGCTGGATATTGGCAGGAACTGGAACACGCTGTCGTATACGCCGATCCAGAGCATCCCAAACATGCTCAATGGGTGACATGTCCGGTGAGTATGCTGGCCATGCAAGAACTGGGATGTTTTCAGCCTCCAGGAATTGTGTACAGATCCTTGCAACATGGGGCCGTGCATTATCATGCTGCAACATGAGGTGATGGTCGTGGATGAATGGCACAACAATGGGCCTCAGGATCTCGTCACGGTATCTCTGTGCATTCACAATGCCATCAATAAAATGCACCTGTGTTCGTCGTCCATAACATACGCCTGCCCATACCATAACCCCACCACCACCATGGGCCACTCGATTCACAACATTGACATCAGAAAACCGCTCACCCACACGACGCCACACACGCTGTCTGCCATCTGCCCTGAACAGTGAAAACCGGGATTCATCCGTGAAGAGAACACCTCTCCAACGTGCCAGACGCCATCGAATGTGAGCATTTGCCCACTCAAGTTGGTTACGACGACGAACCGGAGTCAGGTCGAGACCCCGATGAGGACGACGAGCATGCAGATGAGCTTCCCTGAGACGGTTTCTGACAGTTTGTGCAGATATTCTTTGGTTATGCAAACCGATTGTTGCAGCAGCTGTCCGAGTGGCTGGTCTCAGACGATCTTGGAGGTGAACATGCTGGATGTGGAGGTCCTGGGCTGGTGTGGTTACACGTGGTCTGCGGTTGTGAGGCCGGTTGGATGTACTGCCAAATTCTCTGAAATGCCTTTGGAGACGGCTTATGGTAGAGAAATGAACATTCAATTCACGGGCAACAGCTCTGGTGGACATTCCTGCTGTCAGCATGCCAATTGCACGCTCGCTCAAAACTTGCGACATCTGTGGCATTGTGCTGTGTGATAAAACTGAACATTTTAGAGTGGCCTTTTATTGTGGCCAGCCTAAGGCAAGGTGGGATGGATTATCTCGGCAAAGGAGAAGTGCTCACTATCACAGATTTTTCAGATTTGTGAACAATATTTGAGAGAAATGGTTATTTTGTGTTTATAGAAAATGTTTTAGATCTTTGAGTTCATCTCATGAAAAATGGGAGCAAAAACAAAAGTGTTGCATTTATATTTTTGTTCAGTGTACATTCATTAATTGGTTATGATGTTGATTATGAGATAATGGCATTTGGCTGTTATACACATACAATGTTTGGTAGTGATCAGTGTTGATCAATCATGACTTCATATAATGATGTTTATTTGTACCCACTATTTGTTTATGTAAACCTATTTTCTACTAAGGGCTGGGCGGTGAGGCCAAATCTCAAGATATAGGTCATTTTAATATCTTTAGGCTTTGTCCACAGTTAACACATCTGCCTACCAGATTTTTTAGTAATTGAAGTTTGTTAAGTCCAAACTTTAATGAGGTTAAAACAACAAGTAGTGAGAAATAAGCATTGGAGGTACAGAAAGGAGGTTCATGAAAGGCAATAACTGCTATCCTTTGGACTGTTCAGGCTGAGCTGTTTTCTTCTATTTGTGCTTAGCTAACCATCTAACTTTAGCCAAGTGTTGACAGTACAGATATGAGTCATTTTAAACATCTCATATAACTCTCAACACCTCAATACAAGTTATATTTGTGAAAAAGATCCCAATACCCTTACAGTTGCAGTTTGTTGTTCTGTTTACCCAATGTGGGTTTATTTGTTATCATAGTTCATTCAGTGGTGTACAACTCCTGTGAGACAAGCAGGGAGTCAGCAGCCCATTAGCTTGTATGACCATGTTCCAATTATTACTATTATAAAGTATCGCAGAGGATAATAAGAGGATATTTGCACAACCGCAGTGAGACCCAACTAACAGTGCAGCTCTACTTGACAGTTTATCCAGTAAGTTAGACCCAGGAGTGTTTGGTCCAATTAAGTAGCTGCTGTTGCTAGCAGGTCGTGTGTCCATTAGCTTTGCCTCTGCCGTCTTCACTCCTGTTGCTGGGGCGTTTGCTCCGAATGAAAGGTGTGATTTGGACTATATTTCACTGGGTAAGTGTGCTCTTGACTCCTGTGTTTCAAATGTCTTTGTCCCATATAAGGGAGGGACGTTATGCCACCGTTCCCAAAAAACCCTAGTCATGTTCTCCTTACAGTGTTTTAAATTGACATTTCTGTAATGCATTACTATTTTGATGGTTTGCAGACTGTACCAGCATACAAGGATTTGTGTCGATGATATTCTTCTTGACTCCAAACTGCAATTTGATGCAGGAATCCTTTGCTGGTATTATATATGGCCCATCAAGATAATTATACATCATGTACATGAAGTCCCCTTGTAATGCAGTTCAGGCTTCCTCTTCATGCTTTTCCAATCAGGAAGTCTGTTTGTCTCCGGGATCATCTTCGTTGTGGAAATACTGCGACACTGTATTTTTAAAGGCTATTAACTTGTGTTTATATGTTAACTAAGCGTCCTGCCAGAGGCAGTTGTTTTTTTAACAATGCCAAATGAGTTGCTTGCCGTTCGGTTTTGAGAGCTTATGTTGTTTTGGGAACGTTGTGTGATCATACACCTACTTGTGAGGTGTTGTTTGGCAGGGTGATGTGCAGTTTGGAAACTAAAAAGTGGTCCAGCTTTCTTAAAATGCCTGGATGCTAACCACTGGTTTTTGACAATTACAAATAAAGCATGTTACTCCTCTTCAAGTGGAATAAATGTGGATGTAGTTTTGAATAATTGATGATTCCCTGAGGTGATGTGGAATTATCTTTGGCTGACAACCTCCTCTGCAAGCAGAATGTAGGAATGTGCAGATTCACTTCATGTTTAAAAAATGGGAAAAATAAATCTGTGAATAAGAACGGGTTATGAAACACTTACCGAGCGAATGACGTCAACACCTGTCTGATATTGTTATCCAACATCCCCATTTACATTTTGGGTTTTCACTCATCAAGAGCCATTTGGAGGTCCGTCTTACACAGAGCTTAGATTTCTGAATCACCAACAACAGCCACAGCTGACCGATAACTGTCTGTTTGCATTATACAAACCATAAAAACAATCAGCTATTTTGATTAATAATCAGGCTGTTTTTTCAATTATCAGTCAAATTTGTTAAAAGTTATAAACACAATCCATTTTTCCACACTAGGGTTTTACAACAAAACTACGTTTAACTTTGTATTGGATTTACTTCACAAATGAATAAGAGGATCAACCAATAAATGATCACTGGAATTTTTCGTGCCAAAAAAAAATGGAGAAAATGGAGATTACCTGCCTTTCTCTGTTTTATATATAACATTGAACTGAACTTGGTTTAGGACTGACATAGAATAACTTGAAATGTTTCGCTATTTGTAACCTAGAAATCTAGAGATTATTCTTCCAGAAACTTCTCAAAATACTGGTAGCCTTCAACATTTTGTCATGCACTTCTCTCTGTATCTCCTTGCGATCAAGTCAGGGCTCAGCCTGTTTGGCAATGCAATTTTACATTACAGCTTTTTGAATATCAAAGATATGGTAGGGTATAGTCTCAGGCTTTGATGAAGTGAGAGGATTTTGACAAGAGCAGCAGTTGTGTGAAACATGGATGACAAGGGTGATTTTGAAAGATTGTCGAGTGAAACGGAGAGCAGCATCCTGGATGGGTCAGTGGGGCTGACGGAGAGCTCAGAGGAATGGTATTCACGAGGGAGCTGAGATAGTTTGGATAGATTATTAAAGCTTTGACAAGGAGTTTGAAAAAGTCCCCTGTGAGATCTCTGACTCAGCAGACTTCACTCTGTTTAAGCTTCCCTGACAGAAAGTGTGTGTAGATCGCGAGAAAAAACAGTCTTGGCTGTCTTTCAAGGATACATTAGTGTCAAAGGTCCTCTAAACCTTTTCACTTCCTCAGGTCTCCATGTCACTGAGGCCAAACCTAAACACATGACAGCTTAACGCACGCAGGGCCTCGTCTCTGTTCACCTATTGCCTGAGACAAAAACTAAAAAAGGAAATTACATGTTTCTATTAGTTTGTGTTTTTGCTGGTGTTGCTGTGTTGAAATGTTTCCAACTTGGATCTTTGTCTTCCTGAGGCTCTCGGGGAGTTCGTGTCAGAACTGAAAGTCCTGTATTCTCGTGTTTATGAGGCTCATACGAACCAAAATTGACCTCAGCATGGGTGGAGTAAACATCTGTTTTTGTGACACTTGCACAGATGGCCTGTTGAGCTCGGAGACTGAAATAAAATATTTAATTTAGCTCATTTAACCTCGTAGCTCATTGGTCATTTTTGACAGTGTTTTTATTTGACTCACTCTGCTGGCGCCGGTATAGGGCTGTTCTGAATCTGTTGCATCATTTGTGATTGGGGGGATGTCAAAGCATTATTGGTAATCACCTGCTCTCTGGACTTCTTTGTACAACAGTGAAAATGCACCATTAAATCTTACTTGGCTGTAAAAAGCAATAACACTTAACCCGAGGTTGATGAGGATTTTCTTTATTTTAATTAGTTTAAGATTGGTTTTTGGGGCTTTCTCTGTCTTTTTGTTTGTACTACTGTAGCTTAAGATGGACACTACTCCTTGACCCTCTTCCCTGAGCATTGTGTCTCTTGTAGGCGAGCTGTCTGTGTGGCAGGGTGGTACACTGAAAAGGATGTGAGTGGAATTAGTTTACAGGGTTAATCTTTAAGGCTCAACATTTAAGGAAAAACATGTATTAACTCTCATATCTGTCATCAGATGTGAAGCTGCAACCTTAGTTTAGCTCATTATTATGCTTGGAGGTAGGGGGAAATTGCTTGCAAGTTTAAAAAGTACCTCTAACAAAGCTAATTAAAACCCAATGGTATATGTTTAATTAATACAAAACCTCAAGTGTTTATACAACATGTTGGATCAAGAATTTACTGTACTGGTCAAGAAATAGTCCGCCACATAACCCCCGTAAAACCACAATGTATCAACCTTTCTTTGGATTAAACAAACAACATATACATTGTTTAGTGAGCTTCACAGCTTCTGATTTATGGATTTAGTCTCCTTTGGACAGAGCCAGATTAGCTATTTCCAAAGCTGCTTTAAATGTGCAGTAATTTATTCTCCCAGCAATGCACTGGAGGAGGGGAACACTAATGAGATATTTACGAGATATGATTTCCCTTAATTATTCCATTCAGCTCAATTCATTTTTATTTTTTTTATTTCTAGGAATGGATTCATTGGTTATTTCTTTACATGTGAGTTAGACACTTATCTTTGAATGTTACCGCTTTTTCGGCAGACAGACCCGCTTCCTCCTTTCTCGACAAACGCCTACTTCCTCCTTCTGTCTGTCTCGCTCAGCACTCTCTGTGGCCCGGGGCTAAGCACTGCACTAACCGTTATGAAGTCTTTGTCAATGGCTTATGATGCTTAAGGCACTGCACTTGCAGGCAGATACTCAGACTTAAGTTGCTTATAAAAGAGCTGCCCTTTCTCTACAACTTAAGCGGCAGGAAGCAGGTTGACTCGGAGAAGCACTCCTGTTGGTTGTCAAGTTTTCCGGGTGAGTCCTCGCGTCTTCATGGTGTGTTTTACTCTTCCTTCACGTTACACAGGAGGTAGTAGGCCTCAGGGTGCGGCTCGGCTCACTCTGCAGCCTCCTCTCCTCTCCAGTGTGTCACCAGTGGACACGAACATTGTGGTTAGATGTTTGCAGTCTGGAGCAGTAAATGTTTGGGTACTTTATACAATTAATGCTGTCTGTTCTGAGATGGGAATCGATGGAGTTTTTCCACATCTGACCAGAGAAGAATGGAAATCTCAAAGAAAGGATACGTTTTAAGACAGTTCAGTTTTTGTGGCCTCATGGTTTTTTGGGGGAATGGAAATGTGGTAGTTTGTGATTTAGGAAAGGATAAAGAAAGAGCATATTTAAATCTGCTGGATTGAGAAGTAATTACATGGCAGATCTTCCACAATACACATTATGGATTAGTTGTGTGCCTGCGAGCCTAATTGTGCCTTGTATTTCCTTTCCCTCTGGCAAGTGTCTTTTTCGCCTCTGTGAATCGCCTTTGATTATCTGGGTACTTTTCAAAATGCCATCCAAGTACCTCTAAGTGTTTCTGACTCACTTGTTTACCTCAAATTGCTGGCTTGCTCTACTCACAACACACTATTTAGGCTACGCTTGTTCAGCACTACACTGTCGCTCCATGCTTCACTCTTTCTCTCGTGTGTGCAGATTTAAGTGTCTAGACACACTTACAGTCGATTCAGCTGTATACGTGCAGCAGAGACGCTGGTTGTCATCTCAGCGGGCTCACCTCTCTGCAGGGGGGCGGTTGGCTGCTGTAACGAGCTGCTGGTACCGACATTTGACAGGATATCCTGGTTTGCAGCATTAAAGAGAGAACCAGGGCGGCTTTATGACACAAAGAGGCCTGCTAAGAGGCCCACAGATACTGCTTTGATGCTTGTCAGTCCTATCTCCGAACTTTAGTAAACACCCTACTGAATTAAGATAAAAAAACATGTCCTCATTTGATGCTGTTTGAGACACTGTCTTGGTCTTTTTAAATTGTAGGTATACACACATGCATGTTAATTCTCTTAGAACATGGCACTTCCTCCTTTAGGTTAAATCTAGAAGCGATATTTCTAAACCCTGACATCAGCCTTCCCTTTTTCCTTTTGTCTTCTTCCTTTTATTTGTAGCTGTTTTGCCAGCCCTTTGTCTTAGAGCCAGCAGCTTTCCTGTTGGCTTGGTGTTGGGTATGTGTGTGTGTGCATTTGGGAGGGATTGGGCATAACACAATGACATTTTTAAGATTCTTAGGTTGAGTCTGCTTTTACAATCATGTTTTATAGCGGGACACTAACAGGGATGCAATTCAGGGCTTATTTCTGCAGTTGCCAGGGGGTAAGTGGCAATATTTCTGAGTAGCTTAACTCATTTGATAAGATTGATGTTGATAAAGAAGTTATATAACCGTATGTTACATCAATGAGAAACAGTTTTTATAGAAGTTTCGGAAAGAGTTTGAAATGTTGAGCTGCAAGTAATGCAGATGAAATACAAAGCAAAATGAAACGGTACGTGGCAAAATAGCTAAAAGAAATGGAAAAGAATACATTTGTAAAATGAACAGTGCTTTTGTTTAGGCGATACTTGAGTTTTTTTGACAGGGCTGAGGGGGTACAACTTCAGACAAGTTCTAAACTTTCATCAAGAGTCGTAAAACACTGATGTTCAGTTTGGTGTTACGTTTCTCTTGAACTGTGTGTGTATGTATGTATGTGTGTGTGTGTCACCTCAAGGGTGTAATACGACCATCCTGTGGCAAGTGCGTGTGTAGGCGTTTGAAGGCATCACGCTGGGAGCAACAATAACTCGTCCTCAGCACCATGTCGGTGGCCTTTTGTATCAGCTCTCAGATAAAGGAGGGTGCTCTTTTTGTAGGCTGACACACACACACACACACACACACACACACACACACACACACTCTCACACAAACATAGGCCCCTGCGGTGAGGCGGGCCCTTTGTAGAGGCATCAGATGAAGAGCTAGAAGGGGTTCTTTTGAAATCCACCCTGCACATAGGTTAACAGACACACCCACACAGGCACGACACAGACTTGTGCATATACTAGAACATGAGTACACACAGCCGCATTACATTGTGAAACTTTATGCTGCTCACACTCTAACCACACAAGAGCCTTAGCAACAGGTGTGGATGTTCATCAGGATTATTGTTTTATGCTTCAGAAGCATCAGAGAGAGATTTTGGTTGACAGGCTGCTTTCATGCTGGTACTTGCTTCATGGTATGTGTGAGGAAAAGGGCCTTATTGCTAGAATGCTTGGTTTACCGCTCCATCCAACTTTTGAATATTTTCTGTTGCTGTTTATGAGGTATAGATTAGAATGTTCTCAAAACCATAGTGGTTACAGCTTGATGTTTCATTATTTAGACTAGTCTTGTCTGTATGTTGTCTGAAACAAATGCTTATATTGGGAGTCTATATAGTCTGCTCGTTAGAGGTTTAAGAAGCTTCACATTTATGGTTGCTTTTTTAGATAAAAGACTTGATTTGAGTAAAAAAGTAGAATCAGTGAGTTGGAGATTTGACAGAGTTTCATTAACTTTTATGAGGAAGAATTTCCTCAAACTTCCAATGCAAATCATATCATATCGACATTTATTCTAGTTTATCAACTTTATGGTTTCAAATAGCTGTCAGTTTATGGATTAAATTGCTTGGGAATAATAAAGTGTGTCAGATTTAGAGCAACGGTCAATCTATTGTAGCATTATTCACATAATTCAATGTATTTATCGACTCAGCCTTGGTTCCAAATCCAATATCAAAGGGCTCTGATCCGATCAGAGACACAATTATTGATCGGAGCATCCCTATAAGATTTATTAACACAGGGGATGGGAGATGCATAAAATGTTGACAAAGTGGTTTCAGTAAAGTTGATGTGACAGGAGAAGGTGGAGAGAGAGAGGCATCAATAAAGTGAATTTGTGGCCTGACATGTATCATGTGTCAAAATGTCTGGAGGTGAGCCAAAGTGAGATCACAAGTGTTGGAGTTTGGTGTTCAGCATGCATCAGGCTGATCAGAGAAATCTAGATTAAGTGTTGTCAGCAGTGGTGGAAAATATCTAAGTAAGTTTACTTAAAGGTCCCCTAATACTGTTTTTCATCAATATATTATAGGTCTCGGATATATACAAAACATTTATCTGAAGTGTTTGGCTCCAAATACCAAACAGATCGTACATTGTAGCATCCCATAATTCCCTCTGTTTCAGCCCTGTTTTAAAAGAGCTGATTCTCTGTCTGTTACTTTAGATGAAAATAAGGAGCCACTCCCCACGCCACTCTTGCGGCTTTCACACCAGCGCTTTTCTGGTTCAGCTCCGGTTTCCCATTTCTGCTCCCGCTCTGTTCACACCGCCCAGAGCTGCCGTTGCTGCGTCATGACGTCACCGTTTACGTGCCTGCTTCATAAAAATCTATTTGTTACACAAGCCAAAACATCGTTACATGTTTATGTATAAAAGACATGAAAAAGTGGATTTTGCATAATAGGTGACCTTTGAGTATTTAAATACACGTTTGAGGTACATGTCCTTTACTTGAGTATTTCCATTTGATGCTACTTCATATTTCTACTCACTACATCTTAGCAGCAAATATTGTACTTTTTTTTACTCCTTTACATTTATTTGACATTTGATATTTGATTTACTTTTACAGGTTCATATTAATAATACAGGCATCAAATTATAACTGATACATTATAATGTACTTACAGATACCCGGCAGTATAAAAAGTTATTGCTATTTTTTTTCAAACTGAAAAATTACAATCGTAGACACATTAATGCATCACTAATTATAAGCAAGTGGTATAATATTGTTCAGAAAATGGCAACTTTGGATAATAAGTGAGATGTGGTACTTTAAGTATATGTTGCTGCATATACCGATTGTACTATACTTCAAGTAATATTTTGAATGCATGATGTTTACTTGAAACACAGTATTTCTACACTGAGGTATTATGACTTTTACATTAAGTATAAGATCTGAGTTCTTCTTCCACCACTGGTTGTCAGTTCAATGCAAAGCCTGAGGTCAGGTAAAAATCACCTGAACTGTAAATGTTGCAAAGATTAGGATTAACGGTTTAGTAGACGTGTTTGATATACTGTAAAGTGTGGGCTGAGGCTGTGCTGCTTGGTCTCACTGAAAACTGCTGCCTCATGTTATCTCACATCATTAGGCTTCATTGTAAAAGGTCCCAGGAGGAGCTACCAGCAAAATGATGTGCTTTACTTAGACTTTGCCCCCCCTTGATATTTATGCCCCCAGTCTCCCTCTATCTCTCTCTCTCTATTCTTTCTCTCTTTCCAATTTCTCCACCAGCTAGGCCTTAACAAGTTCATCACACATCAAAGAGTGTATAGCCAACTTTTATTATTTTATTTACCGTGTTATGCCGGGGTTTTTAATGAAAGTTCTTTGAGCGTGGTTTATGCTATGTTAAAGTGGTGATGAAGTATTCTTTAGCAGAACTGGACAAGTAATAGCAAATAAATGGCAAAGTCACAGAGTTAAAAAGGAGAAAATGATTGTACTACATGTACGTCAAGAGTTACTCTTCAAGTCCCTTCTAGTACCGATTAGGCAGTGTTATATATGACTTTCTAACTTTTGCTGATCTTTCTCTATCCCTTCATCTTTTGCTCTTCTATCATCTTTTTTCTTCACTTGTTCTGCTTTGCCTTTATCCTCCTCTGTCCATCTGCCTTGTATTTTGAAATCATCCTGTGTTTATTCAGTTTCTCTTAATCTACCTTTGAAGTCATTATTTTCATGTTGACTCTTTCCTTCTGTCATCCTTTAATCTCTATTACTTATCACTCTCTTCCTCCCTCTCTGTCTCCTCATGTTCTCTTGTCTTCCTCTCCTTCATGGCTCCATCTCCTCTCCTTTTCCTCCCTCCTCCCTTCACAGACGGTGTGACCCTCACATCATTACATGTTATGAATTATTGAGCTGAAACCCGGCACTCTTCTGCTGCCCAACAAATCACAGGCCTTCTCTCTATCTCTGTTTCCTCTCCTCTTACCTTTTTTATTGATGGTTTTGTTCCCTTTCGACCTCTGGCACCATATCAGATCACAGGATCAGATCACAGGGTAACGTGAGATTTCGCTTTTTTCCTACTCTTTTGTGGCTAATCTTGAAGAATTACGGCACATGCCTCTCTGGTTTCGGCAGGTGGGCGCGTGCTTGAGGACAGATTAACTGCACACACACATTCACAGATTACAATATGTGCTGGACTGCAGCCCAGTTAGATGAGTGCTATTGGTTTTGGCAGCACATTAGTGCAAACAGGACATTAGGGCCATTAAAACAATGAAAGGATTGTAAATGTGTGTGATATAAGTGGGGGGGGGGGAAATGGTCTGTTTAATGGCCCTGTTTATGTTTTGTGGTCAAACTCTGCAAATAGTATTTACTGAGGAGAAAGAGACTTGGCAGGAAATGGAGAAATGTCAAATGGAGTAGACAAAAATAATAAACAGTGGAAAAGAGGAGAGGAAATAAAGGAAGTGTGAACAGAAAAGCTTCTTCTGAAAAAAGCGGGAGCTCTGTGTCCTATCAGCCTGAGTGTAAAATAAACACACTCACACACACACTCAACTGAACCAGGTTGCTGCAGATCACCTGCTCTTACATAATGAGCTTTGACAGCAGCAAGCTCGATAACAAAGTTCCATTTACACCGTAAGGAGGCTGTGATGAGATGCCACAGCGACAGATTGGGAATTGATACACGGCCACCCATGCTATAGTAAACACTCATGATGACTTACATAGGATATTGAGACAAACACACACACCTGAGAAACATGCGTTGTTTGCTCTGAAATTGTACCCTGGAGCAGTGTGTGTCGATCACAGGAAAACATGTTGATGAAATGAGCATCGTGCTCGTGGTGTGTTTCGCTGCTGTGTCTCTCAATTACATTTGAGCTCATTTTTAAGGGATTTACTGTGGCTGTCAGAAATGAGGTGTGTGTGTGTGTGTGTGTGGTGTGTGTGTGTGTGTGTATGTGTGTGTGTGTGTGTGTGGGTGTGTGTGTGTGGTGTGTGTGGTGTGTGTGTGTAGTGTGTGGTGTGGTGGTGTGGTGTTGTGGTGTTGTGGTGTGTGTGTGTGTGTGTGTGTGTGTGTGTGTGTGTGTGTGTGTGGTGTGTGTGTGTGTGTGTGTGTGAGTGTGGTGTGTGTGTGTGTGTGTGTGGTGTGTGTGTGTGTGGTCGTGTGTGTGTGGTGTGTGTGTGTGTGATGTGTGTGTGTGTGTGTGTGTGTGTGTGTGTGTGTGTGTGTGTGTGTGTGTGTGTGTGTGTGTGTGCAATCAATAAGCCTCAAGGCTGTCCATCTCTGAGTCATCTGAAGTTCTCGGAAGATGATGACATGGTGCTCGGAATGCACACACACGCACGCACATGTGCACACACACACACACCGGCTTTCCTTTGAAACAAGACAACTCCTCAGTCAGAAGATTAGTCGTATATTTTGACCCATAGAGAAACTTTATGACCTCAATTGTCAAATATAATTTTGGTTTAGTAAAGCCTTTGTAGCCTGCTATACAACTACCTATTGCCTTCTAAATACTAATATATACTACAAGCATCTCCACCTTATTGCAGCTCAGTCTATTTATTTTATCATCTAAGATGTGAGACTCAGTTTTGAGATACATTTGTTGTGTGCCTTTGCTTTTTCTTCCCAATTGCTTTGGCTAACCCGGTTGCGTCTTTAAATTCTCTCTGAAAGTGTTTGTGCTCATTTTTCTTGACACCAAATAAATTAAGACCATTTTAGCAAGGTTGTCATAAACTAAAATTATTCCTAGGTTATTTTTTCCGGGTTGAAACAAGACAGTCTAAATCCATGCTGGCATGTCTGTGAGGCTGTTAGAATACCATTATTTTCTGATAAGCATCAGACACAGAGTACAGCTGAGGCTAATGAGACGCCACCAGACAAGCTGTGTATATTTAATCGTGAGGGAGACATGAATGTCTGTTGCAATTTTCTCAACAATCAATACAAAAATATTGAAGCATTAAACATAAAACCACTAATGTGAACCTCATGGTGGCACTAGTTGGGGAATCAGAGCAACAGCAAAGTATTACAATTCATCCTAAGGCTTCCTCGAATGTATGTAAAAGAATTTCATAGCAATCCATCCAATAGTAGTTCAGATAGAGGGATAAATAAGACTGCATGGTTAAAAAGAGTCCATCGAGTGGCAGCTTTTCCAGCTTACACCAACTCGACTGCCTCTCCATGTGTTCAGTCAGTATGTGGACGAGTGATAATGTGTGCATAGATGACTAACATGCTGTTGTAGAATATAGCTGAATGAATCACTCATTCACACATCCTGTGCGTATGTACGGCAAAGTCTTGAGGAACATTTTATATTCTTACATAGAGTAAATGATGTTGCTGCTGATCATCCTATAACATGCAGGTAGTCTGTTAAGTGTTATGTGTGCAGGAATGTGCTTATCCAGATGTTTGTATTCATCCGTTTGTTTTATTTAAGTTTTGTTCACTGCACATCCTATTCACAACCTTCATTTCTGAGAATGGTGACCACAAGTTATATTTATCTGCATTAGGGTTGCAGCGGATAGGCAGAGGGAAAGGGAAGCAGAGAGACAGCTGTATGCACTGAAGTGTCTCTCAAAGTATTTAGCATATGTTATTGAACCACTCTAATGTCCAATGATCATACCCTGTCATATTTCAATGCTTTAAAACTCCAGGGAGACGGGTGGATTGAGTCATATGTGGGGAGTTGTGACAAACGTGACTTGAGTATGACACACGCTTCTGAAAGAAAGATGCATCCACATCTTGAGCTATTGATGCAGCGGCTGCCATGGCAACGGTTCCTTGAATAAAGGCTATGTGGATCATTATGGGGTGACTCACACACACCATGCCCGGCCAATCTCGTTACGTAAAAATCCTTAGATTGATACATGCTCATCAAAAGCACACACATGCTTACACATACTCTCTCTGTGTGTTTATATCCACTGTTCAGACATTCACACACACAAACAACTGTCGTCAGTGTTAGTGCACATTTTATGAATCACTATTCAGCCTGTGTTTATGCACACAACACTCACACTAGTCTGCTCAATAGCTTTCTCCCAGGAGTTACTCGGAGCCAGTCTTAATGCATAATGGATTGAGATTAAATATGTAAACAGGCTTCTAAACCAGGAACTAGGATGATCCAAGCTTTCTAAACAGGCTAGAAGGCAAATTATTGATGCCATCCTCAGTCCGTTTTGGAGGGTATATATGGTACATTTTCCACTTGATAACTCTGCTGGTGGGTTTCATTATAACCCCTGCAAGCACACAGAAGTGGCTTTACCCAGCTTCCCCGGCGAGGCTTTAGAACTGGCTTATTTTGGAAAGCCACAGGGTTTCAGGTAGAGTCTCCTGCCTGTTCCTCTGATATCACAGGAGCTAGGGCGTTGCCACCAGGGATTACAAGTTCAATATTCGAGTGAGTGTGTGTGAGAGTGTGTGTTTGCTTCAAAGAGATATGAGTGTTTGCGTGCTTGTTGCTATGTGAATGTAGGGTGGTTCCAAGTACAGATTTAGATTTCTGTTTGTGAATTTCAGTTGCATTTTTACATGTACAAATATTTAAGTACCTTTTTAATTTCTTCTGTCTCTTTGTACCTTACTGTGAAATGAATGTGAAACAAATGATCATCTTCACTCTGACCCTCGTCCTCCTTTTGAAAATGTTCCTAGAATTTGTATTACTGGTTAAAAGTTTTTATCATAAAGAGGAGGAATTTGAACGGTGCCATCATTTCCATATGACTTCAAAGTCGTTTATGCCACCATTTCTTTTTAAATATTGCTCAATGTCATATGCAATATAATATATCTGTGTCATACTCATATATATTGGTCCGAACATTTACTCCAAAGCTAAGCCTATTCATCCAGATAATGAATAGGTCATTTACTCAGAGTTGTCAAAGCTTATCCAAAACCACAGAAGAGAAGAGGACCCCACAATAGAGAGTAAACAACAGGCAGGAAAGCAACAATTAAAGCAGGTTTTTGTACATATTTTTATTCCTCTTTTTCATGGAGCACAAAAACAACACTTGAAAGTATTTGTGTAATTTCTTGCTGCAACATTACTTCAGTAAAAGAGAGATGGAGCAGCGATATCTCCCAAACTGCAGGGATTTAAAGGAGTCGCATATTTTATTCTGGAAGTCATAAAATGCTACTGGGTGGTTTCTGTCTTTCTGTTGCGTTTAAATGACTGAATTAGCGCAAGGTCCCAGCGAAACAGAGTAGATCTTTAAAAAACACTGTAACTTTACGATTCACTCACCTGCTGTGACCTCATTAGCAGTTAAACTTTGATTTGAATTAAGCTCTTGAGTGTATCTGCCCCACCGGCTCGTTCTATGTGTCAACAACTGCAAATTAAATGAGGTTACTGCTGGAAAGAAGTCGATTGAGAGGACAAATAACACCAGTTTGTTTGCTTTAGTTTGCATAAGTAGGTTGGATGTTGAACTGTGTATTTGAATATGATTTTAAGCACAGGAATTTGCATGAAGGGCTTAGCTTTTAAGGTCAACCGTGACACAAACACGAGAGCGTGTTCTAGCTGAGGACTAGAGATGGCAGGTAATGAATGTGTGTTTTTTATAGCACTGATGATAGACCCTTACAGCCGAGAAACCTGCCCTCAGATGCTCCTGATAATGTGAGAAGCCATTGTGTGTGAATGTGTGTCCGTACCCACGAGAGTAAAGTGGTGAAAGTAGGTCAATTTGCTGATTTCCTCTGAAGCTTTAAATGTTGTATGAAATTGAATGATTGGTTTGAGCTGCTTCTGCCAAATCAGTTGCTGTTGAGTATCTGCAGAGTGCTTCACTGTACCCATGTATTATGTATTTTTCAGCATTGTTCTTGTTGACCTTTCTCCATAGTCATATATAATACTCTTTGTATTTGGAGGATGCTAATGCTAACAAACACCTGAAGTAACCAGACCTAGTTCTTGACTAATGTGCCCCATTTTCTGTCTCTTCCCTCTCGTCTCTCTTTCCTTCTCCTTCACTCTTGTCCTGCAGGTTTGGATGAGCTTCCTCCAGCAGTAGTGACAGAGGTGTGAGTAAGAGAGACCGACACCCCCCACCCCCCCTCAGCCATGCCGCCGCCGGCAGACATCGTGAAGGTGGCCATTGAGTGGCCAGGGGCCTTCCCCAAGCTCATGGAGATAGACCAGGTAGGTGTCTGAGCACACAAACAACTTAGGTGTGTGTGTGTGTGTGTCCTAGCATTACTCTACTTGTGGGGACCTAAATCTGTTTACACAGTCACGTGTGGGGACTTGCCTCCCTTATGGGGACAAATTGGAGGTGTAAGGTTAGGATAAGTCTCCAGGAAATGCATGTAAGTCAATGTAATGTCCCCTGAAGTGATGTGTGTGTCTTTGTTCCTAGCGATTACACTAATTACCAAAAGGAAAAGCCTTAATTACAGATGTTTAACAGTCGCCACTGCTTTGACATCACTTTACAGAATAATGCTTTATAATTGATGGCTTTCATCTTACACCATAAATTAAGGCCTATATTATTAAATGTTTAGTTATTTTTGTGTCTCAGCAGTATAATTAATTTGTTATTTGAATAGTATGTGTAGCTCCATCATGTCAGGCCAATGGCCGCTCTACGTTGGTCATTATCAGGGTAGAAAAATCTATCGGATAGGTGCACGTAGATAAAAGATCAGTTGTGGCAAAATACTTGGAAGTGTTTAGCTTGGACGCTAACACATCTCTCATGAAAGGACATTAAACAACACCTCTAGATGGCATGTTTGACATTTAAAGCTGCCCCCGAGTGCTGCTTTCATCCGTTAAAATGACACCGGCTTAAGAAGATTGCATTGGCTTTAGTTTATGAATTTTGTAATGACTAAAATAAACGTTTAAATATTTTTGTCTGGCTGTGTGCAGACAGCAGCTTGCAGAAAACTCTATAACAAAGGATCATTTATGATTAGGCTACCCATAAAGACTTTACTGTTTAAGTGTAGATAATCTATCTGAGTTTGAACTTTTACCTATGTGTAACTTCAATTAAAAAGTCATGCTTTATTAAAATGATTGAGAAACACTGCATTTAACAAAAGAAAATCAAATATCACTGATTTACAAAACATATAGATCACGGTGAAAATGATTGACTTTAACATTTTCAACACTACCATTAATATATAGATAAAAGTAATGCAATACCCCGTTTTCATAATGATGCCAATTGCCTGATCAGAGGCTTTGAGAGTGTGTATGCCAGCACACACAGAAAAAGGGTGCATTAAGTGTCAGAGATCATCAGCGTCTCTCAAACAGTGGTTGACACGTTAACGAAATAATTAGCCCAAACAATGTTTACCTTGTGCTCGGGATATGTTTACTCTTAAATTGTTGTTGATTAGACATCACATTTGTAAAATGGTGTGTGTGTGTGTTGTGTGGACTCATGGATGGGCTAATGATTGTAAAAGCCATGAGTCACTGTGGCAACTGGAGCCACGATTTCCCTTCTCAATGGATGAGCCAGTGAATGAAACATTGAACTACTGCCATGGAGTCCTTAAGGCACTTCAGTGTGGATTTAGGGATGTTGTTTTTGGTATTTAATGACCCTTATCAGCAGGGCTCTTGCAGTCTGTGTTGTTTAACGTCTTTAGCTCCAGTTAGGTCTTTCTTTCACTTAAAAGAAGCCACTTCACTTCCTCCCATCCCTCCACTTTTCTCTAATCCTCTTATCTCTCCCTGTCATCTCTCTTGTTCCTCCTATCTGTTGCCTCCACCTCCTCCTCGTCCTCTTTTGCTTTCTCTTCTGTCCGTTCCCCCTCCTCACTCGTCCTCCCCGTCTTTTGTTGTAACTGTAAAACTTGTGCTGCTGTGCCTCCTCCTCCCTTATTCTCCATCACCCCCCACCTCTGCTGCCTCCCCCCTGTGCATCTCCTCCGTACAATAGGCCCTGCAGCAGCATATGTCTGTCTGAGTCATGCCATGGGGAGTGGGCTTCAGCTGCTCGTGCTGTCTTGAGACCCAAAGAAAGTGTGTGTCTGTGCGTGTGTGTGTATTGCAAATGTGTGCGTGTATTATTGTTTGTTTACGTGGGTTTGACTCTGCATAAGTGAAATTGTGCGTGGGTGTGTTTGTGTGGCAACACGCATACGTGTTACTATTCATGCATTCGTGTTTGTTTAACCTCTCTGTGTTTGTGTATCACTTTGCATGGGGATTCATCCTTGTTTTTTGTCTGTGTGTTTGCGTTTGCTCCTCTGCAGTATGTGTTTGTGTGTGTGTCCATAAAATACACTGCATCTCTCGAAATACCTTCAATGCCCCATGGGCATGAAAGTATGACATTTGAGTTTGGATGCTGGGAAATTGGTATAAGTGCAGGCAATTGTAATAAGCATTTTAATGTTATTGTTTTTTAGAAATGTAATAGAGAGCAGGTAGAGGACAAGGTGAGAGGGCTGCTGATGTCTGTCGGTAGAGAATATATAAGCAGGACAATTCTAAGGAAAAACAATGTTCAGTGTATCCAGAGTTTACTGTGGCCATATAATGAAACTAAGTCCAGTTTTTCACTCTGTTTGTACCTCTGCTTTGTTCTCCACCAACTTTGCAGGGAAATATCTTAGCTTCTAAATGCTCTGCTATATTAAACAGCTAATCGCTTACTTTGTTGTCTGCTGTGATGCTGAGCAGATAGGCTCGGATACAGTGGGTTTATTGGAGCTTTTTGAATGCATTCAGACGACAATAGAGGGTGATTAGAGTGACTCAAAACAATAACGTTACATCTGAAAATGTAAAAGGGATGAGCTGTTAGAAGCTGAAATGCTGCGTAGAGCTGACAGGAACTGAACAATCAGATACAAATGATCTAGAGGCTCATTACTCATTGTGATCATCTGTCAAATACAAGTCGTTTTACTGCTGAACATGCTTTAGTCACTAAATCAGTCAAAAACAAAACTTGTTAAGAAACCCAAAATGAGATTTAATTATGTAATTCCTTATGGCCATTGCTGGGAATTGTTTGTGCATACTTATTGAATCTAGAATTAAATAAATCTGTTCAAGAAGTGTAAAACAAAATGCATCCTTGTGTGTCGTAATGGTTTGAATGTCTGTTGTGACAATGCTGCCATCAGTCATTGGTACTAGCTGGTGACGTGTGAGTGCTGTGCAACTGAAGGACCTCGGAAAGAGAGGAAGTGTACTTGTTATCCTTCCACTAACAAAAGAGACACTGTGTCAGATAACAGGAGCTTAGGAGCTCATAGATGGTAAAGAACCCCTTAATATAAGTTGAATTCTTTCACACACACATACGGGTATTGGGCCGAGGGCGACACCGTACTTCCGGTATCCGCCGTTTTACGCGAGGTGCAAGCAGGCCAAGGGTTTAGCCGTACACCGTCTAGGTGTTGCTCAGCTTCCTGTACTGAATATCATAGTCTATTGCCTTAATCAATATCTAGTCAACTCTAAAATACCACATATATGCAATGGCATGATAATATTATTGTGACAAGTGGGGTATTCACCTGGTGTTTCCAGAAATTAGACGTAGATGCAGCCAAAATCGACGCAGTCTGTAAGGGCAATCCGACAACCCACACAGCTCTAGTTTACGCTGGTAACGACCTAGAGCACACCCCTCAAGTCCAGAGATGTAATCCGAAGACATGCAGCGATTTCTTCGGTCGTTAATTCAGAAAAAAAAACCTAGTGCGCTCTGCCTTGCTACGTTAGCTAGCGGTTTATATTTGCACTTCCAGGATATTTGCACCTCCATGAAAATGGCGTATTTATATATATATATATATGGCGCGTGTTGCATTGCGGGTAGCTCGTGACGTCACTGTGTGTGAAAGAATTCAATATATAATACACACAAACAAACATACACATGTTTGCCAACGCACAAGGTGAATACTCCTTACTTTTGGGTTGCAGTAGTAGTGAGGGAGAGGAAGATGTTGTGGGAGTGCAAACAGGGCAGTATGAAAAACACGAGTAGAGGGAAAGTGGAGGTGCTGAAATTCCTGGATGATGAAAGCGTTGGTAAAGTCCTCTGAGGTGAAAAGATGAACATAAATGAATTAAGGTTAAAGGTAGGGTAGGTAAGAATGGAGAAACCAGCTCGAGTGCGCTAGAATTTGAAAGTACGCAGCCGAAGAAAATCTACCACTTCCTTCAGGCTTCCTTACAGAGCCCCTCCTCCAACAAACACGAACGCACACATGACCAATGAGGGCACGAGATGGAAGGCTGACAGGCAGGTAGGCCGTCCAGTTATTTTAGCCGGGCCGGCTCAGATGATTGGTCGTGCTTTTTACAGCACCACGGCTTCCACAGATGACATTTTTGAATGTATTTATTGTCAAAGCATTTAAGATATTCATTGCTATCGGGATGTTAAGAGCATTCCATGGAATATAACAAAACGTGTCTCTGAAGTGAATTACCTACCCTACCTTTTAATGCTAGATTTAAATTCAACTAAATGATTGTTTAACTAAAACAGGCTGTGTACAGTATGATGATGTCGATATTTTGAATCTATCTTAAACAAACACATCTCTGTTGAGGTTTAATTTAGGAGTAAAGGACCTTTTTCAAAAGAGACTTATACACAAACAAGAAGAACAAATATTCGAACGTGCAGCTGAAACACACAAATAGCAACAAAAAGCTCATCCAATAGTAATTGTTTGAGAATACAATTTGATAGAATAGTACATATGAAAGGGCCTCACATAGGAAAGAGATTTAAGGTTAGCACAAGTAATTCAGAAGCAAGACATTAAACTAATTTAAGTAAAATGTTTTCCTAATAACTTCTACAAGTTTTGCACATGTGCTAATATTTTATTAAATAAAGAAATATGTATTTATAATTAATAGCCACATAACTGCCATAATTAACCGCTCCAAATGTATATGTATTAGTTTATTAATAATACAGTTCAAAAAGCTTGGGAAAAGCTTTGATCATGTATGAGAGAAGGGATTGCTCAAAGCAAAGCACAAGTGGTTTAACGTCTTTAAAAATATTGCAAACCTTTGCACTTTCTTTGATGATGGAGCATTTTTATAATTTGCTATCAAGAAAGCTGAAGCAGATCCATGACATACTGATAATTTGCTGTAAAAATCTAGATTAATGATGGTCCTACACCTTTGTATTGCATCATGTACATTTGTGATTTTATCGATATGTTATCGATATGTTATCGTCAGAGGCATGTATTATATATAATTTTTCAGGACATACCAATGCATTGTTATTGAACATGAAAAATGTCCTAAATTAGCTTGTTTAAACCCGTCCATGCGTGTGTGTATTCACTGCAGTCTAACAGCATACTGTAGCTCCCAGAGAGCCTGAGGATGACAGCAGTGGCGAGCGAGCGGAGACTAAGTTCATACTGTATGGCATTATGCACACACTGCTTATATTTGTCGCCTCATCCTTCCGTGCACTTTGCTTGCTCTTCATTTTCCTTTAATCCGTCACTCTCTGTGTTCAGCAACCACTCTCCTGCTCTCACTAACAATTATCAGCCACTCTCCGGCTTCCTGTGTTTGCTGTTGTTTTCCTTTCATCTAATTCAGTTTGCGTATTTCTCACTTTTCTTATCTTTTGTTCACATAAACCCCCTCCCTCCTCTTCTGTCCCCCCTCTGCCTTTGTTGCCATATACTGTATGCCCATCATCCTGCCACCACTCTCTTCCCTCTGTAAATCTTCATCACTTCAGCTTTTGTTCTTTTGAAGAAGCCTCTCTTCTTGCTCAGGCTCAGAAAAAAACACAATCACACTGACATTCATAATGTTTCATACACTGTGACTGCATACAGATGCTAACTTATTTTCTCTGTGTGTTTGGTAGTGTGCGTATTTGTAGCTGTGTGAGTTTGTGCACACATTTGTGACTTTAGAAAAGCTTATGTTCTGCACAGTGGGAGACACTTACCCATCTTTCCAGAGATTGAGCATCGCACCTTCATAACAACTCACCAAGGACAGAATAGAGAGAAAACTATCCCATTATCTAGTACGGGTCAAGCTCCTCAATTGCTGGATTTCTCATAATGCAACTCCAACATGGAGGATCTTAAGCAAACCTCTTAAACCCTCCTCGAGGGGAAGAGGAGTGAGGAGGTTTCTGGAGGAGCTTGGAGCGAGGAAACCCCAGTGTATCCTACAAATACGTTTTTCTATCAAGTAGCGCTTGGCGTATGAATGTCTTCCCTCCACATGTGACACAAAGCTGCAGCACGTCTTTAGAAACTTATGTTGCTTAAAACTGATGCTGTCAAAAAAGATTTCCCATTTGGCAGATTTGGCTTCCTCTCCGTGAGGGAAGCAAGTAGGAAGTTAACTTAAGGAAAAGCACCCATTGCGACATTTGGCAGGTTAAGGGTATAAGTTAGAACATCATTATACAAAATGTCAAAACGATTTACTTTAATACCTAAACATGTGTATCACATTGGCAAGGACATCAAAAATGATTAAACATAACCAGCCTTACCATAGTTGAATCAATAAGATGCAAATGTTGAAGAGTCCAAAATACAGTGTTTCATAGAATAGATTATTGATGATCCTGTGGACCTTCTTCTGAAGACACTGCTTTATTTCTTAAGTATGTTGCACTGTTGGAGGAGCCTAGGACTTGAGCTTTTCGTTGCCAACAATATGGTATTGTGCAACTGAGCGAAGAAGGGACACGAAGGGAAGTAAAGTCAAAAAGCCTCTATCTTGAACTTATTGTCGAAAAGTAATTGAGTAAAGCCTCTTGGTTGCTGTCGACCTCTGTGGAGCAGAGTGTCACAGCCGCTGATCTGGAAAGAGCTTCACATCCAATGAAACACAGACATGGTCACTGATCCCACATCAGAAGTCGGACGGTTAAATACAGGCTCCTGAACGCCAGCCTCTCATTGTGCCAGTCCTGTAATATAAAAATAATTACAGCGGACTCTGACTTGAATACTGTTTTAGAAGCTGTGGACTAAATGTAGTTTTGCCTTTCCCCACAGAAAAAGCCTCTCTCAGCCATCATTAAAGAAGTGTGTGAGGGGTAAGTCTGCATGCCTTTGAATTTGAAAGTAATTCACCTAAGACTTCTTACAAAACCCTTCTTTCTGGATTTCCATAAATAAATCCTATTAGCTGTATTTTACACAAGATGTTCTCCACATTTAATACCAATTATGCAATGTTTTCCCCCCCTCTCCACTCAATGGCTTTTAGGTGGTCCCTGGGGAACCATGAAAACTTTGCTCTGCAGATTGCTGATGCCACAAATTTCTACATCACAGAAAAGGTTTGGTTATCTGTTTTAACTCTAGCCAGCAGTATCCAAGGTAAGAGAAAACCGTGCCTCAGGTGTTCACTTACCTCTTTTATCTTGGTTAATCTTCACAGAATCGCAATGACATAAAGAATGGATCTATTCTGCGCTTGACCACCTCTCCTGTAAGTTCATTTCTTAGAATACTGTCCTTTTGAGTAAGACTCTGCTAAAGGGAGAAACCTCTTTTTAATTGTAATCATCCCAGGGTATTTTTAAATGCATGTCCCCCCTCACATTGTCCCATTTTAGTACCAGACTGCAGTCCAGCTTCACGAACGGATCCAGTCTACCAGCATGGACGCCAAGCTGGAGTCTCTGAAGGACCTGGCCAACGCCTCGAGGGACATTACCTTCGCTCAAGAGTTCATCAACCTGGACGGCATCTCCCTGCTCACTCAGATGGTGGAGAGTGGGACAGAGTGAGTCAACGTTCTATCTCTATCTCTTCCGATGATATCGATTTACTCCACTGTAGTGGTTTTCTCACCCTCACACAATTTCTCATTCCTCTTTGTGTCATGAGTTTCATAGAGATATATGGAACACTTTGAAGAATATAGATTTACAGTGGGAGCTCTGCTCATGATTTCTCATCCAATCTGGCTCTCTGGAGTTATTGTCCATTTCTTGGTAATCATTAGTTTGAAGTGTATCCCACCCGTACAGATCTGATGCCAGGATGAGTTCTTTGGAGTTACACTGTGCATTCTGATTGGTTAAGTTCAAACGCAGGTGATTGACTTGTCAAATCATCCTATTAATCTAGATCTATTCATTTGCATCATGGGTTACAGCTTGCCCTTTGTAGAATTGATGCTAGATCAGCATGCTGTAGTGTTTGAAAACAATACTGGATAGACATTTCCAGGCTATGTCTGTGTTCTTGAAGTCATCTTGTTTCCATTGTTCCCCTTGTGACTGTCTAGCTGCTGAAAAGAAAACTGCTGCTGTGCAATCACTGATAGAAAGCATCCTGTAAACATTACTTCACTGCCTTAGAGTAAAACATGTTTGTGAGATATCAAACCAAACAGGAGAACAACACTGAGATTTCTTTCTATCTTGTTGATGTCGTCTTCCCTATCAACAATATATACCGGCACTAGTTGTATCATGAAAACACAAGGAGTCTGACCTGACCATTCACAGTTCTCTCTGTCTTTATGTAAAATCTTTTTTGAGGAGGCACAATGTGGTTACGTACAGTTGAGCGTACTGCTAATCCATAGAGAAAAAGAGAAGAAGTGGCTTGTGAAGAACATGCCTAAGGGCTCCTTTTTTACTTTTTGACAATGATGGTGATATTTAACCACTGACTGAGAACAGAGCACTGGTTTTTGACTGTTCAGCAGATCCAAAAAGTGTGTGTGTGTGTGTGTGTGTGTGTGTTGCGAGTGGGGTGCCCTGGAGACTGTCTCAAATGAAGGTTAAAGTGAGGACATTTTTCGCTGAGGTGGAATTTCTCATCCGTGATGCCAGTGGGAGGGTGTGTGTGTGTGTGTGTGTGTGTGTGTGTGTGTGTGTGTGTGTGTGTGTGTGTGTGTGTGTGTGTGTGTGTTTGTGTGTGTCTCTTAGCAAACTGTGATTGCGAGGCTCCAGCCACAGTGAAAGCCCAGAGGATAGCTACAGTCGGAGTGCAAACGTGCTGACATACGGTGCAAACTGGCAGGGAGGGGCGGCAGCCTGAGACGCTCTCGTTTTCTGCCTCATGCGACTTTCATTATTTATCCCTTTTGCCCCAGCGAGAGAAGAAATAGATTGAAGAAATGTTTGCTTGCATAATGAGTCGGCTCTAAGACACACTCGGCAGGGAAACGGGGTTCAGGGGGAGTGGCTGTACCCGTAGGATAGAAAAGGGGGAAGTGACGTCTGACTCAGAGGTTACGCGGCTGTGGAGAAGAACGTGTTGCCCACATTCTGTTACTGAGTTTAGGCTAGTTAGCTAGCAGCTTTATTGTTTTGGGTGCAGTCACTTTTGCCTCCGCTTGCTGTTCAAATACATGTTGAAAGAAAAGTAAATCTGTTTACAGTTCTGTTTCATATGGGTGTTGAAGAAGAAGAAGAAGAATTGGGAGGGATGAAACCCTCTTTAATAGTCACACATGCAGAGCACACAGCACACACAGTGAAATGTGTTCTCTGCTTTTAACCCATCCTAGTACCAGGAGTGTAGTACTAGGAGCAGTGGGCAGCTAGTGTACAGCGCCCGGGGAGCAATGGGAGTGAGGGGGGAAGGGGGTTGTCCGGTGCCTTGCTCAAGGGCACCACGGCAGGGCAGGAGGTGAACTGGGACCTCTCCAAGTAGAAGTCCACACTCCAAATGTAGGTCTGGTCGGGGACTTGAACCGGCGACCCTACGGCTCACAGTCCAAGCCCCTACTGACTGCCATAGATTTAGTCCCTAATTTTGCTCTCAAAGTGCACCAGATTGATGCATTTAACTTCAACATTAAAAAAAAATCTCTTTCCAGGGGAGCATGCCCCCAGACCCCCCTAGAGGAGGTGAGGTCCACCACCTGCCCACACCCCCTGTTAAATTGTCTCACCCACATTGAGGATGCTTCCTACACCCATGTTTTATTCCATGCGTCAAGTCAGGCAAATTGGGTCAAAATGTTATTGCATCAATGATCTGTTAAAGATCACTAAATATATGCTGTAACTATTTTGCTCTAGGTAACTCAAGGGCTCAGGTAATGTGATTACTATATGAATAATGGTCCAAAATAACATTAAATGCATAGGATTTTTTGTTAAGTAACATACTTTCGTCGCCGGCCGGCCGATACATGCCGCGCTTTAAGTGGGCCTGTCTGTCAATTAATCCCCGGGCCACTTTTTCCCCCCAGTCCACCCCTGCTCATGCACACCAGAAAAACCCAAACACTTGAGTTCAAGACACAAGCACACACTGTGACCTTTACGGGGCTCTGCAAACTATTATTTGTGCTGGATTCTTCACTTGAACAAACCTCCAATGAAACCAAAATGATTCGTCCTTTCATGCGCCTTATTGTTTTGTACTGTATGTGCTTAGAAGCTCAAATAACAATCAGATATTTAGCATCTCCTCTACAACAGAAACCACTTAACAGTTTCTCTGTATGACACGGCTTACATTACGCTCACTTTGACAATTTGACTGGAAATCATTGAAGCCTCTTCTCCTCTTTTTGCAAATAATGTTCGAATTAGAAAATATTTGACCCTTGTTTGATCTTACTGCCAGGAGCCACCACAGCAGCACTGATGTTGACTCCACTCTTCATCTGGCTCTTTCATCAAGTATATTTTTATGTAGATTACCATCACATCAGTTATTCAGCACTGGAGAGTTTTAGAGTTGTGTGTGTGTGTGTGTGTGTGTGTGTGTGTGTGTGTGTGTGTGTGTGTGGTGTGTGTGTGTGTGTGTGTGTGTGTGTGTGGTGTGTGTGTGTGTGGTGTGTGTGTGTGTGTGGTGTGTGTGTGTGTGTGTGTGGTGTTGTGTGGTGTGTGGGTGTGTGTGGTGTGTGTGTGGTGTGTGTGTGTGTGTGTGTGGTGTGTGTGTGTGTGTGTGTGTGTGTGTGTGTGTGGTGTGTGTGTGTGTGTGTTGTGTGTGTGTGGTGTGTGTGTGTGTGTGTGTGTGATGTGTGTGTGTGTGTGTGTGGTGTGTGTGTGTGTGTGTGTAGCTGTGTGTGTGTGTGTGTGTGTGTGTGTGTGTGTGTGTGTGTGTGTGGTGTGTGTGTGTGTGTGTGTGTGGTGTGTGGTGTGTGTGTGTGTGTGTGTGTGTGTGTGTGTGTTGGTGTGTGTGTGTGTGTGTGTGTGTGTGGTGTGTGTGTGTGTGTGTGTGTGTGTGTGTGTGTGTGTGTGTGTGTGTACCCGTGGCTTTGCTGCCTTTCCCTCTCACCCGCCGGCGCTTCTGACACAGCCATGCCGATAGGTATCAGTGTCTGAC
The DNA here is from genome assembly GCF_902827175.1 of Gymnodraco acuticeps. Lineage (NCBI taxonomy): Eukaryota > Metazoa > Chordata > Actinopteri > Perciformes > Bathydraconidae > Gymnodraco > Gymnodraco acuticeps. The sequence goes on from NW_022991375.1 coordinate 3,899,726, forward strand.
ACACACACTCATTAGTGTGCCTGCCAACCAACTTGGTGAACTGTAATTATTCAAGAGGCTCAGTGCTGGAGACTCTCGAGGGCAGAGCGGTGCTGTGATCGAGTGCTTCTGCCAGAGATGTTGTACTTTATTCATGTGGAAATGAGCTGGCACACTGCAGCCCGTTGCCCACACAAGCAACACCAGTGAAGGGCAGATATCGCCCTCTACTGACTGGAACATGAAACATTTAAAGCTTTGACTGTATGTGATTAGGATGTACAGTGCAACTTCAACTAGCTTATGAACAGTGTAAGTAATGGGAAGAGGGATTTTAGTAGAGTTTTTCGGTCTACTTAAATAAAATAAGAGAACCTTTTCTGATTCCCACTAATTATATATTTTCGTGCAATGTCTCTGAGAGTTCTGCTGCCACGCAAATACAATATTATTTAGAAAAATCACTTAAAAAAAAGAATTGGCTGTCAAACATTTCATTGGAACTACTTTCTACAGAAGAAAAGCCTGGGCTAAACAGAGTAACTAGGACACGCCACTGCATTGAGTTTTTTTATTTGGATGTGAAAGTAAAATTCTACAGCATTTCATTCATAACATAGTTTGTATCTTTACAGGTTTAATGAAAATGTTGTTTCATCATGTCTGTGCATTGTCTTCTCTACCTAAACGCTGTGTGACAGGAAGGTTTGCAGCAAAACGTTTATGTTAAATGAAATATTGAGGTTGCTTCTGTCTGAATTTATACAATAAGTAATATGTTTTAGCAGTTTAACTTGACACCATGATGTGTTTCGATCCCTGCTGTGAGCTGGTTAATGGGTTTGAGTTGTTTGTTTTCCATCTTTAACGCCAAAGTTTTTCAAATCTTTGCAGACGCTATCAGAAACTACAGAAGATAATGAAGCCCTGGTAAGCCCCGCCCCTTCCCCCCCCCCGGCCGGGGTAACGTCATTGGCTCTGTGCTCTTCCTAACCTGCTGGCTGAGTCTGCATGGTTAAGACTGTAGCCCCAGTGCCTCATGGGAAACGATGTGTAACACTTTCTAAGGCTTCAATTTCCAAAGCAGTGTGTCCCTTTAATTCCTTGCATGTGGTTTTGGACAACCAACGACTTCCTAATTCTCCAACACTGACTAAAAGAAAGCCAAGATTTATTTCTAAAGACGTAAAGGAATAAGACATTAATTAAAACACTTTTTTTTAATTGATGGTTAAGTGCATGTTGATCTATTATTACTTCTATCATAAATAAATCTTTATAAATCTTGGTATTCTTAAAAAAAGTGCTGGTCAAGGTGATGGGAATTTCTGTCATTCCTCTACTATTCTTACTTTCTCTTCAACATTATTAGCAAAAGCCTCCATGCCCATGGGAACATCATCCATGCATCAACAGGGTTTCCTTTACTCTAATCTATCCTCTTATGTCTACAACTTCATAAAGCATTGTGTATTTACAGTATTACAGTATGTCATCTAAATGCCGGGTACCATCTGCAAAAGTATTTTATACCTGTGGGTTCAGGGCCGCCCCTCCCTACAGGCCAATCACGCAGGCTGCATGGGGCCCCGCCTTGCGCAGGGGGCCCCGCCCAGAGGGCCTCAGCTGCTGTGCGAAGTTCTCCGCTCAGTTCTCCGCGCAGCCCCCGCGAGAGTGAGAGGTGACAAGGGGAGCACGTGTGTAACCCGACACCGTTGCAATGAATCGACATATAACCAATCACGGCTTTGATACGGCCACTAGTGCAGGTGAAGAGATGTCGGTGAAAAGACAGTTTCAGTCCGGCGCAAGCTAGAGGGAAAAAAAAACAAAACTTGAAGAAACTAGAGCATCACTCGAAGGTGGGTTATTGTCAAATGTACAACTTGCGAATGTTGTATAAGTCAAATTGCCAATTGCCATATTAAAACATCAGCTGCATTTCACGACATGAAGAAGGCAGTCTCTGCAGAGCATATATAGGCTAATGGAGATGCAGTTATTTCCAGCATTCTTTATTTACCATTCATTCAAGTAAGTTATGCCTTTGATCTGCTAATGTACAGGAGGGAGAGTGATAAACTGTCTGTCTAGTTGGCTTACATAACAGTTAAAGTTTACAGCCTAAAAAACATGGAGCATTTTTCCCCCTTATATTCATTTTTATGTCAATTTGCACATTTCATGGTGATGCTCAGCCTCTTCCCTTAACTCCTAACAGTCATCATCATGTCAACCACAACACAGAGAAATACTGATAGAAATGTGTGTGTAGTTGTTGATACGACAGAGGGAACTACATTTGAATACAGATTTAAGAAATATCAGTTTTTGAGCATGTCATAAGCATGTTTTGTCTTGACTATATTACAACTATATTATAATAAAGATAATATAGTATTTATATTATTGAATTGATTATTATTATTATTAGTAGAAGTTGTTTATTTGCATTAATTATATTTTAATCTTTTTGAGGCTAGTATTTGGCAGGAAATGCAGACGTATTCACCTGTAAACGCACACTGAACGACATACATGCACAACCATTTACCTCACTGCATAAAAAAGTGTTGATAATAATAATAAACAGGAATTATATTTGCAAAGTAGCCTACTTTGTTTCCAAAAAAAATTGTTTTTACTCCTGTCGGTTGGGGGGGGGGGCCTCATCTCACAATGTCGCTTGGGGCCCCAAGTTGGCCAGGGGCGGCCCTGTGTGGGTTACTAATTGAACTGTTCACTAATCACCTGCCATGCAGCACACTGACCCATAATGCTCTCTGTTCATCCACTGTTTAAATATCTGTCCTGAAAACCTATTTTTACCATTTTCTTTAAATCATTTTTGTTTATTATTTGTGGCTGAATCTCAAAGTAACTTTACTTTTCTTTATGAAATATGAAACTGCATTGTCAGATTATTTCTTAATCAATTAAAGCCAAGATGTGTGTTATTAGGATGTAAGAAGATATTTTTGACTTAAAATATCACCTTGACGCAATGCCAGTACTATAGTAAAGAAATATCTGGTTCATAAAGGAATAACAAACAAAAGCCTGCAGGATGTTGCTGCAATGCCAGTCTTAAGCAGTAGAGGTCAGTAATGTGAAACATAAAGGTGACATCATAAAACTAGGAGTTTACAGCCACCGACCTAAACAGTTTCGTACCATAAAATAGCAGAATTAACTTTAATCTTTTCAGTTTACTACAAGTTGAGCAAGTCTTAACCTATTATGATTGTTACATTTCTTCTCCTAGCAGTTACATGTCTTGGATTAAACATCTGTTAATGTGTTTCCCGCTTTGGCCTCCTGTGACTCTCGCACAGTGATTTATTTCTTCTGATATTTGTGTAACTGCATGACTTCACTCTATAATGTAGCTTTCTGGTCCTGACTGACCTCCGCTCTGCGCTGCCCCCCCCCCCCCGGCCCCTGCTGGCCCTCTGACGGCCCCGGCTGTTTCTTGAAGGCCAGTCTGTCTGCACTGCATCGCAAACCTCTTTCCATGTCTACCTCTCTCCCTGTCTCTGTTATATTTCTGTCTTTTTTTCAGCAAGCCTGGTTGCAGCATTGATCTCATGTACTTCTGTCCCCTCTTCCTCGCCGCCACCTCTCTGTCTCTCTCTCTGCTGACCGCTTATTCCTCGTTATGTTTGGAGCCATCTGGGCTGTGCAGCTTTTCACTGCTCCAGGCCATCTGCTGAAGAGAAGTTTCCTGTGGTCTATTATGTGTCTGTGTGTTGTTTTTTAGTTTTGGCGACCTGCTGTCCTTCACTCTGACGGCCTTCGTGGAGCTGATGGACCACGGCATCGTCTCCTGGGACACTTTCTCTGTGGCCTTCATCAAGAAGGTCAGCCAGGAAAATGTTTCAATTTCAGGGAACTTTCTGTGTGTCTGTTTGTCAGCAGGATAACGGAAAAACTGCTGGCCTGGTTTTCATGAACCTTAGGGAGAGGATGTAGCATAGCCCAAATAATAACCCATTGCATTTTGGGGTGGTTCAAATCACAGGGTGAGAGACACAAATTAGGTTTACATTTTGTTAACATTGATAGCATTTGAGCTGCATTTATGTGGTGTGAAAATAATCAGAACAATAGTTCCTGATTGTAAAAATGAATGTGATTTCCTCCTAAAGCTGGAACAACAGCATGTCCTTTTGATACATAAACAGCTGTTACTGTATATGGAACATCATAATGAAGTAGAAGCACAGATTTTCCCTAAATTGATATTCCCATGTTTTTCCTAGCTGTCTCTTCTCCTTAGAGAGCACACTCAATTATTTATGGTGTAGTGTTTTCTGCAGATGTTTTATCTCCCACACTCTGTCCTTCCTGCAGATTGCCGGCTATGTGAACAAGTCGGCCATGGACACAGCCGTGCTGCAGCGCTCCCTGGCCATCCTGGAGTCCATGGTGCTCAACAGTCAGGACCTTTACCACAAGGTGGCGCAAGAGATCACCATCGGGCAGCTCATCCCTCATCTTCAAGGGTAAGTGGATCAGTTTGAACACTAATTAGGTTGATTCATTCATTCCTTTTGATTCAATGTTTCTTACACCGTACTAAATACATTTCAAACCACATGGGCAGGCAATAATCAACTACTTTATGTATGTATAAATATTCTTGTGTGTGTTATTTGTCTAATTCCAGGACTGATCAAGACATTCAGACCTACACTGTTGCTGTCATCAATGCTCTCTTCCTCAAAGCTCCTGAGGAGAAGAGACAGGTGAGGCTGCGGTGTGCACACACAACTGCATCACTGCACATCATTTTCATGAAGTAGTGAGCTTTACATGTGAACACATCTGCATTTGTACTGTAACAGTGTACTTTGTGTGTATATCTGTGTGTTAAAACATAGTGTTGTAGTCAAATCCAGTAATTAAAGGCCAACAAACCCCCTCATGCCATTTCTCTCCGCTCCTCTCAGTGACATTCTTGTTCAACCATGCTCTCATTTCTCCTCTCCCTCCTTCGCTCTCTCACCTATCACACTTTGCCCAGTAGCAAGTCACATGACTCCTTGAATCAGCACGATGGGGTCCAGCGATGTGCTTTGACATTAATAATGAATGATGCTAACCCACAGCTTTTCCTCTATGCAGCATACAAAGTTAAAAACACGCTAGGCAGAAGTAAGCTCCAGAGCATCCCTGCATACAGATTGTAGCACACTCAGATATTGCAGTGCTTCTAGTTTTTGCTGAGATGCCTAGATCATATTCATGTGGTTGGTTGGCAGCAATTTTAAGCACACTTATTGGGTTGTTTTAAGTGATGAGTAAAGATTTCTCTGTGCAAGCATGTATACTTATATGACTTAACACCATAGCTGAAAGTGTAATATCAGCAGAAAAGGCACTTATAATAACTTGATCATCATTTCAGGTTACTTTATAACAGATGACGTGTGTGTGTGTGTGTGTGTGTGTGTGTGTGTGTGTGTGTGTGTGTGTGTGTGTGTGTGTGTGTGTGTGTGTGTGTGTGTGTGTGTGTGTGTGTGTGTGTGTGTGTGTGTGTGTGTGTGTGTGTGTGTGTGTGTGTGTGTGTGTGTGTGTGTGTTGTGTGTGTGTGTGTGTGTGTGTGTGTGTGTGTGTGTGTGTGTGTGTGTGTGTGTGTGTGTGTGTGTGTGTGTGTGTGTGTGTGTGTGTGTGTGTGTGTGTGTGTGTGTGTGTGTGTGTGTGTGTGTGTGTGTGTGTGTGTGTGTGTGTGTGTGTGTGTGTGTGTGTGTGTGTGTGTGTGTGTGTGTGTGTGTGTGTGTGTGTGTGTGTGTGTGTGTGTGTGTGTGTGTGTGTGTGTGTGTGTGTGTGTGTGTGTCTTGACCATGAGTAAAGCTATTATTATGATCCCCCAGTCTCCCACCATATTGCTGACTCAGCTGCCTCTCCCTCCATAAGCTGCACCACTGACAGAAAATCTTTTTTTTAACCTCCTCTCAGTCTCTCGTTTTCCACATCCACTCACTCACTCTCTGTCTCTCTGTCTCTGACTTTGTTTCCTCACCGCACACGATATGGTAGTTTGATGAGCACATTGTGGACATCCTAAATTGTCCCCTGACAGTAAGTGCACCCTTGATTAGCACACTTTGTAGTATGCACTGTAGAAGACATCAGTTAGTGCATTTAGTGTCCCTTTTTTAAGATTAAGTTATTCTTTGGGATGGCTTTCTTATTTTCTGCGGCGTACATACTTTGCAGTGTCCTGCTGTGCTGTGGCAGTTTTGTTTATTTTACCCGCATTCATTTCTCATTACAGAATAGAAATATTTTAAAAATATATATTTGCTTGTCTATATATTGTTGTTTCTCATCATCTCCTTCTGTCTTTCTCTCTATCTCTATATATCCTTCCTTTTCTTTCTCCCTCTATAGGAGATGGCCCATATTCTTGCCCAGAAACAGCTGCGCTCCATCATCCTCAGTGTAAGTCTAAACATGCCCTTCTCTTCACTTCCCCAGTGTATTTCTCTTTCTCTGTGAACAAATCTGTGCCTGTCTTTATCTCTGTTCGGGCTTTGTGCCTCTGCGTGATATCAGAAAGGAAAAAGACACCTGCCACTTCTGCCTCTGTCTCACATCATTGGTTATTATCTACTATACTTACTGTCTCACACCTGTTCCCTTCTCTCTCTTTCATCCTCTCCCTGTTAAACCTCATTTCTCCCTCTCCTGTTCCCTCATCTGACTTATGCTCACAAATCCTCGTGATTCACTCCCAAATCCTCTTATTTTCTTTCTTATCTCGTACCGTCTTCCTCGTCTTTTGACCCAAAAACTAATCCTCTCACCTTTGCTTTCTCTTTTCACATCTGACACTCCCCGCTCTTCTACCTCCCCCTCCTCTATCCTCCACACCGTGTAGAACGTGATCCGGAGCCCCACTCCCATCAACGATGAGATGGCCCACCAGCTGTACGTCCTGCAGGTGCTCACCTTCAACCTGCTGGAGGACCGCATGATGACCAAGATGGATCCACAGGACCAGGTGGGGGGATGATGCCGACAGGAAGGAGTATGGATGCATGAAAGGATAGGGAAACATCATTATCTTAAAACAATTAGTTAAAGGTGGGGTAGGTAATTTTGGAGAAACCAGCTCGAGTGCGGTAGAATTTGAAAATACACAGCCGGAAGAAATCTGCTACTTCCTTACAGAGCCCCTCCTCCAACACACACGAACGTGCACATGACCAATGAGGGCACGAGATAAGTTTGTGCACAGATGGAAGGCTGACAGGCAGGTAGGCCCTGATGTAGGCGTCATGCTTTTTACAGTACTACAGCTTCCACAGATGACGTTTTTTAATGGATTTTTTGTCGAATCACTTAAGATATTCATTGCTATCGGGATGTTAAGAGCATTCCATGGAATATAAGAAAAAGTGTATCTCGAGCCGGTTTCTCAAACATACCTACCCCACCTTTAATAAAGATTCAGCAAAGTCACTTTTAAGTAATTTTTTCCCAGACACATCTTAAGGAACTTGCAGAGAGAGGGTATTAGATCTACTTTATAGCACTTTGAATTGCCTTTGTGTCTTACAATGTGCTATAGAAATAAACTAACCTTAACCTTTGGTGTTCAATAAACCCAAAACCAAACAGAACTCCATCCTTCTCTCAATATTTTTCAATTTACTCTGACAATTCTTTAAGCCCTGCACTCATTTTCAAGTCAACATTTGATGCTTCGGCAAGGCAGTTGTATGTGGTACTCCCTCAAATAATCTGCAGTTCCCATGTTCATTATAATGAGAACAAAAGTGTTGTAGGGGTTAATTCATTGCTGTTGTCATCTTTTTACAGGATACGTTGAGGTAAAGAATAAATATAGAAAGCTGTCTACATACAAGAGAGAAAAATATCCAGTTTCAGCATGATCTAGCTGCTTTAAAAACCAAACTGTAATTTAAGGTTGGCAAAGTAGTCATAACAGTGGAGACCTGGCTGCTGGCCAGATTGCTTCAGGCTCAGCGAGACCCCACAGAGCCAAGGTGAGGCTGAAGCATCCTAAATAAAAAAAAAGCAAATACTTTAATATTCTTCTCTGCATGTGCAGGCTCAGAGGGACATCATCTTCGAGCTGCGGAGGATTGCCTTCGACGTGGAGTGTGACCCTAACAACAGCGGCAGCATCGAGAAACGCAAGTCCATGTACACCCGCGACTACAAGAAGCTCGGCTTCATTGTGAGTTTGTGTTTCAAAGGCTCTCGTGAATTTACATATGCATAACTCAAAACTGAGATCATAAATAATACACGAGCCAGTGTGTCCACATGGGACGGCTGTTAATTGGATATGATTCCAAATCCACAGATTACATTATGTGTGTATCTGTTTAGAAATTCCCAGAGAAATATGGTTTATTGGTTTTCATATAGCCTGACTAAAAGAACTACATCATCAATATAAAACTGCCACTAGTGAAATGGTAATGAGCACATTTTATCAGCAAAGTACACTTAAATGACAATTAATGAAGCAGAAAATGTAAATGAAATGTTCTTACGTATGACATTTTAAGATTGTTAATACTGATCCCTAAATCCATAGTCAGCATTCCTTGTAGCTAGTTTTTACATCTTTATGTCCTGTTGGGTATTCTAGTTCACCGGTTTCCAACTTGTGGGTCAGGGCCCCTCTAAAGGGTCACAAGATGAATCTGAGGGGACTAATGTGATGGAAAAATATTCTGCTGCACGATCTGAGTCTTTTTGGGAATCACCTCTTTTTTTTCCCTTCAACATCCCTTCACTCTTTGGGCTTAGATCAGTAGTTTAAAGGGGACATCTCCTATATGGTATAACTGATATGAAATGACACATTTTAAAGAATGTATAACAATGAAGACGGAAGTAGACACTGCTTTTGAGTACAGGGCGTGTGTGCGTGTGTGTGTGTGTGTGTTGTATGCAGTGGTCTTACTATAGCATAAGAACTGGAGCTAAACCCACTGCGGCTTGCTGTAAGCACAGAGCTGTTTCGGGGCTCTTCCCCTTCAAACTCCCACTGCAGTATGCTCGCTAAAGATAAGAACAATTGGAGTGCCTTGTCCCCACGAGTGGAAAAAACCCACCCTTAAAACCCTTAGTCTACTTTCCATGCTCGCACACACACAAACACACGGTATACACACACACAAGCCATACATCTCTAGATAGACTTTATCACCACTGAGGTAATTCGTTTGCCTTCTAATGCTTTCAGCTTCTTTAAGGGGGGATTGTTGCACATGCTGCAATGTTTTTCCCATGTCAATATAAGGGTGTATTTTGTCCCTGGGTGTCTCTTTGTGTTTTAAGCCGATAAGTTTGCTTCCTGTCAGACATACTTCAAACTGATGAGCCTGATCTCAGTGTCCTCCATTTCTCTTTTTCCTCTGCTTTCCTTCTTCTCTTTTGCCGTCACTTACCTCTCCAACATCACTTTTTAAAATCAAACTTCAGAGTGATGTGTTTGCATGTGTATCTGTGGATTTAATCATTAGTGGACTGACTTCTCTGAAATGTCTGGGAGGAATTATCTTTGATGGACTGTGACAGCGCAGGCAGCATCTATCTGCACATCTCATTCAATATTCAAATGTGATGGGAGGTGGGAGTGTAGAGGAAAGTGAGGAGTGTTATTGCAAAAGTTTTGGGTAGTTTTATTGATGTTTGGGGATATAGGTTGAAGGCCAAACTTACTTGTGTGTTTACTTGATTTCTTTCTGACACAGGTTTTTATATTCATCCAGTCCCGTTTCTTCCAGGCAGCTGTACATTTATATACATTACACTTAATTTTTAAAATCAACCTGGAGTGACATAACATTTGCTTGTATATGTCGAATATATTCAATAAAAACAATGTATTTCCATGTAACTCAAAAATCTATTTCCCTTTTTGTTATTTGGTGCCTATTAAACATTGAACAATTATCAGAGTTAGTTAAAATGATTAAATTCTATAAATAGAGAAATGTTGATATCATTTCTATACCTTAGTTTTGATAACAGATGTTTTTTTTAAATGTTATCAAATAAAATACAAATTTCATAGGCTTTAAAGGGCAGCCACAGCTAGGAAGGATGGATTACCTATTTAAATACAATATTATGCATTTTCACTTTAATGTCTTTCGATAAACTCAAATGATACTTTGAATACTGTGTGGTTCTACTGCGTAACTCCCTGTGTCATTGTGTCACTATTGCTTTGTGCTGGGAAAAATAGCGCATTCTGTGGATTATACCTAGAAGAATAAAGATTTTCTTAAAAGGATATAGTGTAAAATGTCTCACCCTCCTTCTCCTTTGTCTCTCAGAACCATGTGAATCCAGCGGTGGATTTCACCCAGATCCCTCCAGGCATGCTGGCTCTGGATAACATGTTGTATTTTGCCAGACACCACCAGGACGCCTACATCAGGGTGAGCGTGCACTTGTGTTTGCAGATCTTCCTTATCCAGGCACACTAACGCACTCTGCTCAGCGACTTATGTTGTGCTATATTTCTCACGTCACCTCGACTGACCCCTTTCTACCAAACCATCTTCGCTCCAGCTCATTCACTCGTTTGTATTTTCCAGCACGTTCCTACATTATCTTTCAGCTAAAACTGCATCTCATAAAGTTGCTCAGTCCAAACGATGAGACCCCGAGCAATGACTCTGAACAGTTATCCCTTTTTTTTGATGATCAAAAGGATTTTATACTGGAGTCATATAATGTAGTATACCTACAGTTATTGTCTGTAAGGGAACAGCTCTCACTATTGTAGGGAACAATGGGTTTGGGTTTCCACTTGCTAATTCAGCTTAGTTTGAACCTTTTTATGGCAGATGTCCAGAACTCTATTGTAATTAAAAGTACAGTCTGTATGATTTTGTTGTCAACATTACACTTCCAGCACTTTAATCCCCGCACCTGCAAATCAGTGTGTGTTTGTGTGTGATTACATTGTGTGTCCTCTCATAGTCTCTGGACTTGAATGAGAGAAAAGAGATAGAAGTGCCTTAGTAGTGCCGACTCAGCCCTTATCAGTAGAACAGAGGGATAAGACACAGCCTCCAATTTCCCAAATTAAACTGTCACTGGCTAAAATGATTGGGACCTTTACGGCCTCTTTTCTGAAGTGTTGCCACCATCTCCACATAATTAAAGTGAATATTTTTGCTTACTAGTTTTTTGAATTTCAAGCACATAGTTAAAGAGGATCATATTGGGGCAAATAATGACAAATTGTTTAAACCATAATGGAAGTGTTTATGTGAAAATGACCTTCAGTGCAACAAGCCAGCAGCTGTAAATAATTGCTCATATTTTACATATACCTTTCACCACAAGGCACTCTGAAGTAATTGAATGCCTTAAAGCTGTGGAGTGTAAGATTTAAACATTTCTGTTTTTTGGCAGATCTATGTATTTGCAATTTAAAACGGTGATTGTTGCCGATGCATGCATCTACTACTAATATCACAAATATATCATAGAGGCTTTATTCTGCATTTTATTCTGGATGGAATAATCGGAGCTCACTCATGCAAATCAATCAAAGGAATTTAAAATCCTAATGTTTCAGGATTTATCTTGCTGATTTCATTCAAGGGCACACACCTGTTGTTGTATCCAGATAGAAAATGAGCACGCATATCATCATATATTTCACCATGCTTATTTAACTGACTGTGTGTTCAGATCGTCCTGGAGAACAGCAGCCGAGAAGACAAGCACGAGTGTCCGTTCGGCCGCAGCAGCATCGAGCTTACCAAGATGCTCTGTGAGATCCTCAAAGTGGGCGAGCTTCGTAAGTTTACAACCAGACACACACTCTTTCCACTCTCACTGTACTGTTGCTGATCCCACTCCTTCTTTACAATGAGCACACAGACATACAAAAAATAGTTCAGGGACTGCTTTCCCCACAGAGATGCATTTACGTATGTGCACACAAATACAAAACCTCCCTACAAAGAAATACACACATTATCTCCCTGTGAGGATGAAAGCAGCCATTATGCTCAGTAATTGTGCCGCCAGGAGTTCATTATTTAGTGAAGCACCTCGCCCCCATTCAGCCCCTTTCAGTCCCTTTCAGCCTAATATACCGCCTTTGGGAGGCACACTGCGCAGAGAAAGAGATGCTGTGCCCAGGTCCGTTCCAAATTGATGTGCCCTTTTCATTTGTATTTACTTGTTTAAATGGCCGAGTTGATCTCAGCTCGGCTCCAGACTGACCCCTGCTGCTCCCTGTAGGGAGGTAGACCACATTCTTAGCTCAGTTTTGAACCGAAGTGCCCTTTTCATCGGCTCATGTTCTTTTCATGGAAGATTTAGACGAGGCTGCATAGCAGGGTTCTTCCCTCTGGTTTGCAAATTGCACACGGGACATTAGTGTTTAGGCCATGAAAATTGTGTCTATTCGTATATCTGTGTCTTCAAAATTGCTCAGAGAACTGCCGGCTAAATGTTCTCCTCTGTCCTTAAGATTGCTGATAGAAGTGCCAGGCCAAGTTTCAATTCAAGATAAGAATGTCCTCTAACATTTCTTAGCATATTGTCATTTTCCAGTCCCTTTTTAAAAAAGAAGTTGTGCTTGTATCTCTGCCAGACTCTGCTCTAATGCAAAATCTCTCGACCTTCCACATCAAATACTGAAGCGCACAGGATTTAGACATTTTATTAAAGGTAGGGTATGTAAGCTTAAGAAACCGGCTCGAGATACACTTTTTGTTATATTCCATGGAATGCTCTTAACATCCTGATAGCAATGAATATCTTAAGTGCTTTGACAAAAAATCCATAAAAAAACGTCATCTGTGGAAGCTGTAGTACTGTAAAAAGCACGACCAATCATTTTAGCCGGCCCGGCTAAAAATAACTGGATGGCCTACCTGCCTGTCAGCCTTCCATCTGTGCACAAACTTATCTCTTGCCCTCATTGGTCATGTGCGCGTTCGTGTGTGTTGGAGGAGGGGCTCTGTAAGGAAGCGGCAGATTTGTTCCGGCTGTGTATTTTCAAATTCCAGAGCACTCGAGCTGGTTTCTCCAAAATTACCTACCCCACCTTTAAACCACAAAGATGATGCCAACACTATTTAATAATATAAATATAGTTAGCCCACAGATGTATCGTGATCTGGGGAGACAGGTGGATCAATAAAGGGTTTAAGTCGAGCTTGAGGGACAGGTAATGTCTCATGAGGTGCAATGTGACTCATACTGAGCTTTTAGTTTTTAATATTTCAATGTTTTTTTGGCTCTATTCTGTTTCTTTTTGTGCATCTTCTTGTATCCTTGTGATGTCTGTACAGTGTCTCACGGCTTTATTTTTATTTAAAGTGTCTCATTAGTTTTATCCAAATGTGCTCCACTGGACATGCCCTTTTGATCTTCTGTTAGCGAACCGAAATTGCTTCCCTTACTTTAGAAATAAAGCTTTGACCTCATTCATTTCCTAATGCAGATGAAGCAACCAGACTTGTCCTAAAATGGTACAAAAAGCATTCTCTATCTCTGAGGCTGATAGTTGAAGGCTTATGCAATCAAACTAAATCCCTAGGATGAATGTCAGGCCATCATTGGGAATAAGACTTTGTTTTTGAGAGCCTTGTTTGTTCAAATAAATAGAGCTGGATTTCACATAACTTATTTAAGAGATATGAGCAGAATGTGCACCCGACTGCTGCAACATATTGTAATCCTTCTGGTTTGCACAGTAAAAAGTAGTATTATTGTTATTCATATTAAAACAGGGATTTTGTTATGTTATGACACATGAAAAGTTCTCTGCACTATTGAATGTTGGAATTGAACCGCAGCAGTGACCTTGACTTTTAGTTCTGGGCCTTTTTATTCCCAGTGGCTGAATATTGTCCTCTTTGCTGAGGCTGTAAGTCCAGGAGATTGAAAATACCATTCATATTTATGATGTAGTATTGCTTGTGTGTATGTGTAGAATTGGGGGACAGATATGAATTGGTGCCATGAAACTACGACCTGCAGAGAATGACTTATCTGTATGAGATATTATCTGCTGCACATACATCTGGTTTTGAACATGACAGGATTAGCATAAACACAAGTAGGTCATCTACAGGCACACAATTGAAAAGTTACATACGATAAAACAAATCCCTTTGAAGGAAATCACTGGGAACACAAAGGGAAAGATGACATTTTGAAAAATTCATATTCAACACAAACCAAATCCTAATGTTCCCATCCATCTCTGTCACAGCGTCCACTAAATATTTGCACACACTTGCACTCACAGAGCATTATATGCATCTCGTCCTTATGGGAGGAAGCCAGTGTGTCCTAAAGCATTCATAAGCTACACTGCGTCTTCTCTTGTAGGGACTAAGTGCATTTTCACACACACCGCATTAGTCCTGTGCATATTAACATGCACTAATGAATGAATGAGTAGGATGAATGTAACATGGCACGGGCCAGGCAGGTGCTGTAAATCATTGGTGAGGAACGGCTGATCATTTGTGTGTGTGTGTGGTGTGTGTGTGTGTGTGTGGTGTGTGTGTGTGTGGTGGTGTGTGTGTGTGTGTGTGTGTGTGGGTGTGTGTGTGTGTGTGTGTGTGTGTGTGTGTGTGTGTGTGTGTGTGTGTGTGTGTGTGTGTGTGTGTGTGTGTGTGTGTGTGTGTGTGTGTGTGTGTGTGTGTGTGTGTGTGTGTGTGTGTGTGTGTGTGTGTGTGTGTGTGTGTGTGTGTGTGTGTGTGTGTGTGTGTGTGTGTGTGTGTGTGTGTGTGTGTGTGTGTGTGTGTGTGTGTGTGTGTGTGTGTGTGTGTGTGTGTGTGTGTGTGTGTGTGTGTGTGTGTGTGTGTGTGTGTGTGTAAAGCAGGGAGAGAAATGAGTCTCAGCCTCACACCGTTTGTCATCGCTCGGGTTGACCTTTCAACAGCGACACAATGAAATACACCACACTAACGAGGATGTTGGAGGGTGTGTCTGTATCATTTGTATCAGTTCTGATCGTGTGGTATTTCAGAGAAAGACTAATATTAGAAACTGTGGTGAATTATTAAGTGAAGTGTAACACTTACATGTTGGTCCCCTTCCTGCTCCACATAGGAAGAAAACTCTTATAGTAATTTGCTGTTGGTTCGTCCACCACCACCATTTAGTACAGATGTCCATTGTGCCTGTAACCAAATGTTTTTGGTGCATCTTATTTCTTCTGGTACCTTCATAAAGTTGACATTTGTGTATTTTAGCTGTAGGCTGAAATAAAGCAGCCATTTATATTTATAGAAGAACACAGATGTTGCACATAACATTTTTTTTTAAATGGCTAAAAGTGCAACAGTGATTCAGCATGCTCCACGAAATTAAATTCTTCCATCATTTTGTTATTATTCACACCTGTGTTTTTCTACTGTGACATTTGCAAATGCCATCATCCAATCAAAGTGTCAACTTATCCAATACTTAAGATTAATAGCATATACTTGCAAAACTACAACTGCTAATTGGCAAATGTTAGCATGCTGTAGCTGGTCGAAGCATTAGTGGCATGCTTTTGATATTCAATAGTGCAGATCATTCTGTATTTCTCCATGAAAAGTCTTAGTTTTTATTCTAAAGATGCATTTCTTACCCATGGTGAAGAAAACAGAGCTCATTTCAGGTTTTTAAATCACCCCTTTTCTTCTTCACATCCCTTTGTGGATAAAAGCAGAAGAAAGAGATTGGTGACTGTATTGATGTTTTAGTAGCTCATTTGCTCCGTGTCTTTGTGAAATGCCAGTGGCTTTCGCAGAGGCCAGGCACTCTCTTCTTGTTTTCTCACGGGGATGAAACGCAGAGGGATTTTGGATTTGTCGGTAGCTGTTGAAGTTGCCTTTCTTCCCTGCTTTGCCTCTTCAAGCTCTGTCCCTCATATTATTTGTCTTGCTGTTCATGCTCTTTCTTCTAGGCTCCTTCTTATTTTCCTCTCTGTGGGTCTGAAGAACATCTGTCCCTCTCAGACTTGTAATCCTTCCTCCCGCTCTAAAGCTCTGGCTTTTCTATCCCAAGAAGTTGACAAGAAAAAAACCACCAATACACGACCTAGAAGCATTTTACTTTTTATAAATAAATAAATAATAAAGAAGCCTCTTAAGAATCGGTCATGACGGGTGTTTCGGCGCTCTTTCAGACCAATGGATTAGTACACCTTTCAATTTTATGCTATCCTCGTTTTCTTCTGATATTTTGACATTTTCCTCTCCGGTTGTTGTTGAGATGTGTCATTTATATTCAGATGTGGTCTAGAAAAACGCTATACAGGAGCTTGTTTGGTTGAATAGCCTGTCAATGCTGATGAATTCTTCATAATTCACAACACCATCAAGGTGTCACTCTCGCTCACCGTCCATAAATTCATACCCTTTCAGTTTCTCTCTCTCTCACTCTGCATGTGTTGTAGCCGGGCCTCAGATCCTTAAAGATTAATTGTCTCACCATGTTTCTGCTGCAACACAGGGCTTAATGGAATCTGTGTAGGTGAGGCGCCGAGACGCGACTTTTCAGACTTTCCTTTTTAAGCAGGCCCATAGAATATTTATGAAGTTATTTAGAAAGGGCCAGGCAGCGTGAGTAATGGCTCTGCTTGATGATTCACTGTGTGACATGTCGTTGCTGAGATGGAGAGCTGGGAGGTGAGCAATGGCAGGTCGGGACATGGACACACACATGCTAACACGTGAAAACAACCAGACCTGTGCATGTACAAGCGCACATATATACACACACACACAGAGGCAGATCTGGGCAGGCTGCAGACTAACAGTCACTTGATGTCTTCATGATTGTGTCTTCCATTATAGAGCTGTCAGCCAAGGTCAGAAGAGAGACAGACATCATGAGGAAATATGGATTGATTTTATATTTTGTGGGTGTATTTATATATTTTTCTATATTTGTATTCTTAAATCTCTATTAAGGGGCCTATCTTCTTTTGGTGTTGCATTAGAGGAAACATTAGCATACCTGCCAACCCTACCGATTTGGGCGGTAGTCTACAGCTTTTGACATGTTTCTACCGCCTACCGACTTAGCTGGCTTTCCCTACTGATTTTCAATCTTCCCAAACTATAGAAAATAAAAAAGATTTCCCCGTTAATATCAGTGTCTCGAAAACACATGTTGGCGACCGAAAGACATCCAGTGTTTGGTCTTTTCCTGAAGCATCCTTCACCTACAGTGTCTCAACTGAAAGAGGACCACAAACACACACAACATATAATACCATTTTGAGATTTGGGGATATTTATCTCCCATTCTTTCCCTTTTTCTGACATTTTTCAACACCAAACATGACGTTAATGTCTCTGTTTAGTGAACTACAGCAATCTGAAAGCCTGTACATTATTTATATCACACCTTATCAGTAGAAAAATGCAGGAAATGACTTTTTTAATGCAGTATTTTGTGATTTATGGCGCAACACAAAGATATTTCGCTCTGTGCCAACCTTTGACTCTAATATGTCAACAACATGAAACAAGAATATGAACCTGGCTTTATCCAATGTTCACACAAGAGTGCTACATCCTGACACATCCTTTATCTGTCTCAACTGAAAGAGGACCAGAAACACATTAAAAATATAATAAAATGTGGAGACTTTGGGATATTTATCTCCCGGTAGGTTTGCGCGCGGCAAATGTGCATGCCCAAATTTTGGATTTGGAAAGGTTGGCATGTATGTATTAGGGTATCATCAGAATTAAGAATTAAGCATTTTGAATAAGGTGATGGAAATTGATTCGCCGTTGTCTCTTAAGCAGATGTTTTGAGTAAAGCAAAGACTCAAATTATTGCCATAAATCTTCTTAAAGTTCCCTTTAAACTCTGATTTGTGAAAGAGGATTCGAATTTTGTGTGTACACAGTATTTTTCATTCATCCAAACTCATTTGCTGGACAACTCCCACTGTAATGACATTTCTAAGTTTCCCGCTGTGCTGTGATAAACACAAACAAACTTATACACACACATCAGAGAAATGTCACAGTGTGAGATTGAAATGCTGGGTTGTGTTTGGACTGGCCCACATACAGTTTTAACACACATGCTCTGCCATGTACTGTCCACACTCGTCGCGGTCAAAAGAAAATGTTATGTTTGGGCCTGCAGTCGGACATTGAAGAGTAAATGGCAACCAAAATGTTCACATCACAGAATGTGTAATTATTTTTCAAATGTTGAAATCTAAATGGGTTCAGAAATGAGAAACTATTTGTAGTTTTAAAATAGTTTGCATTACATTTCATTAGCATTTATTTAATCAGTTAAATGATAGGGTTTCTATCTATTCTATCCAGTATACATAACATTGACTACTCAACATTTTATGCATTTTCAGCACTTTCAGCAGACACACAACAATGGTTATATGTTTGTTAATAAAAGGTGCTCTTATTTAGTAGATCCGTCCAAATTGTGATAAAAATGCAATTGTGTGGATGAAGTTGGGCATATAAGACTGGAAAGTTGATTATTCTGTGACTTTTAGATTTTTTTTTTTTGTCATGAAAACCTGCAATTCATCATAAAACTAAAAATAGATTAAAACCATCCACCTTTTTAAACATGTAGATGGCTAGTGTTTCAGAATTTATTGAATTTTAGTAGAGTATCTCTTTAAATAGAATGAATTATATTACTGGCCCACTCAGAGGGGTGTTTTCCCCACACGCTGACAAGTCATTATATAATCCAGTAATTAATATGAGACATGACCAGTTGCTGAGGGCAGAATATGAACAAGAATATGACTAACTAAGCGTTTGCTTAATAAATCTTGTTTGAATTTTCCTTATTTGTCTTAAATCACTGGCACTTCTTATTAGTTTTTATGAATCACGAAGGACATGCTGAATTATAGTGTATAATTTACCTTTCATGATATGTTTATGTCCTGATTTATAATCTTCAGTGAGCTCCATCTGTAAGCAGTTGCTTCCACTAACGAAGTATCAGTGGGATGAGAATTGATGTCCGACATCAAACATTACTATGCTAATGATCCCATTTCCAACGACTCGTTAAGTCTCAAGGTTTTAGCTGCTTATCCCTCCCTTAGGTCTCCTTCCATGATTCATGAGTAAATTGGAGGATGGCGAGGAGAAGAAAGGCCAAGCGAAGAATTTCAAGTATCCCTCAAGTCGTGACATGAGGCTCTTTTGTGCAGTCAGCAACCACTTCACCAAGTTGTCGGTTTGAGCCTTAACACTAAAACCGCCAATCGGGTCAATTTGACCCAGAGCTGTTTTTTATTGTATTTAACTTTTTTTCAATAAAATATTAAAGTCTCCCAGTCCGTGACTTTTCCTGAAAGTGTTACAGTATGTAGCACCCTATGTTGTTAAAAATTGTCAATATGAAGTCAGATTGAAGAAATCGCCCAAAAAATTGCCATTTATACCTATTTCCGCCCAGCGGGTCATATTGGCCCCACCCCTTTTCGTGCTATTGATTTTGCGTGTAAACAAACATGACGTGTTGCTATAGCAATGCCTTTTGTCTACTGCAAATATAAATAAACAATTTAACAAAATTACTTGTCAAAATACCAATACCACAGGACCATTTTTATTTTTAAAGCAATACTTTTGCCTTGAAAATCAATGCATTCTAATACTGGGTAAATTTGACCCCGGTGGCGGTTTTAAATATAAAAAAATCTCTTGCGGTTTTAGTTAAAAAAGGGAAGGCTTCTTCAGGGTTTTACACTTTGTAGCTTCAGGCATTCACCAGCAAAGGGTTTTCAATTGCACAAATAACAAACTTGACAAATGGGTGCTTGAGAATCTCAAGTTTTAAGCATCCCTTACGTTTTTCAGACACTCCTGTCCTTTGTCAGCTCTCAGCAATCCTTAGCGGATTGAAATAGTGCGGGGGATGAAACATCGCCCAGCCCATGGCAGCGCTGCCACTTACTGACGTACTCTGAGCTTTTTAGCTGTAATTTACCATCACACTCTCGTCAACTTGTCTCCTTCAAACTTTTTTTTCTCACACCGTGCTCTGAACAAACTGATGCTTTTCTCCCCGAAAGGCCCCTTACTAGCAGACTTTGGTGAAATCTGACTAAACTCTAGCCTTTCACTAGACACACACACTCACAAACACAAAATGTATGTGTATAATGATCCCACTCAATTTTGATCTATAAATACATATATTATTTATACACAGGCTGTGTTAGTGTGCTTTCTCTTGCATGTAAGCTGGACACTTCTCTGTTGTTTTGTTATGATTATGAATAATTCTGTTTCTGCATTTGGGCAAACTCAGGCAGCTTGATGTTATATTTGCATAAGTGTGACTCACACTGTCTGATTAGAGATTTTCCTTCAGAAGAGTCTGGCATGATGTGCATATAATGTAGCTCCCATAACTGATGTATTGAGCTCTGAAAGAATATGAGTTGTGTTAATGGTTTTAATGAGGGCCTGAAGCAGCTCTGACTAGATGCAGTTGCCTTATTGTATTTGAGAAAACACGAGTCTGTGAAAGCAGATGTCCTCCTAAATGTGTTGGAAACGTGTCCTTGTCCAGAGTGCTGATGGATTCTCTACATGCCTCCCTCAGTCTGATTTTTTATTTTCTCCATCTGCTGTTTTGCTATCTCTCCCTCCTCCTCTCTCCTCTAATGCATCTTGATTATTATGGGATGCATGCTAAAATGGTTTAGTTACATAATTAAAAACACAGAGGAAATAAGGCTTGGATTTTTTGTCTAATCAAGGTCCAACATATTGTTCTTTCCTCACATAAATGGCAACGATGATGTAAATAACCAAACAAACCAATACTGTGGACACCTAGTAGTTTATTTTGTGCAGCATTATATTAGCTCTCCTTGAACCAGTGGCCTCATTCTCATCACATCAATATTTACTGATCATTAGTTGCAGAATGGAGAAACTCGACATTGTATTATAAGACTCTGTAAAACTGATTTATAATTTCACAGAAACTCAAAACCCAATTGACATTACATTTGAAGATGACATATTTAGCCCAGAATCTACCCTAACAGAGCAAGATGTTAATTAGAGTGTGAAGTTATCAGTTTCCCTGCTAGCTCAGGAAATAATTATAGTTGTGGTGTCCGCATTGCAAGCCAATTTCATATATTTTTGGCCGAGTGATCATCTGTGTGAGTCATCTCTTTGTGTTGAACCAAAAAGTGTATTAAAAGAACTACGTATCTGTATTTCAAAGAGATACATGCACAATGCATGTAAGGTTTTTAACTTGCTGACTCGAGTGCTTTCGACACAGAAAAAACATTTTGTTTTCCTTCTCTCGCAATGATTGAGCACGGAAATACATTTCTCGGCCCTAGAGCTTCAAGCGAACTGCCATTTTAAAAGTAGCTATTGTGAAAAATTGCTTTAAAATGCACTGTTCCTCCTGGGGACATCTTCAAGTGTAGATTGATCTGACCCCCATTTGTTCCCCAACTAGGGCAGCACAGTCAGTGAAAAAGGCATTAAATATATTGGTTGGATAAATGGCTTTACTATATGCTTTTTTAAAACTGGCATGAACTGTATATGCATTTACAGTATTTGTGGTGTTGTTGCTGGAGCATGGCTGTGGTTTGCTTCTCTGCTGTCTTGGCATGCTGCACACACACAAACAGTGACTGGCCCGGAAAGATGGTGCTGACGCTGCGCTCTGGACAGACATACACACACATCACACACACACATCGCACACACACATCACACACAATCCCCTTGTCACAGTGGGACGTCAGAGCATGCTGGTATTTTAATTAGAGTGAGAATGACACTTTCTGCTGTTTATTCATCACGTGGCAAAGCTGCAAGGTGACTCTGGGGTCGTGTTGAATACTTGATCCACACTCATGGACACAAATACACATAAACAAGTACACATTGGACCTTGAGAGTGGCATTCAGCCGTCCTGTCTCTCTTGCTTCTTTTAACACATACAAAGAGATGCACACAGAAATACACGCAGCTGCGCACTCGTACACTTTGATAAAAATGCTTAGTCACCTCTCCACTGTAAGACTCATCTGGTGGTCAGTGATTAATTGGTTGTCAGTTGACGTCACAGAGAGCTCGTGTCGGATGGACTTTGATCGGAACGTGTCAGACGCCAGCTGTCGCACACTCAGTCACAGACACATTAGCCGAGTCACTCCAGCAAGATGACCGTGACCCCTGACCTCAGCCTAGCCAAACATCGCATGAGATGGATAGAGAGAAAGGACTTATAACTCATCTCTAACCACAGATGCGTTCACATCACATCGGTCAGACATCAAGCACGGGCAACCAAGACAAAAAAAGCCTCTGTAATAGTTTTGAGTCCAAAGTTTGTTGTATTTGGAAACCCAACATGTATGCATGGCTACCATCACTGGCAGTTACATCTAGCTAAAATCCAGCCTTAGTTTGTATACGATTTATTTAACTCACTGAGTAGCTAAACATGTTTTTTGTATCTGCCTTCACATGTCATAATTCCCCTGACATGCAGAATTAGTGTCAACAATAGATTCTAGCTCTGTTTTGTGTTCAAAGCTTTTGAATGTTTTTTTTCTTAATTTGAGAGTTGATACCTTAAGTCCCTCTCTATATAAGATATATAAATGACTGAACGATTTGTTTACCCAATGAAGGCCTGGGAACAGGATAGGATACTCCATTAGTAAAAAATAACTAAAAAGGTCAAGCTGATTTCAGATATAACCTTGCTCAAGCTTTCTCAAGAAAACATACTTGATTTCATGTCTTAGTGTAATGTAGTCATAAAGTGTTGCACCGTAGCCGTTAAAAAAAGTTGTTCTGCAGTTCCATGTGGGCATATGGTCCGGCATAACCTAAACTGGTCCTGACAGTGTCCTGTTACCTACTTTATGGGTGGTACAGGCTCTGAACATATGGCTGTACAGATGGATGAAAAGCATACAGGACGAAGGAAACCCATGAGAGCACATTTTCCACCCATTAACATGGTCTGCTGTGGTCTGATATGCTCGGCTAAAAAGAGTCATACATTATTATTTAAATTGAGTCTTCATATCTGCCCCGCTGCTTTGTGTAATCCAGTACAATGTGTGTGTGTGTGTTTTAGTGTGTGTTTGTGCGTTTTTCCCTGGCTGTGTGAATCATCCATCGCGAAGTGTCAGACTCCTCAGGCACTTGATGTGTCAAATCGCCCCCCATCTCCATGACCATGTTAGCCTGCCTGTGGGAGAGAAGGCTGCTCCTCAGCAGAAAGGGAGGAAGGCAGAGAGGCATTACATAACCAGTTTTAAACAATTAGGAATCCAGTTCACAATCTTTTAGAAGTGCTTGGCTTTATACTTCTTACCCGTTTCAGTAACGTGGCACTTGGCACGATGCAGTCATCCATATCTAATTATGTTGGCATTTAAAAAGAAAATGTTAAGTAACATCAGCAAAGGGAATAGACCAGTAGAAATGGCTGTTATCATACAGCTAAATTCCTGTTGCACTGCTCTCTGGTCGCTTTTCATCATTACTGATGATATCATTTTACAACAGCTTTTAAAGACAAACCTACTTTAGGCTGTGTCAGAAATTGAATTGAATTGAATTGATTTATTTAAAACAAGGGATAGTGTACATTAATCAACATATTAAAAACATGTAAAAGTACTCGAATTAGCCATAAGGCTAGTTTTCATCGATAGTCCCTTTGCCAGATGGTGATAGACATCCTAAAATCACTTTCTGAGTCCTTTTTTCAATAATCCGTCCAGAATAGATCTTAAATTGACTTAAAGGGAGCAATTTCTTCAGATTTTGGACATATCAAGGTGATTTTTTTTTTAATTCATCTGAATTTACAGGGCAGTAATGGCACTTAATGAAAATAAATGGATAGAGTGCATCATGTCACTGCTTAAGGCAGAAAATGAAACAATAACTCCTCAGTAAATAGGTCAAGTAAAGTCCTCTTAAGTATTCAGAATGTGCTCCTTCTATAGCTTAAGTAATATTACACGCCTTATCTCTTTGTCCCCTATAGAAAGAGATTGTTATCTGGTTGCTTCACTCATTAACAGTGCTCAATGGGAACACAGAAATGACAGTTTGTGATATTTTTAAAAGTTTCCTAATGAACAGACATACTCACACGATGACTGCAGTCAGCCTCAGATTAAGGTCAGGAGTAGCGAGGAGCTCCATGTTTTTTCTTCAGTACAACCAATCCAGCTCCTACAGTAAGCCTCATCAGTTTGTGTGGGTTGCAGTATTTCAATGTATAGCAGATGTTTGTATTTCATCATTGTGTCAGAAAATGCTGATGCATTGCTTTTGAAAAGAAAAACAAGGCTAGTAAGGCCTGACATGACTTAGCACTCTCACAGTGGCCTCTCCATTCAGGCGGATAAGTTTAAGTGCATTTGTGCAGTGGTGAGAATGATTCAGACATGACATTTGAAATAGCTGGAAAGCTGCTAAAAAAAAGGAAGAACTGAATTGTTGATTTCTCCCACTCCTTTTGGACTATTTTTTTGCAATAACTATAAATTCAAATATACAGTTATTTTAAAAGATTCAATCAGAGTGCAGTATTTATATGGAATTGTTTCCTTTTGCATTGTATTTAAAATGGAACAGCAATTACTACTGATTATAATAAATTGCTGAGAAATAAAATCTATTAGACCTATGAGATATTTGAGATCTAGCGTGATTTGGATTATATATTTGTCCCATAGATAAAGAAGTATTACACCATCGTACTGCTGTGTTTTCATTGCTTAAATGCAGAGCAGCTGCTCCCAGATTCCCCCCCCTTAAATAATTTCAACATGGATGAATTCTGTTTGTTTGATTAAATATTCAGTGATCCATGCTTTGTTACCATTTGGGTTTGCTTGCAATCAGTTTTACAATGCACGACACTGTTTGAGAACTATTTTGAGCAGCTTTTTGTTGTCCTCCTCGCTGTGCTGGTGCAGGTCAGGCTGAGCCCTGTGAGAGGTAATAAAACTGTCTGAGACTCAGCATGCCTTGCAGAAGCTGAGGATGGAGGAATTTCTGCAGAGCCTCATGAGACTGCTCACTGTCCGTATCCCCCAAATAAGCCTTGACATGTAATTCCCCTCACCTTGCCACCTCAGGGCTGTGTTGGTCCTATCAATAAACAGCCCATTTGGCTCAGAGGTCACTCCATACTTCTACCTTCCCAACAACTTTAACCGTCCGGCCCAAAGAGTATTTCACTTTTTTAAATTCACCCTTTCTTTTTCATCTTTCCCTGTATATTTCTCTACTTATCTCCGCAAAGGCAATGTGCAGGTACCTAAGCAGCCTGTCAACATCTGTTTTGGCTCACCTCCATTAGCTTTCTGATTGACTACCGGCACTGGTAGCACATCCCCCCGGATTTCTCCACCTCACCCTCCCCTTAATCTTCCACCCATCGCTCCAAATCAAGGCTCAGGTCATTGTGCCCATGGCCTGCAGGCATCTCTCATTATACTGTGAAGTTTCAATTGCTGCCTGACCCCTTCCATCCAATTTCATGGCTGCTCGTGGTGGGCCGGTGCCCCTGCTGCTCCGCTCTGAAACTCTTTAAATGAACCAACCCACAGCAAGACGTCAAGAGGGAGACGAATTTAGTTCAAATGAATGTCAAGCCTTGTTATTTTACCTCCTGGTTAATATGATTTGGGCACTCAAGAGCCCTGGCCTTCCCTCTAATTCTTATTTCAAACTCACTCTCACACAAATAGAGTCCATTGAAACACTTCTGTTCACTGCTAATAAAGTAAATAAGCCACCTCTGGCTCTGGAAAATGAGAAATCTCATCTTAATCCACTTGGAATAGTGTTTGTTGGTCTCAATTTGCCTCCAAGGGGTGTTTTATGTTTGAAGTTGATGAGGAGCTACATTTTCAATAACACACAGCCGTGCTTCGTTTGAGAGCTGACACTCATTCTCAGTGGCTGTTTTATAAACCATACAAAAAAGCATCAACTTCCTGTCCTTTCTGTAATGCAGAAAGCAGATTGTCTCTCATTAGAAGTGTGTCACATCTCTTATATCTTCTGTATATAAATAAAGTCTAGCAACATAAGCCTGATTATTCATTAATTGAAGCTAAAGAGCTAGAATCACCATGTATGATCATAAACAATGTGTCACTTTACTGTGTAACGCAGAACCTTTTAGCAGCAGAAATGTGAGGATTTCATTGGTAACATTTTCGAGCTGAGTGATGTTTACCTGCAGCAGCAGTGTGTGTGGGTTGTTGTGCATTAGTCAGGTGTTCAGGGCCATATTTCATGAGTAACGATTGAAGGCCACCATATTGTATGAGTCGTTCAACAGAGGACAGAGATCAAATGTAAATGGTCCTTTTTTTGAACGGGCCAACTGTATGTCCTTTTATCTTGTGTCAGTGTATGTGGACGATAAGTGGATGCAAGTTGGATCAGGCTTTATGGGATTTGATCAGTTGAGCTCTGATCAAGTGGGTGTAGCGGTAGCATACAAATAAAAAAAATCCAGTATACGGCCAGATGTGTGTTAAAGGAATGGTTTGACATTTTGGGAATATATGCTTTAAGCTCTCTTGCTAGGGTCGGATGAGAATAATTATACTATTATCATATTGCACATAAAACAAACATCAAGTCCTCCCAGAAATAAAACACAGTAATTGGTTTAATCTAGTTAATGTACAAAACGTCTAGGAGATAAAAAATTAAATATTTAGTAGTGCTTTTTTTTCATACTGCCTGTGCCGCAGCACCTCTTTTCACCCTCTGTCTGAAACCAGATCCCAGTCTGCTCTGATTGGTTATCTGGCCGGCTCTGTTGGGATTGGTCAACCGCTCAGAGATGTCTCGCCCCTTAGCCTATCGCGTGTAATGTGTTGGAGTGCAAGTTTACGTAGTGATGTCACTTTGTCACGGTAGTAAACAAAGGAGTGCAATGTAGGTGTTTTGGCAGGGGTGGGGTGTGTGGGAGAGAAACTCCCTATGGATGGGAAGTTTGGGATTCTAGCCTTTGCAGACCATTAACATGCACACAGACCTATAACACACTATAGGAAAGGGAAAACCCCAAAAAGCATAACAGGGCCTCTTTAACTGCTGCTGTTCAAGATGACACATTTTCTCTCTCTCTTGTCCACAGCCAGTGAAAACTGCCACGACTTCCACCCCATGTTCTTCACCCACGATCGCTCCTTTGAAGAGTTTTTCTGCATCTGCATCCAGTTGCTAAACAAAACCTGGAAGGAGATGAGAGCCACAAGCGAAGACTTCAACAAGGTACGCTGTGGGTGTGTGTTTGGGAGATGAACATGTGAGATGAATAAAAATCATCACTGTGTGCCATTTCCATGCTACATATAACTAGGCCTTGAGCCTTGAAAAAGTGAAAACACATTTTAGGCACGGATGAGACAGCTCCAGGAACACTTTTGAATATGTTTTCAAATTGGAAATTGGCAGTAGCGTTTTCCAGTTTGTTCCATCACAGTTTTTTGCTTTTTTTATAATTACCTGTTGATTTGTTGAAAGAACTTGGATCTTTTACCAATTAAAATATCTTTACAGAACTTTTAGAACAAAAGTAAACGGTTTTTTTATGACAAGTGATCATACAGTTTATTTTCGCTACATACAATATCAGTGCGATGGATGTATTGTGTAAAGGTTCTTGTAATTGGTAGCTCCGTTGTTGGTAAAGTTTTGAAATTGAGAAACAGCCAACCAAACGATTAGATTTGTCTATAAAACAATATGATTAATTGATATCATTATTTGTACTGCTTTGTCAAGATTAACATGATCTTATGAAAATATAACAGAGGTTTCAAACTTAAATTAAGACGTGTTTATACAGCATTAAGATATTTGTACACAGTCACAGCTCATAGGATTTGTGCCATGCTTCATTGACTTGATGTGGTTGACACTGGCAGGAAGCACAGTCACAGCTCCCTCTGTATTGCAACAATTATGTATTAATCATTACTTAAATTCTGTTAGTTATCACAATGGCATTGCCTAGAGTCCCATGCAAATAGTATGCCTGATTACGGTGCATAGACATGGACATGTGTTTTTCCTGTTTACACAGATGAACATGCTTTAGGCGTTTCCTTTTTAAGGGCGCAGATTGAGAGCGGTAACTGCGTACACATCTTAGGGGCTTTTTAGAATTATAATTGTTCCGATATTGTTTTTTCCCCTTTTGGATATAAAACATGAACTGCCTCTATTAGCAGAGCCACTGATTAAACTACTACATCTTCATTTGGAGATGATTGGATTGTGGATGAAGATGAAAAGCTTCCTGTAAACTGGCTAATGTTGAGGACAGTGTGTTTGTGTACTGCCAGACGTTGATAGTAATGAGGTGTTTATGACAAATATTGTATGTTGTGTATTCAATTGGGCATCAGATGTAGCAGTCAGCAGATGCCGCATCCCTTTTCCTTGATTTGTCAAACAAATGATGATTATCTTATGGTGTCAAATACCCCGTGTCGAAGCTGTGGCCTGAATCCTTTGCTCATATTTACTGACTTTGATCAACATTGAAACGGTTCCTCACACACAAATAAGCCGGTCCTCACCTCTATTTCTGCTCTGCAGGTCCAATATGTCACACTACTGTAAATCCAAACACATTGTGCTACATCAAAGTGACACTGTAATAGATTTATTCAGCCTGCAGCTTCGAGGAAATCACATTTATAGAGTTTATTTTATGTTTGTGTGAATGAAGTGATGGTTCCTGTGCTTGGATGAAGTGCTGCTGGAGTTGCATCACCCAACGCTATTTCACTATAAGTAAAATGATTGATGACAGCAGGGAACCATTTTGTCATTACCAAGAGAAAACTACTTGAGTAGTCTGGCTCAACTTTCACAAATTGATTCAGAGTGATTGTAAAATGTGTTCAACATATTGATCTACTGGAGGAGGCTACAAATGGACAACATTACAAGATTGTAGTCGAAATTAAACATCCTTGGTAGCTGTTAGATCCACCTACAGTCTATTGAAGTCTTCACCACCATCTGTGTTTCTACTTTTGCCACTCACTTAAACAACGTGGTGGAATAACTTCTGTGAATGTTTTTTGTGGGACAAAGCATAACGGTTTGTCTGATCATATGAAACGTTATGTACTTATTGATAGATAGGCCCTGAGTGATAGAACCTTCTCTAATAGGCTTGAAATGACTAGCACATCTCATGTTGGGCTGTATTTCCAGCTAATCTTATGGGAGAATTCAGCACACTCCTCCCCTAGCAAGAAATCCTATTATCCAATCTCATCCTTCACAACCCTCCCTTGAAGGTGAAATTTGGTTTCGATTGAGTCGGGATAGATGATGCTTACCTTGCCTCTCCCTCTCTCCTCCCTACCTCATCTTTCATCACATGGTACCTTGGGATTTTGGAAATTCAGCAGCAGCTTGTCGATATTAAGTCTGTTTGCTCTCGAGGGCTTCCCATCAGCTAAATGGTGCGTGCAGAACTCTGCGCTTCCAGCCTCTAACGCTGAGTGTCTCAGTTTGTATCCTCTCTGAACTCAGAAGCTCTCTGGGGACCGTCAGCCCCTCTGATGATGTCTGAAAGTTGACATGTTTTACCTAATTCTAAACTGAGTTGTTTATTTTTAACTGAAACAGTCATTGACTGCACATTTCATCAAATAAAATGTCCAGAAGATGGAGAGGAGGAGGCTTTCCCTCAGAAAAGGCACACGTATATCCCAATAAACCATGACTATTAGCATGAGCAAATGTATATGAACATTTTCAGTAATGACGGGGGGAAAGTTATTTATGTGATCAATAAAGTGAGGGTAAAGAAAAATCAGCATTTAAAGTCACAGCAGTTAGTGCCTTTGCCTCTCTGGCTATGATGCATGTCCGTGAAAAGCCAAATACATTATTCGGGGTATAATTAGGAGTGGATTTTAATCAAATCCTTAAGATTAGATTTGACAAAATTGGATAAAAAATGTACACAAGTAATGAATTAGGGATCAACCACCCTCTGGGAAATGTAAACAACGTTTTCCAACTTAAATCCAAACAGTTCAGCAAATTTAATTTGATAAATGAATGCATACGCCCCAACGTTAGAGACCTTAAAAGTATTGAAACATTTTACAGAAGTCAAGAAGGACTTTCTGAAAGCATTTGGCAAATACAATGAGATAACTGAACAATTAAAAATGTTATGGATAACGGAATGGGATAAGATAGATGGCCTATATTGAATAAATATAGATAAAAGTAATGTAAAAACTGACTCTAGAGTAATAATGTCATTGCTAATACTGACTTGTATTAACAGTGCTGACTCACCTAGTGATGGATGGTTCTGGCAACAGAGGCAAGGATCAGTAATACATAATAGTAATGCTGTTCATCCCACTTCCACTGATTTTAATCACATTTCCCTTTTAACTGCAACCAATCGGCCATTTAAACTGGCTTACTGTCTTAGGCAATCAGTCATGTAATTGGTTATTTGGGTCTCAGTCGACTTAGAAATATATAGTCTTTTCTGTGATGGTGCCTTGATGAAAAATATGTTTTAAGTAGTCATTACTCATCGTTAGAAGATGATAGTACATCATTACAGTATATTAACAATCTTACAGCTCTTTCTTGTCTGTGTTATAAAAGTCTGTTATTATGAATGCAGTGCTGCGTTCAATATATAATGTACATACAGTACATGAGGATATATCCTCTGTAGGGTGTGAGGAAGGATAATAAGCACAGATATTCCTGAGGTCGTCCGCTTCAGATCGCGGCTGGCTGTACGGATAGATTTCCCTGCAGCTCCCACAGTGGCTGCCAGACACCGACAGCACTGAGCTTTCTGAGGTGTGGAATACTAAAACACCTCGTTGGGGTTTCATCGATATTTGGATGTGCGCGGTGCTCTGGCCTTCAAGTGTGTGTTTGAGCATTTCTTAAATGCTGAAGGCTCTCTCTCTTCATGGCTGACTGAGCATGTGCCCTGCACACAAAGACAGGAACACACACACCCACGCATGAATTTCTGCTCATTAAAGACAAAGCCACACAGGCTTAAATGAAGCTTAAAAACACTGTGGCACTGAAGCCCCCCCCCTTTCCCACACACATGCACGTACGTACGTACGTACGTACGTACGTACGTACGTACGTACGTACGCACACACACACACACACACCGACACACACACCGTGGTGAAGCCAGTTTGTATTCTGTCTGGTTTGCTTTCAGAATATAGTGCTTAGTAAAAGAAGAAGTGTGTGTGTGTGTGTGTGTGTGTGTGTGCTGTCTATACGTGATGTGTGTGTATTTAGTGGAGGAGAGTCTGATGCTCCCAGGGCACAGCTCCGACCGTCAGGCAAC
Source organism: Gymnodraco acuticeps (assembly GCF_902827175.1). NCBI lineage: Eukaryota > Metazoa > Chordata > Actinopteri > Perciformes > Bathydraconidae > Gymnodraco > Gymnodraco acuticeps. The sequence goes on from NW_022991375.1 coordinate 3,931,125, forward strand.
CGTTTCCCCTGTTTCCATAGCAACCCCTGTCCAATTACCGCTGCTGCGCTGCACTACTCTGGCTCTGTATCGGTAAGACGGAGCCACTTCTCCGCTGCATGTGTACAGGTTTGTGTTTATACATGTCTGTGCTTGCGTGCGTCCATCAGACTCTTTCTTGAACCTGTCGTCTTTACATCCAAACGTCTGTGATGAGAGCGGCTCCTCCTCTACCTCCCCACCGGAGGAAGAAGAAAGCCTCCATCTCTCTCTGCTCAGGCGCTTGGAGTAAAAAAAATCCCTCAGTGATGTGGCGGCTTGCAGCCACTCACTATACCCCTCCTCCTCCTTCTCCTCCTCTTCTCTCATCCCTCCCTCACTCCCCCTCCATCTAACCCCCCCCCCCACCCTTTCACACACACACACACACACTTATCATGTGATCCATTTGCTGAGCCACCATTGGCGTCTCTGATCGTGGCGTGTGTCCAATCAGGGCATAAGCCCGGAGATCAACATAAGCGAAGCTGAGCAGGCTGGCTGATGCTCTTAGAGTCACAGAGGGAGGGAGCAAGGCAGATAGGGAGCGATACAGAAATATCATAATACAGGAGACATAGTACACAAAAAACAGGGAGTTTGTTGTTAGTTTTTTTTTTTCAAGGGAATATTGTAGAAGAAAGAATCAAATACGAAACCTGAAGGAACAAATATCCAAGAAAGGAAAAGGCAAAAGGAGGAGGTGCACGAGCTGTGTTGACAGACGAGTCTTCCCTTATTGTGGCTAGCGCTAAAGCTAACTGTCCACAATTAGCTAGACCACTCTTCCAAGGAGCCATCTGCTCCCTCCATCCCTCCCGTCGGGCGCTAACAACTCCTTCTCTGGCAAAAGGACAAGGATTCACCAGTCACTGTGGAGAGTATCGCACCACACTTGGAAACATGGAGGTGACATGTAAGTACCAAGACTGGAGAAGAGAAATGGAGAGTGATTTTTTTTCAATTAGCATGGATGGATGGATGGATGGAGCGAGGGGAGGTGGTAGTAAAGGAGGGTGAGGGACTGTTTGTGTTGTTGCCTGGCTGCGGAGGAGGAGGAGGAGGATTGGAGGGAGGAGGGTGGAGGGAGAGGAGAAGAAAAGGCAAGGCAGGGATGGAGAGGATGGGACAGGGCAGAGCGGAAGAGAAAGAGGAGGGACAGACGGGTCTGTGTGGATCACAGCCTTTCATTAAAACACAATCTGCTAGAATACAATTTCATCCTCTCCACATCAACATGCAAGCATACACACCTACCCCCAATTCGTGTGTGTGTGTGTGTGTGTGTGTGTGTGTGTGTGTGTGTGTGTGTGTGTGTGTGTGTGTGTGTGTGTGTGTGTGTGTGTGTGTGTGTGTGTGTGTGGGTGTGTGTGTGTGTGTGTGTGTGTGTGTGTGTGTGTGTGTGTGTGTGTGTGTGTGTGTGTGTGTGTGTGTGTGGTGTGTGTGTGGTGTAGTGTGTGTGTGTGTGTGTGTGTGTGTGTGTGTGTGTGTGGTGTGTGTGTGTGTGTGTGTGTGTGTGTGTGTGTGTGTGATGTGTGTGTGTGTGTGTGTGTGTGTGTGTGTGTGTGTGTGTGTGTGTGTGTGTGTGTGTGTGTGTGTGTGTGTGTGTGTGTGTGTGTGTGTGGTGGGGGTTGGGCTTTGTTGTTGGGCTTTGTTGTTGTGAATGGGATTACTCCACTTCCCCAACACCCACCGTTTGTCACCAGAGGAATCCAAAGCCACTACTACTGATCTCCTCCCTCCACATTGTCTCTCGCAGCCTTGGACGAGCTTCAACCGGTGTTTTAGCCAGAGGGGGTTTGACACGGGATTAGAGTGGGGTCAGCTCCGGAGTGTAGAGCAGGACTCTGTGAAATACTGCCACAACCTGGTTTTGTTTTGGACAATACACAGTTCAATCGTATCCACTTCCTGTGCTTTTAAACGTGGCTTTGAACAGAGGGACTATATCTTGGCTGCGAGGTGACCTACTATATTGATTTGTGCTGAATTCTTTAGCTTCAGTTGAATGACCGAAATATCCATATGAATAACATTGGCCTGGTGCAGCTTCTCAAATGTACAGATGCATTGCTTTTCTCTGCATTATATTACGTTTCTCATCATATTAAACAATTTGAAAAGGAAAATTAGGCTTGGAAAATGTGTGATAGCTGTTTTTTGTTAACAATTAATTCATTTGAAAGTATAAATGAAAAGATTACTGGAATAGTTGATGTTTTGATGCGAGTAAGATGAGAAGTTCAATGTCACTCACATATTTTATCTCAGAGACAGCTAAGCATAAAACTGGAAACATCAAACCTGGCTCTAAGAGGTTTTTACCAAAATCTAAGTGTAAACCCATTGAGGTTTTACCAGAGTGCTGGACTATTTCTTGGTGAGGCCCAGGGTAGTCATTTCTTCAGTCTTTATGAGAAGTTAAGATAACCTTGCTCCAGCTTAATACCGAACAGACAGATTTGTATATACTGTTCTGTACATGGTGAGCCAAGTTCAATCACTTAGAAAAAAATATTGCTGTGTGCTTCAATGTCCTGTGAAGGTACTTTTAAAGAAAGAAACCTTGAACCAGGTCACCTCGCACTTCAGCAAAATAAACCTTGCACAGATGTGAATTGTGCAAGTGAATCAAATATGTTTTGTTGTTCTTGATATTTCTGCTCTAGTCTGAGGTGATACAGAGGAGAGTCTGCTTGTTCCTATAATGTTAGAGACTGACCTGTCCATGTGGGATTACTCACATGGCAGTCCACAAAAAGCCCCAGCAGCAGACAGACCCTCTAATTAGACGTCAAACACTACTCTGTGTTTGGCTACTATTAAACAACATTGCGTTTTGTTAGCATTTTTTTTCTGGTTTTCTTTTGACAGCAAATCAATTTACGGACAATCAATGCAAATGAATGCAAATGTGGTCTGCCTCTGCTCTTTAGAAAGGGGACGGTTCCTTCACTTTGCCAGAAGGTCAACATGCACATGCATACATGATTAATGAAATGGGTGCTGCTGATGTGTCCAGTCAGAAGTGATGTGACAATACTTTCAGACAGTGTGCGGGTGCCAAAGGTTTTGGGTAGATGCATCTTTGGATTTTAAGAAGCAGCCTGGGACGATGTTTTTTTTTGCTGCGATCGCTGCTGTCGTGCTTTGCATGAATCGGTTCATCTATGACTGGTATTGGGACACACAAACCCCCCTCCCCCACTCCACTCCTGCTATAAACCCTGCTGTTTTCTTATTCCAAACTGGTTTCATTTACCTCTACTACAGATCCTTCCTTACCTCTTTCCCCCCTTTTAGCTCTTTCTTCTCTTCTTTTTCTCCCTCCTGTGGTATCTCTCCCTCCTTTCCTCCTCCTCATTCTTGTCTCTCGACCCCCCTCCACCTCTTTTGTTGAATTCAGACAGGCTATTTATATCTTTCTGCCTGGCTGCCTCACCTCCTACTCTCTTAACAAGGTTGGCTTTATTGTTTTTGCACGTGTGTATGCTCACTCGGACAGTGCGTTGAAGTGTCTGTAAATGTGTCACAATAAATTGGGATGTTTGTTGTGTGAACCCTTGTTGTTGTGTGTATGGTTTTATGTGTGTGTATTTGTTTGTATTGTCCTTTTGTACATGAGTATGAATTCCAAGCTTTTCATGTTTACAATGACTTGTTTCTTTTTCTGTTCATTTGTTTGAGTGTATGTGTGTGTGCCTAAGGGGGGTCTCTGATCTTAGGCAGCAGTGAGCTCACTAATCAGACCAGAGAGGTCATCAGCCATTAGCATCAAACCATCAGAGCTGCGTGAGCAGAGATGCAGAGATAACACTTTGTTTTGTTGTGTGGCAAGATGAGGATAATGCTGTCCCATCCTCACAGCAGCAGCATGGGAATCAGCAGGGTTTCTTGTTTTTTAGTTTATTTATTCATCTATCTTTTTATTTATTTACATCTCTCTGTTTATTGATAGGTGGTGTGCATTTCTGCGAAAAATAAAATCTGGTGTCATCATTTTTTGCACAGCAGTCCACACAGTACACTTTGAATTCCTTGCATGCAATGAATCTTCTCTAGAAAAGCGTGTGTGGGTGTGTCATATTGTGGATATGTGCTGCTGTAGGGCTCATCTGATAATCCAGTTTTGATGTATCACTGCTCGTGTGTTACATTTTAAGCACTGTTAACGCATGTTAGGAAGATCACAGTTTATCTGGATGCTTACCTTCTTTCACACAACACTAAAAAGGCAAGGGATCACTTAGGCTAAAAGACTCAGATCTTTCCTCTGTGTGACAGACCAAACATGTAAAAGCTAGAGAAATATGATTATAAAAAGGAGCTATCAATTATGTCAACCTCTGAATCCAAATGCGAATGGAAATCGGTTAATTTGCTGCAAAGTCTAGAGAAAAACCTGCTTAGTGTCGACTGCTTTGGCATTTGCAGCTTTCTCCCTTATCAAAAATGGCCTTGCTCTTTGCACTGTCAAACTTTGAGTCGGAAAGCCCCGTAATTGGCCTAATAGCAGCTCTTTGCATTATTCATCTGCAGTCATGACAAATTTGACTGACTTTAGTTTTTCAGAAGGCTCCAGTCGGATACAAAAAAAGTATTAAACATATTTGTACAGACAGAATTGATCGCAGCCATGCATCATGGGTAGACTCTAAGACAACAATTGTCCCTGATGGGAGTTATTAAACAAGATGTAGTGAAATAATACCAGTTAGGATGTCCTTGAATGGATGTTTAATCACAAACCAATTTACTAGTCCTCTGGGACAATTAAAGCAGAACGTTCATATTTCCTGCAACATTTGTGTCATAATAAATTACTGCAAAGCTGTGCCAAGGTCAACACTTTCATCAGCATTTCTTGACTTGCAGTAAATGGCGTTTTCCCAGGCGACTTTGCTCTCCAGTCATCCATATGGGCTGTGCTGCACCTCACAGCCGGTTGTTGAAAAAGAGCTCCTCTGACAGTTTGTCTGGGCGTGCAGAGATGGCACTCTAAATATGGAAACAACAGCTATCCGCAACAGCTGGCGTCAAACCCTGCATCACTTGTGAAGAACAGAGAAAAGGATTGATCCATAGAGGTCTCCAGATGTACTTTATATCGTGTGTGGACACGGGAATATTGGGATTTTACAGGGAACGGTCACTAGTAGTTTTGTTTTCTGTTATTGGCGTTTGTTCATTCTGTTTAATGCATGTGAGAAAGGAAATGTGTGTGTGCAGTACAAGTGTGTACATTGAGTATATATATCTTGCCTACAAATACAGTATGTGCTGTTCCCTGTGATGCAGTAATGCTGTCAAAAAAAGGTCCCCAAGGCATTCGCTAATAGAGAAAAAGCTGCCTTTCACTGCGCTTTTAAAGTCACATTCACCCCTTACAGTACCACTCTATTTTATTGAAATACCCAGATACAGTGTCTCCTTACATACCAGCTGTGTGGGGGAAAGATACATCATTTACATTTTAATGGATGAAAGTACTGCATTTTTCAACTTAGTTGCTCTCAGCAGACTTAACACAGAGCCATGACGGGGTTGTCAGGAGAGTCTAACAAGAAAAGCTGGGAATCTGTCTGCGGCGTTCACCTCTTGTTCCACACTTTATGAAATAGCACTCCCACGCTGTCTCTTGTTTGGCATTTTATACAACACATCAAGCTGTGTAAAGGTGCCACCACATTAATGCTTGAGATACAATTATCTATAAAGGTTGAACATTATGCTGTGAAAGGTTATTAATGGGTTTGCAACTAGCCATTTTTTTTCAATATAAAATAATAATGATTTAAAAAAAAAAAAGACATACACCAATGGAAAATGTTATGCCGCCGGCGATGTTTCAAATGACTTATATTGTTCAACCAAAAGTCCAAAACCCAAATATATTCAATTGACATTTATATTAAATGGAGAAAAGCAACCGGTCCTCACATTTGAGACGAATCCGCTAATTGACTAATGATTTGTAATTATGTAATCAAAGCTAATGCTGATGGACAACCTGTAGTTGTTTGCTGCTGTCCCTTACATGACCCTTGTTCATTTCGTCACATTTGACAATCCCCACCTTTATGTCATGTACAAAGTCTCTGCAGCCATTTTAACTATAGCACAGTAACATCTGACACGCAGAGCAATGTGGATTATTGTTTTAAGAAGTAGATTTCTTTAGCCTTTGAAGCACAGTGTTGTGACCAAAGAGACGCTGTAGTGTGTGTGTGTCTCTAACGCCTGTCAGACGGAGATCTGTGTTTTTATTGTGCCCTGCCAAACGTCCTCTCACACAGACATTGCGGGTGACAGGGCAAAACAACAGCACAGTTGGCATTGTTGGAATATATTAGTGTCATTATCATTTCAGAAACCAGAAGTAAACTATATCTGTTGCCTACAAAGAGAGTGGACAAACAAGGCTCGTAGTTAACCTGTCAATACTTGATTTGATCCAGTACTAGCTATACTCGTGGTTTAAGGCCAAGAGGTTTAATGTATTAGAATATATATATGATTTAACACTGACAACCATGGCTTTGCCTTGAGTTTGATATTAGAGCAATAAATCAAAGACCACAGCGTTTTCATATTTTCAGTCCTGTCGGCTTCTAAAACACTTTTTTGGGGATATTTATTCAATGCTGTTTTATCACCTTCTAAATGTAATGCAACCCGCAGCAGCTCTCCTCTCTCTGCATGATAAGAGAAAAGCATCCTTTCATGTCCATCTCTGCGGCATTGTTTTATTTTTAATGACATGGTCAACTTTGAAGGAGATAATTATTCAATTAACATAGAAGAGTGGCAGAGAGAAAGAATGTAATGACCATTTCAATAACAGCAAAATGGATTCCCTGCATTCTCTTCTTCTGCTGCTTTCTAAAAAGAAACGGGCTCTCTGACATGTGAACACGTGTGTGAATGCTTCCTTTTGTATGTTGGCAAGGAAGCGTGATTTGTCTACTCCAAAGCTTTAAATCCAGAAACACACCTCCCCCTTATCAGCATGTGAGATAGACTTTCTGATTGCTTTCAGGCAGTATCAGCAAAGTCATTATTCTGTGATTACCGCCTTATTTGCCCAGCAAAGTACCTCTCCAGCGCAAACGCCAGATTTTCCACCCAGGCTTGAGTGGCGGGTGAGCATTTGACTGACAGCTGCTAAATGATGTCATTAGCATCCTCTTTGGTAAATGGAGCAGCGGCTACAGTCGATTGGTTGGTAATTTGTTTTACGGCTGATGCGTTGCCGATGATGGATGGTAGGGCGACTCCGGGGAAAGAGGAACTGCCTAACTGTCCCGTTTGAGGAGAGAGTGGGAGGAGGAGGAGAGTGAGGGTGGAGGAGTCTGTGTGGCCAGCTCTTCATTACGTGTACTACTGTAGATGGCTCATGAGACAGCGTTTAATATAATTCTAGCTTCCTGTCCAAAGAGCTACAAAAAAGTGTAATGGCCTAGAACAGCTTAGTGTGAGAGGGACAGAAAGACAGAAATAGCGGTGTACAAGATAGAAGAGATAAATCTTGGATCAACTGCTCTGACGATAGACAATTCTGCGTGTAGATCATTTTTAGTGCAGCTGAGATGACTGCGGGACAAACTGAACCTAAATGTGTTCCAGCGCTGACGTCATCCCACCTCTATCAAGGTGTTCTCTGAGCAATCAGCGGATGAAAAAGGAGGATGAACATAAAATATTCATATTGCCCCTCTGCCCTGTTTTGAAAGGACCATGTGTTCATATTAAATGTGATGAATATTCACGCTGTTAATTAGCATGAGTGCAGCCACATGGGCCAACAGAATTGTTTTCCTGCCGGAGACATGACTGCAAACAAGGCATATTAATGAATCCCCTGGGACAGCTCTGCTGAAACACCAGGGCTGGAGAAGCAAGCTGCCAGTGACAATGTCATCAAATAATTCAAAGTTTACTGCTATTTTTATGATTTCACGGGAGATTTGTGTTGATTTGGGGGACAACAAATGGTTGACAAAGTGTATTGGTTATTCCATTTTCTTTATTTTTTAAATAGCTAAGGGGAAAAGTGTCCCTACTACACACGCTAACAGACCGTTTGTAATCCTAATGAGAAAATAAATACATTTGAGACTTAATTATCAGGATAGTAGGAGGGTGTATGTGTGTGAACATGTTTGATGGGCAACTCTGTGAAAGTTGCGATTAGAATTAGTGGGCAGGAGTGATGAATCTCTCGTAGCATGATTGCAAGCTGTGGCTTCATCCGTTTCTCTGCTCATTTTTCACCTCAAACATGAGGAGGAGGGGAGGCTGGAAATGTCAGTACTGGAAGTTGTACATTTAGCTGATTAGACACCCGTTTCTCCCTAAAACATGGCAGTCATCTTAAATAGCTGTTTTTATGGATGGATGAACTGGAGCAAAAAGCTTACAAGAATAATAAATCTTCCTCCTTTTATTAATGGTTACGGAAGCCTACACCTAAACTCAGAGTCTTGACACAGTCAGAATAAGTGTCGACCCAGAAAACGACCAGGGCTTCATTTTTAACAACCAAGATCAACTTTTTTTTATCACTGGTGTTCTGCATCAATATAAATGCCAGTTAATATTAGTGTATTAATCCCTGCATTCAATTATGTAATCAGTTTTTTATTCCAGTTTTTTTTTTTGTGGTGGGGGCTGAGTGTTAACTTCAGGGCTTATCAGATATAGAGTTAGAAAAATAGGGTAAATCCTTTTTGTAGCGCTCTCACTGTTCAGCGGCAGCATCTTAAACGGGGAATTTGAGTCCAGAGCTCTTAATGCATTTTTTACACCGCATTTGTGCTGCTGATTCAAGAGGATTATCCTCAATCCCCTTTGTCGTCCTGGGTTTTGGGTGCCAGGTTTGTGCTGTTCATATTTCACATTTTTGGCAGCTCCAATCTTCTATTTTTAATGTACATTTCACACCGCTTGCTCAATCTGACGAGTGTTAGTTCAGAGGTTAGCAAGTTGATGAGTAATAGCCTTGCAGACGGAAACATTAATATTACATAAGACTGTGTTTGTGATCTCGGCTCTCTGGGTTTTGGCATGGTTGTTAAAGAGGCCCTATTATGCTCTTTTGGGTTTTCCATTTCCTGTAATGTGTTCTATAGGTTGTTGAACATGTAAATGCTCTGCAAAGGCTAAAATCCCAAAGTTACTTCCAGAGAAGTACTCACTTCCCCCCTGCCTGAAACGCCTCCATTGGACATTTGCACTTCTATCGGCTATCACATTGTACGTGATAGGCTAATAGGCGGGACATCTCTAATCAGTTGACCAATTGCAACAGAGCCGACCGTCCAACCAATCAGATCAGACTGGGCTCTGGTTTCAGACAGAGGGTGAAAAGAGGTGCTGTAGCACAGGCAGTATGAGAAAAATAAATACCTTTTTTGAACATTAAAGCATGGAAACATGTCACAGTAGAATCACAAAATACAAATATAAACCTGAAAATTAGAATAATATGGCTCCTTTAAGCTGGATGTGTCCAAATGAAACCCAATTGTAAAGAACAGGAGAACACGGCACCTATAAAGAAAGTCCAAAAACATAAATGCTAACTCTTATTGCCTGTCATTGGAATAGAGTCAACATGTATTGTGAGAAAGTGTTTGCAGAGGCTGAGAATACTCAAGCATTTAATCAACAAGGCAAACAGAGAAAAGATACACAATAGAGTGAAATCATCGAGCAATGTCAAGAGTCTCTTTCTTCACCTCGGTATGATCCAGCATCTGCAGGCCCGGAGGAGGCTGCTAACGAGGCTGATCTATATTCAGGGGTCCTTGTCACGTCTACCTTCACATCTGCACAACGTGGAACAGCGCTGCTCAGAGATGTTATGACGCCAAGTCAACTTCATTTTCTAAGTCAAATATCACTACTGTGTCTCAGAAGGACAAGCCCTCGTCTATCCAAACTCTGTAAAGCTGTGCTGAGTTTTGAGAGGAAACCACTGACAGGTGAAATTCTGTGGTTTGAACCATTTCTGCACATTAGGAGTTATGTTTGCTCCCGGTGAAGTCCCCGGTCTGTGGGCTGAACACCTCCACAAATAGAGAATCTGTCTTTGAGTCATATTACTGGTACATTTCTAATTATGCAGGCTGCAAAACTGAATGAAAGCTGCTGTCACTGAATATTTCATGTTAGGGCTCACTTCCTTGACGCTCAGGGTTATGTGTAGAAGGATGAAGAGATGTTATACTTAGATAGGAATTAGTGCTTTATTAACTGTGAGGAAATCAAGTTGGTAAAGCAGCTCAAACTGGGGTTTAATTATATATAACAAAAGGTGTTTAAATGCTGTTCAGTTTAGGCTCTTGGTTTTGTCACAATTTGTTGTCTATTACTTGTTAACTATTAAAATATTTATCAGATTCAACAGGAGAATGTCAAATACAAATCCCCTTAGCTGACCACTAATTTATTAATTGTATTACTTTTATATGTGGATAAGTTTAGGTCAGGGGTCTCAAACTCAAGGCCCGGGGGCCAAATCCGGCCCGCGACTTCATTTTATGTGGCTCCGCAAGAGCTTGCAAAGAATATAATACGTTTATTATACGGTTACATGCCACTTTACAGAAGCAGGTTGCCCATAAACTACATGTCCCACAATGCATCTCGTTTTGTGACAAGCGCACTGAAGAGACTTGCAATTATTTGCCCTGGACTTCTGCTTTCAGACGTAGTTAATTACTAAGTTATTATCAGGGGTGCACATAACTTTTTTGCCCTGGTTCTCAAAGGAGCACCTGGAGATGTTGCTTGGTGCTCATCCTTAAAATGAAATAAACCGTAACTTTTGAGGGGGTCTTGACTTTATTTGCCAGACACACGGTACTGAACACACATGCAGAGGTGAACACAAGACAACATTAGCACGACCAGTAATCCTACAAGCTGTCATCACTACCCTCCTGACTGTTCTCCTCACTGTCTTCCTCTCTGTCAGACATGGTAGCTAATGATGTAGGCCTACTTCTTTCTCTCTGGTTGAGTCTGCGATTAGATGCTTGCATCCACAAGTCAACAGCTGGTTTTGGGTCGAAAGTCTCTGTTGTCATCTTAGACAAGTGGATGTAATCAAATAACTATGTGAACATAAACAATAACCTACCATAGCCAATAACAAATGAATGTAACTTATTTTATTTGTGTTGTTCATTCATATCTTATTCTACCTTAACATTTATTTATTTATGCATTTTTTTTTATCTCTCCAGTTTTAAAGGATATTTTTGGTTACTGTCCTATAGTATACATTGGAATGATTTCACACCTGTTTATCCCAATAATTATAAAGGAGTGCCTTGGAAATATGTGTTTACATAAATTGTGACCAAACCGTTTGAGACCCACTGAGATAACTTAGACTAAAGTGAACTATCTAAACCCTCAGAGTCCTTTACCTCACTGAGCTGTAGTATCAGCCTCTCAGTCTGACTGGAGAGAGCTCTCCCTCCACATTATTGTAGAAACATCTTCTTCTTACATCCGTTAGAGCAGCTAGCACCAGATTCTAATAACAACAGCGCCGTAACATATCTTTTTCTCTCTCTCCTCTCTCCTCTCTTTTCTCTTCTCCCTTCTCTCTCTTCCTCTCCCTCTCTCTCTCTCAATGTTGGTACGCAAATGCGCCTTTTTTCAAATGACCCGGTGCTCTTTTTTTGGCGGAGGTGCGCATGCGCACCAGTTATGTGCAGCCCTGGTTATTATCCTATCTCATAATAATCCAATTCAGAGGCAATATTGTAATATAATACATTATTTTATATATTATATATATATATATGATATATTTATATAGTTACAACCGGCCCTTTGAATGCAACCTTTATGCGAATGTGGCCCGTGATGAAATTGAGTTTGACATCCCTGGTTTAGGTGATATCATCTTTCAGTACGAGCCTGTGGTCCATGATAGTCGATAGGATTGATATTGTTAGCGCACTGCTGGTGGTGATTTGATTTTTTCACACACAGTTCTGTGTGTAGACTTTAATTATCTTCTGACAGCCACGCGTACACGGCAGGCTAATTGATGTAGACATGCATGAAGTGTTTTATGTTTGTGGAGTGCTTTCCTATTGTAGTGTTGCCTCCGCTGATCACAAAGTCCCCTCGACTGGGATTGATGACTTGGAACAGCACTCATGTCATGCTTCTGCAGTCACAGCCAGACTAATGGTATTAGCTAGCTGGGGTATTATAGGCAAGTTCTGTCATGCGTCTCACTGATCCGTGATACTGGGGCTAACAGTTGACTAGCCACCGTTGAATTATTCTGCTTGGCTCTTTTCCTCCCAAGGCTCAGTGCACCAGACTGGATTATAGACTTGAGTGTCAAAAAAAGAAATTAATCCTGTCGGGGACTGACGAAAAGTTTATAGCTTCCCCTGACTCCCTAAAAACAGGAGTTTTGATTTCCTGACTGTACTGACTTTGTCTTCACACGCACTTACACTCCTTCTTCATTTTGTATGGCTCCTGCATCCATGATGATCTCACCTTCCCTCCTCTTCTTCTCTGCAGGTAATGCAGGTGGTGAGGGAGCAGATCATGAGAGCACTCACTCTGAAGCCTAATTCCCTGGACCAGTTCAAGAGTCGCCTGCAGAACCTGAGCTACACAGAAATCCTGAAGATACGCCAGTCGGAAAGGATGAATCAGGAAGACTTCCAGTCCCGGCCCATCCTGTGAGTCAAGTATACGAATAGTGTTGATACATTTATTAGAGGGTGGTGGTCCGAACTGTCCCACATATCTTTGTTGGGAAGATGGTAACATATTGCTGCTACTTAAAGGAGCAGCATGTAGGAGGATAAGGGGGATCTATTGACAGAATTAATTATAATATTATTTAGTTTTGATGTGTTTAATCACCTGAAGATAAGATTACGTTTGGCCCGAAGTAGTAGTTCTCCAAACTGCTTTGGAAAGGAGATGTGGGTGTTAATTAGTTGGTAACAATCTGTCACAAACTGCTCCTTTAATATGAATAGATGGACTTAAATTGTATTCAAGCATACTGTAGGTCTTACAGCTTTAGAGGAAAATACACTCTGAACCCAAAGAAAAGTCAGACCTTTTCTGTAGAGTTGGAGGAAGTGCTCTGTGATATTCCCTAATCAGGCCTAAGACTCAAATGAGGACATGATTTGCTTCTTCAAAAAAAGAGCCGTGGTCATTAATGTGCTTGTAATTGCTTCTTTTTTTCTCTCTTTCATTTGTCAACCACATGCCAGCTAATGGCACACAGCCAGTTGCACCTGCGCTCTCCTCTCATGATTGAAAATATGCAATAAATTCAAATCTTCTGCAAATGCTATTCCTAGTGAATACTCCATTAACGACCCTCACTAAGCATGGAGAACTTTTCTGTAATAGATCATCCATTGACTGATCATGGATGCAGGGCTTGTAATGGAGAACATTGTTTTGTCCTGCCTGCAGTTAATGGAGTAGATGGCACTATTGGAAAATCGTTTCACAGAGAGAGCTTGTCCCTCTGAACAGTAATCAATGTTGAGCCACGGGCTTATTTAATCGATATTGGAAGGATAGAGACCAAACTTTAGCAGCCAATTAATCCTATTGGAGAAAAGCAGAACAAAAGCGAAAGGAGTTGCAGAGAAAACTAATGATGTAGTTATCTCATTTACATTCAGAGTTAGGTTCAAAGTTGTATTATGTATTAAACACTGTATTTCATGTGTTGACTAGGGAAAACAAGCAGAATTTAACAAGTTTACACTCAATCTATGGCTAAATTAGCCCCTTAAATTAAATTTAAAAAATGTTTTACAGAATGGCTGTGGAAAGCATTGAACATCACAGGCTAATGAGTCTTTCTTTAGCAGCGTGAGACTACCCGAGGGTGGAATTTTCCTCTAATCAATACACTCATGACTTGTAAACATAATGAGTGTGTCAGACTGCAGATTTAAAGGAGCACCGTGTTGCCTGCTAAAGGTGCTGCCAGATTTCTCCCATCAATTATCGCAGAGAATGACTTTAGACATCAAAAGAAGGTGAAGAGGAACTCTTATGGCTTCAGATCAAAGCTGTGTCTCCAGTAGAGTCTTTTTTATTTTATACCATGTTGACTTTTTCAGATATTTATGCTTTATGTGGAAAGTTTTGGATGCACTGAAAGTTGCTTACACCAACAAATGAAATGGACCTCACATAATCCATGCAGCAGGTCATCTCAGAACTGCTGACGAAACACTTTAAAATAAACCGCAATTGATCCTCTTCTCCACCTGTGCTGGAATAATGTATTGATATACTGTGAGGTACTGGGAGTTTGTAATAAGCTGTGAATGCCTCACTTGCATTTAATCATTAAAACACCTTATACCAACCAGAGTGCTTCCTTATTACAACTCTACCTCAGCCCTTTAATTCAAGTCTATTTGATTTTCTGCATTAGCCGGAAAGAATCAGTTTAAACTGAAACTGGAGCTACGTCCTTAACAAGACCATCCGAAACTATCCGACAATAACAATCTCAGTCAGAAGGATAGCATATGAGAGCAATCGAAATCCGTCCTTCCTGCGGTGAGCCACGCCTTACCCACAAGCTGCTCTTTAAAAGATGCACGAGTGAAGGTCCGACCGCAGATCAATGTAATGACTGGAGTCACTGATGAGGCAAATACACAGCGAGGGTGAGACAGATGAAAGGAGGTGAGAGCAGATGGGCCTGAAGGACAGGGGCAAGAGAAAGAAGGACAGAAGCAGTTTGAAACACCAGCAAGGCAAAATACAACAAAACATTGAAATGCATAGAGTAGAAAATCAGATAACCAAAAATCTGCATATTTCTAAAGAAAAGAAAAAGGGTACATTGAAAGAGAAAAGACTCAAGTATAATGATGAGAAATAAAGATGAGGGTAGATAATATACATAATTCATGTTGACCAGTGCTGTGTGCTCCATATTCCTACGCAACACAGACATACATACGTAAAGAAGCATGAATAAATGACAGGGAGAGCTGAGGCAGCCCAGATTCCCACTGATCAGCCTTTTGGGACGTTAGGTGACATGTTTTCTCAGTGTGTAGTACATGTGCATGCATATGTATATCTGGCTGTTTGGCATTCTCTGATCCCTCCTGGCAGCCGTAATCCAGTTTTCTTTGTCAGATAAATATTGTATGCTGCCAGAAAAGTCAGGAAATCTAAAATAATTCACTTCTTGATCTGAGAGGATTTTGCACCTTGCTGTGCTTTCCACATCTGGATGGGTGTGATTTAAAGATGATAGAGATTGTTCCTAAATCATGTGTTCCTTTTCTGTTTCTCTGAAGGGAGCTGAAGGAGAAGATCCAGCCCGAGATCATGGAGCTGATCAAACAGCAGAGGCTCAACAGGTTGTGTGACGGGACCTGCTTCAGGAAAATCAGTAGTCGCAGGAGGCAAGGTGAGAACCACATCACTCACACACACACTTATACATCCAGGGATCATAACTGCGCAGGCACCGAAACTCCCATCTCTCTCTGCTGTTTTCACAAGGCCAATCCTTCTGTTTGTTCTACATCCGTCCTCTGCAGCTCCACTCGTCGCCTTATTCCCTTTGCTTTATAAAAAAAATCCCAAAGGAAATGTGTATCACAGGAGATCTTTGAGGCTCTGGGCTGCTGAGGATCTGCTGTCATGATGGTTCACATTAAATTATTATGGCTCCATCAGCCTCTGAGGTAGAGACATAGAGTGACA
Source organism: Gymnodraco acuticeps (assembly GCF_902827175.1). Taxonomy (NCBI): domain Eukaryota; kingdom Metazoa; phylum Chordata; class Actinopteri; order Perciformes; family Bathydraconidae; genus Gymnodraco; species Gymnodraco acuticeps. The sequence continues at coordinate 3,946,902 of NW_022991375.1, forward strand.
CGCTGCCTCTTTTAATAGAAACACATTCAGAAATGCCGTCTCAGAGGCACAAACACAAGTCTCCCTCTCTGTTTGCCCCTGCATACACAGATATATGCAGGGGCGGACTGGGACTACAAATCAGCCCGGGACTCTCGACCGGCCCACTTCGGTACCGCAAGTAACTACCGCTAGTACATTGTCAACGGGCGGGGGGGGTGCTAGTGACTTCTCCGACCGGCCCACCTCGGTACCGCAAGTAAATACCGCTAGTAAATTGTCGACGGCGGGGTGCTAGTGACTTATCCGACCGGCCCACATCGTCCGACCGGCCCACTTCATTACCGGCCCGTCGGGATTCGTTCCGAACATCCCGATGGCCAGTCCGCCCCTGGATATATGGCATGCAAAGAAATACAAAAGATAGAGGCAAGAACAGGGCGGGCATACTTACACAATTGTCACGATACATTTTAGAGAAAGCTTTAAGAGAATAATTAAAATACGGACAAAAGAGCAGACTTTGTAACCCTTAATACAGTTTTCAAGGTATATGGTATGAATATAATAAAGCAGTAAATGTTTTGCTGAGATTGAAAACAAAGATGTTACAGGACAGATGTTCAGGTAGAAAGCATCGCCCCGATCCAGTATCTTTACTGCATGTAGTCGGCTGATTTACTCTTGTCTGGATTTACAACAGACATGCTGAGAATAGTCTCAAATGACCATCACGCTTATTACTTTTCAGATCCTAGATTCCTTGTCAGAGGAATGGAGGACACAGGCACATATGCACGCACTAGCACACATACTAAACACAGGAATAAAAGCATTAGCCATTCAGAAGCAGTACACTCGCACACGCAGTCGTATATAAAGCAGTTCACGAACCTCCCTGGATTTCATTTAGCACTGTAGGGTTTAGCCTGTAGGGTTACTCTGGCTTTAATCTGCTGCAACAGGACTGACTGTAGGAGAGTCTGCCTGCTACAGCTGAAGCTCTCTCTCCTTCTGATGACTCTCGAAGTAGTCAAGGACGTGGCGTTTCTTCAAGACTCCCCTGACTCTCTCTTCCCATACATGTCTATAGTCTCCTCCCTCTCCTCTAGTATATGCTGCACATTCATGCACTGACAATGTGAAGAGAACTTTGTCTTACAGAATATCAAAGGCGTCCCTTACCAAGTTCAATTTTCCCTTAGGGTTCACAACTACATTAAATCAAAAGCAGGGTTTGCATAAATCATTAATTTGGTCCTGTCTCTTCTACTTAGATACTTTCCCATTACTTCTTAATCTACTGTAATGTGTCTTGTCCTATCTTTTTGTACATACATCAAATGTGCTCCAATTCTCCCTTCCCCTCTCCTTCTCTAAAGTCTCCTTATGCATCTTGTACAACTATTTCAAAGTCCTCCAGCCTGCAGGGACTCAAGTACCTCCATCAAATATTAATTTGGCTGACTTCAGCGCAGACGACTCTTCTCTCTACGTTTCAAAGTGCTAGTCTGTCCATTAAAGTGGATGCTTCTCTCTAAAAGCTCAGGTTGATGATGTTTTAAAGTTTTAAAGAAGGGGACTACCTGTACAGACTTTTAAGTGCACAGTGCTTGGGGGCTCTGGAGAGCTTACCTTGTATAAATGCTGCATCAAAGCAAGAGAAAATCTGGATATTTTTGCGTGATTCTGTTGAATCTTATCGTGTTGTTCACTCATATGCTGTGCTGTATTAGATAAAGACAATTGCAGTTTAAATGATACACAACTGAAATTGAATCACGATAGAGACACAGTGTCTTGAATCCAAAAGGGAGGAACATATGGGCTTGTGCGTAGAACACATGCACTCACAAATCAGTGAAACAGTTGACAGCGCCCCTCCCTTCACGTCTCTATCCGCTCCCCGTGGACGGCTGCCACTCTGCACCATCCTGGCACCGACAACTGTCTATTATCAGCAATTAGGATTTGGACTGTACCGCCCTGCACTCTCCAGCCAGAACCCCCCAGTCTGTGCCCACTCTCTGCCAGCTCAGATCCATGCCGACCTTGGCAGGGAGTGACTTAAGAACACCAGGCAGGCGCAGAGGCTGGCGATAGAGCGGCGCTTTACAGAAACAGCTGGTAGTTACAGGCGGCTGGAGGATTATACACCACACCAGCCAAGAGAAACACACACTCCATCAGCAATTATGTATTTGTTAGCTTTTGATGTTTCAATTGTGTCTAGCCTTTAACAAAACCTGAGCGTAAGAATGTTAATAAGTCCCTATCATGAAGTATCCAACTAGTTACACAATTGTTTAGGCACTGAAGTGTTTGTTAACACTGAATGTGTTACATTAATAATACAGCCAGGCCAACTCTTGCCTCACAGAGTTGTCGGCTCCTTAGTGCTTTACTTAGCCTTACAGCCTCTAAAATCGTCATATGTCCTTCCTTATCTTTTGACACAGTGCAAAATTGTATATGGCAACTGTCTTTTTTTCATACATGATCTCAGTCAAAGTAGGTGTTTCCTGTAGGTAGAGTAGTGATTTAGGGCCTTGTGCCTCTATTGTGAAACCTTGAACCTGTTTGATTTGTATCTTTTAAACAAAGCATTTGATCCGCTCACAGTTGCAGTTTGCCGCATTTGAGCCGGAGAAAGAAACCCTGGAAGTGTTTGCCCTGTGATCTCGTCTTGAGTGCGTTGATTGTTGTTGAATTAAAGTGATGAAGACAAACTGTCTGTATTGTTGCCCATCAAGATCCCTCCCTCATGCAGAGCATTACGGCCCATCTGTGGAGTTTCCTCAAGGCTGTTTTAGTCACACATTTTTCGCCATGCTAATTTACTTCGTTGATGACTCATGCTATCCCATATGAAGTCTAAACTGACTTATTGAATAACTCTCTCTCACCCTCTCCTCCCTCTCTGTTCACTCCCCTCTGTCTTCCTTCCCCCTTCTTTTTTCCTAGATAAGTTTTGGTATTGCCGTCTGTCTCCGAACCATAAAGTCCTGCACTATGGAGATTTGGAAGAGAGCCCTCAGGGTGAAGTGCCCCACGACTCTTTACAGGACAAACGTGAGTATCAAGGCGAATTTAGATTGTTTTCCTAACCCACATTTGTGACACAGTATGTATTTTTATTGCAGCTACCATTATTTATTAAAATCTCTATCCTCACATTGACACTGACGGCTGGCTATAAGTCAGTGTTAACATCTCTTCCACTTGAAAGCACAATGACCGATCAAGGGAGAGTCATAACTTTGAATAAACAATCAGCCACTCCTCTGAGAGGACGCAGTTATCACATGGATGTTGTTATTGTTGTTGTTGTTGTTGTGAACACACTTCTGTCCTCTTTGCAGTGCCTGTGGCTGATATCAAAGCTGTTATCACCGGCAAAGACTGTCCTCACATGAAGGAGAAGGGAGCCCTGAAGCAAAACAAGGTGTGTGTTTGTGTGTTTGTGTGTGCACACGTGTAGGTGGGTGGGTGTGTATCCAGGCGAGAGAAGATGTTTCTTAGTGCGTGAGAGTTGCATAACATGATGTCAGTTACATAATTTTGCTTTGGGAAATAACACAATAACTCTCAGCACAGACAGACGTATCCATCAGTGGCATTGTATAAAAAAAACCCTTCAGAGAGAAGCCCTTTCAGCTGCAGAAACAAATCACACAAGAGTTGCCAAAAACACGCCGCCATCTTTTTCTTTGCTGTTTAAATGTGAAAGTAGCACACGGCCCTGCCCTCTGCAATGCCTTAACCAAGATGAAAGAGCCATCGTGCCTCTGTGTACACATCAGCCATTCCTCTCCTGCACTTTGCCTCTGCAAACCTTCGCCCCCCCCACCCACGGGACTCTGATATATTGGATCTTGGATAAATAGCCTTGAAGACAAAGGAGAATGCCTCCCCCTGCTTTGTCTCCTTTATTACCTTGTCGATAAGCGAAGGGGAATGACCGGAGGGGGGTCTGCTGGCCGTCAGGCAGGCCTGTCCCAGCCTGGTGAATGAGAACACAAGTCCATTTCATTACTCACTGTTACAAGGCCAGCCAAAGTCACCTCTACGGGAACAGAGCAACGCTGGCAGGTGGACCATCTGTGGGACACTGAGGGGGCAAGCAGTGTTTTCCCACTGTTTCCAAATGTATTGGTCAAAGGCTGTTCTTAGATTAACTTTATATTATTTTCAAATGATTCCATATATCTCCCCCCTTCTGTGCCTCAAGGCATACGTGTTGTTTAGTTAACTTGTGCATTGACCTGGAAGTGCAGTTTGTCCTCTGTGCGGCATTTTGCATCTAATTACTGAAGCACATCATTCCGCTTTATGCAAGGTGCATGCATTCAAAGAGAGGATTACCCACATGACTGGAGGATGTGTGATAGCTATGGATGATTGCATGTTCTGCTGTATTTACTAATGTTCAAGCTATTTGCAGTGAGCACGATTTGAGTAGAAAATCCTCAGCATCTAAAAAGCAAGTAGAGATTTGTGAAGCGCTATCAAAATGAGGCTGTGTTGGGGAATCGTAGATTTCATTAGGCAGTATTTAACTGACAACTCAATACTAGTAGAGAAGCCACTGCAAGGTAGAATGTTGCACTAAATGAGTTCATAAACAACACATTGGGGTTAAAAACAGCATTTATAAACGAGCACAATATACACTTGATCGCACCAAATGAAGACCTCTGAGGCCATAAACTTGATCTGCAAGGCACCATGCACTTATTTCATTTACAAAAGTGGACTTGGTTGCAGTTGTGTTGTGACTGAAGCAACACTAGCATGCATCTTGGGGTTATAATGTCATGCACATTAAAATATCTTAACAACTATTACAGCAGTTGTCAAGAAATGTGGATGAACTGGAATCATTTTAGTGTAGTGATCGTCTGACTTGCAAATGTTAATTTGACTAATACTTTGTTACAATAATGCAAAACTGTTTGTTTATGGTGCTAATTTACTAATGTGACTAACTAAGATGGTGAACATGTTAAACATTGTACCTGCCTAAAATAAGAAAGGTTAGCATTGTCACGTATATTGAGTAAAAGATGTCCAAATGAGTGTTTCATCATTAAAGCCTATCCTTTTTGAGACTTCTGATCTGAGACAACCCCCCCCCCCCTCTGAACCACGTCTTTGAAGCCCTCCCTCACAAATTGCACCCGGGCTGCAGTGCCAGTCTCTTAATGTGTAATTACCTTCTGCCGTCGTAAATCAGACGCTAATTTCACTCAGATTGCGAGCAAGCATTTAATTAATTGCTTCCTTGTTTACGAATGTGTCTCTCAGTTTATCTGTGTGCAGTCCTCGCACTGCATTCAATTGATTTCCTACAGTAGACCAAAGTAGACTTTGAGGAAAATCTCATCACAGCACATCATATTCCCAGCCTCCCCAGGCATTTTGCAATATCGTATATCTGAGAGCCCCAGGTGTTTCACTCTTTGAGTTTTACCGCGCTGATACCCGATGAGTTGATGTGCAGCTGATGTATCAGATTGTGAAAACACGTGAGGAGGAGAGGGACATTGCACTATATGGCATCAGGACAGCAGAAAGCTTACACATCTTCCGGCTCAGACTGAAAACTCATCTCTTTCGACTCCACTTTGAGCGATAGAATTACTAACAAAGCACTTATATACTAACAAAGGACTGGCTTATCTAAAGCCAGTTGAGTAGCACTTGAAATGTTTGGCTCTATGAAACCTGATGTACTTATATGATTCTGTTTTCTTCAAGTTTGTATCTTCTTGGTCGAATGCACTATGTAAGTCGCTTTGGATAAAAGTGTCAGCTAAATGTAATATGAATGAAATGAAATCTCATCATATTCTTCTCCTTTTCCCCCTTCTTCATTTTGTCTCCTCCACTCTGTCACTGTCTGTATCTCTCGCTCTGTCTCTGCACCATTTTCTCCTTCTCACTCCTCCCTCTGTGCCTTTCACCCTGTCTTCTCTCCAGGAGGTGTTGGAGCTGGCCTTCTCTGTCCTCTATGAGTCGGACGAGTATTTGAACTTTATTGCTCCTGACAAGCATGAGGTGAGCCATCTGCAGCAGCTGACAGTGTCTGACAGAAGGAACAAGTCTGATGGCACAGAGAGAAATGTGTACAAGTATAGTGTATAAGTGTTGAAGTCAGATATATACTGGAAATTGTCCCTATAACGTATTAAAGTGGTTCATTCAACTCACAATTTTTGAAAAACAATGTATAATGAATATTCTTAACAATTTTCCATATTTTAAAATGTTAACCATGAATGGTAGATATGGATAATATCACTTTTTATTGTTTATGCAATTTATAACAAAGTATTAGATCCTGTACACAAAGGTCTAATGCTTTAAGGATTCATCATGATAATTCAAAGCATAACCTCAAAGCTTGACTCCAGAACATTTCTCTAAATAGGTGTTTAGGCATAGAAGTTTGCATTTAGGACACGAGTGAAGAACGTGTCCCTGCTCTATTCCTCCTGAGTCCCAATGTACACAGACTGTCCTCCCATGGTGCTTAGCTTCTTTAATGCCTGCTGGTCTCTGTACCAGGAAGAGTCTGCACGCTGTCAACTAGCTCTGTTAAAAACACATCATGCCTAATTAAAGTTTGTAGATTTAGGAATGATTTAATTTTGTGTTTATGACTTGAGTTACTACCTGATTTAATGTGTTTCTTGGTCTTTCCTTGTGTCTGCAGTACTGCGTGTGGACAGACGGTCTAAACGCCCTCCTGGGAAAGGAGATGACCAGCGATTACACCAAATCGGACATGGACACCCTGCTCTCCATGGAGATGAAACTCCGCCTCTTGGATCTAGAGAACATCCAGATTCCAGAGGCCCCGCCCCCCATTCCCAAAGAACCTAGCAACTATGACTTTGTTTACGACTGTAACTAGACGAGCGACCCCGAACTCACCCAGCACCTACTGTACTGTTCTCACTGGACCAATCCCCTTTTCTTATGAACTGGAACAAAAACAAATAAACCCACAAAATATAAAAAATGAACTGTGATTCAATGAAAAAAGGATTTCTTGAGCTCTATTCCTCTTGCTTCTTGCTTGACCTTTCTAAGAGAGAAAATTGTGTACATTAAACGGCTCGCTGCCCTTGAGAGGACTCGGGTTTGATGCAGAGTTATCAAGTTGCCATGGAGAAGAGAAACCAGGAAGTATTTGTTTGGCCTGTCGTTGGTCGTCCTGCGTCTTTTCCCTCACTCTCCTCCCGTGCTGTTTTCAGACATTCCACCGTGGCGCCCGCTGTCATTTTGCTTGAAGAGTGTTGTAGACAAATGCTTAGAAAATCAGCTTCCTTGTTGTCCTTGTTTACTTCTTTCTTTTTCCTCAGGGCTTCTGTCGGGGGAGGGATGATGGTTGTGTAGTTCAGGAGCAGGGAGGGACAGGGTTTTGTGTTTTGTCGTCACCTTTCCTGCAGTATTTCCTGTCACATTATTACCTACAGTATTTGTGGCAGTTTGTCACAAGGCTGAAAGGAAGGCTAAAGTACATTTTAAGAGGAATACTTCGTGAAAATAGTCTCTTATATCTGCTCCGCCTGTTAAACATATACTGAAGACTGTTAGAATAAGTGGATCTTCAAAATCAAGGCACTGTACTACAGTTAAAAGCCTTTCTTTGAAATAATGTTGATATTACTATCCCTTTGCTGCTTATTGCATATTGTACACAACTACACAGTGGCTTTGCCAAAACAACTTTAAAAGCACCACCATTGTGAAACACATACAAACACACACTCGTCTCTCCCTCATTTGAGTCTCTCGTTGTAATGACTGCTTGCTGTACACGACATTCCTAAGCAATATTTGAGCTTCTCTTTTGTTTATCATTTGTAAGATGGTCATAATTTAGGGATTTTTTAATTGTGAAACTGCCTAGTAGTAAAAAAAAGGATGTTAGTGTTTTGATCAAGGGAAGTTGTTTTTGTGTTCAGGACTATATGGCCACAAATAGAAAATGTATGTATTTTTTTATTTAAAAACAGATCATGGTTGTTATCTCTAGTATGATTTATATATTTTCCCCTTTCTATTTAATACCTTCAGATGGTTTCTTTAGGATTTTTCAAAGCCCCTCAAAACTGCTGTTTACATTAAAGATTTAAGAACTGTAACGTTGTTTTCCTTCTGTCCCTCTCTTCATTCATTAACCACATGCATATCACGTGTTTTAAACCTACAGGTTAAAGGTTAGTCCTTGATTACGAACAGCCAATGTCACAACATTGTTTGCTGAGTTTTGCACCGCTGAGTCATTTGTGCAGATGAATTCCTGAAAAAGTCTTGCATGGACAGGCTGTCCCTTTAACAGTCGAGTGACAGATGGTGTATAGATACAGACTTCAATTATCCCAGAGGCAATTTTGTTTTCACAGAAAAGCAATTGGAACATAATTAACTAAAAAACACCTTTAGCATCTGCCCTCCTAATGGCATCTGCCCCTTCCCCATGTATTCACAATGCAGACATGTTGTGCCATTCAACATCTGGATTGTCTTTGTTTGGCCTGGTTCAAGCAGCCCACCTTTAGGTACTGTTGTAAATCATTACAAATCCAGAACCATGCAGAGTTGGATGTTAAAAAGCACTTACTACACTCCAATAGCATTTACACACAAACATACTGCACTTAAATAGTTTTTTGTCAACTGGTAACTGAGGCCCACAAACAAAAATTAATAGCATTTGAAGAAGAGGCGTTGGTGGCCTTATGTGTTCCACTGTGCTGTGCTTTCTAAAAAGACACTCACTGTTACTGTAGATGTCTTTTAATATTTTCAGGCTTCAAGCTCAAACAGCTCAAGCTTATTCTCCTCTATATTAATCTCTCGATTAAGTGGGGCAGAAAATGCTATTTGAACAAGTAACATTAGGTCTGATCCTTAAATCTGAATTGAAGGAAGAAGGATTTTAATGCCAATCTCAAATATATTCACCCAGAATGAGTGATGAGCCGCCTTTGTTTTACTGCTTAATATTGAAGCTCGGCTTGTGTCCTTGGGTTTTGGTTCTTGGTTTTCCCATTACATGCCTGGCTGTGTCACAGGATATGTATTTCCCAGCACACAGGTTGTAACGGTCCCTCACTCCTCGGGGTGTGACACCATTTCCTGCTCCACGGCTCTATCTACCACCCAGCACTGGAACCTCCACTGAGCTCCATCTTCAGGGGAAGATCGTTCCCTCACGAATGGATACCGACGCCCCTGCGCTCATTAGATATGTAAGTCAGCATCTGTCTAAAACTCTCTTGGGCAAAAAAGAAAACCCTCCACCCTTCTTTAACTCACCCTTTCTCCGGCTCACACACAGCATGCAGATATGTCAACAGTCACAGTAAAATGGCTCCTTTCCTTGGAGGGAAAGCTTTGGTTTGTTGTGGGATAAAGACAAGGAAGGAGAGTTCTGCTTAAGAGAGGTCAGACAAATGCAGAGTGGACACATTTTTGTTCATAACATTTGATTGAGATTTTCAAAACGTATTGGACCCAAAGTATCCCTTATGAACAACATGGAAATAGTATGTCCATGAAATAGTAGTAAAAGTCTGTGCTGCAAATGTGTGTAACTTCAAAACTCTCATGAACATATCATTACATATCATTGCAGAGTAACGCCAAAGACACTTCCAGTAACGTGATGATCCCAGAAATGAAAATCCAAACGGAAAAATAACCATAACGTTTATGTAAAATCCTTTGACAGTACACAGAGGTTCACTGTAGAACTGCAAGGTGTTTCTATCATATTGTGCATTCACTGTAAACCTTGGATTTATCAGGATATTGATCGAGATGTGTCTGCAAGAATCTTCTGGCTATTCAAATCCAAATTATTAGGTAAACAGTGTGTGTATGTGCATACTCTGAGCTGCTGGAGAAAACACTAGCAAAGCCTCAGTTCAGGACAAAGTAGCTATTTTTATGTACTTTTCATATCTAACTTCCGTGTGTGTGTGTGTGTGTGTGTGTGTGTGTGTGTGTGTGTGTGTGTGTGTGTGTGTGTGTGTGTGTGTGTGTGTGTGTGTGTGTGTGTGTGTGTGTGTGTGTGTATCAATCAATGTTTATTTATATAGCCCAATATCACAAATGTTACTTTTGTCTCAGTGGACTTTGTACAAAATATCAGTATGACAATACAACACCCTCTGTCCTTAGACCCTCACATCGTACAAGGAAAAACTTCCGAAGAAAACCCACAGTTTAAAGGGAAAAATGGGAGAAACCTCAGGGAGAGCAACAGAGGAGGGATCCCTCTCCCAGGACGGACAGATGTGCAATAGATGCCGTGTGTAAATTGAAAAGATAATACATTTGCAACATAGGTAGTCCAAATGTTTGGAAATGCATGTGTGTATAATAGGAAGATGAATCCACGAGGATATCCATCCAGGACCTATGATCCAGGACCACAGCCACGACTCAAGATCCAGGGCTCGCGATCCAGGACAGAGGAGCGCAGGATCATCCATGACTCCGGATCCCGGCGTATATAGACACCAAAAAGAAAGACATTTGGGGAAGCTGGGTTAATCGGAACATGAGAGTACACAGGTATAGACAGAGAGAAGGAAGAAGTAAGATGTCCCCCGACAAATTAAGCCTATATCATCAAAACTAGGGGCTGAATCTAATCAGCCCTAACTATAAGCTTTATCAAAAAGGAAGGTCTTAAGCGCACTCTTAAAAACGGATAGGGTGTCTGCCGCCCGAACACAAACTGGAAGCTGATTCCACAAATGTGGAGCTTGATAAGAAAAGGCTCTGGCTCCCATTGTACTTTTAGAGACTCTAGGAACAAACCAACAACCCTGCATTCTTGGAACGCAATGCCCTAGTTGTGTGTGTGTGTGTGTGTGTGTGTGTGTGTGTGTGTGTGTGTGTGTGTGTGTGTGTGTGTGTGTGTGTGTGTGTGTGTGTGTGTGTGTGTGTGTGTGTGTGTGTGTGTGTGTGTGTGTGTGTGTGTGTGTGTGTGTGTGTGTGTGTGTGTGTGTGTGTGTGTGTGTGTGTGTGTGTGTGTGTGTGTGTGTGTGTGTGTGTGTGTGTGTGTGTGTGTGTGTGTGTGTGTGTGTGTGTGTACTCACCTGTGAAAGACAGGAGAGAGAAGGCCCTCGGTTGGCCTCATTACAAGTTCTCTGAGACTTCACGCAGTGTGTGTGTGTGACAGCAGCCTGAGGGCAGTAGCCAGCAGGAAGCAGCTCCTTTCTTCACCAGGACGCACTGATCAAATCAGATTAAGGCCTGTACTCATAATGTGGGCACGCATTCTTCCAAAGCAGGCACTCAGTCAAGTTGGCAAGGTGTCCAGACTCATTAACCTTCTGCCCTCATTAGTTTTGTGTACACTCGATATTGTTACTTGGGTCAATAAGGCCAAACAGACAAACAAGAGACAATAGTTCTTATTAAACTAACTGAGGGCTGTGGATTATCCAGGCCATTGCTTCATTTTCTATTGCTGTAAGTGTGAGCTTCATATAAAATGTAACTCACCTCCATATTGAGTTATGTGTCTGCAGTGCTGGTTGTTGCGGTTTTCTTTCATCTATTTTTACACTATTGTGCATCAGGTCAGGAAGCTTGCAAACATTTAAAGATGTTATGCTGCCTCATCAAAAGCAACTATAAAGGTGGAAAGTATTAAGGGTGAAACCAATACAAGCAAAGAAACTATACTTGCTATTTCCCGTCTTTTATTATCGACTGCCACAGTTCAGCCGTTCCCTAAGGGTGTTATTGACAAAACGTCCTCTCACTGGAGTAAATCACAAACGTAATGGTGCCAAAATAGCAGCTAAAGGGGCAGAGAGAAAACAAATGTGTGAGCTATTCTAAGTTTTTCTGCTCACCGTTTGTATTGACTTGTTTTCTCCGCTTGTTCCCTGTGAGTCTCTCATTACTGGAGACATTTGTCCAATGCGGGCCCATCAGAGACCACAGAGGAGCTCTGCTACACCGATGGTATTCATTCATGGAGGGACTGATCCATATCCATTGTACATTATTATTCACCTGACACACTCTTCAGTCAGTGTGGAGCAGACCGAGCGATGCTGGGCGTGTCACTTTAAAAGCTAGAGACACTGGGTGCTGAACTGAGCAGAGAATCATTGATTTATGTTGTTATTTCATATGTCTGTGTCGTTTTGTCTGGCTTCTTCTCACTGGGTTGAGATGTCTTGGGTCAAAGATGTCTCAACAACAATCAAATATGTTTGAGGACAGTTCAGGAACTGGTTGCTGTGATCCCAGGACACTGACTATCAAACAAGATTGTATTGATGTTACACCCATATACATTACACATTACCTATCAAAAATTGTAGAGTACATTTGTTTGTGAATATATGAAGGCACAATGAGTAGGGTTTGTAGGTTGTGTTTTGTAAACATTAAAAGTTATCTCTCCTCAGTTTAAAAGGGGTAACAATGCTCATCAGCAGGAGAAATCCAACTCAAGGTTGAATTTGCAACGTGAAATTGTCCACTTGAATATCAAATTCGGTATCTCAATTATGTTACCTGAGGAAAACCCTAGGCTAGTTGATCATCTAGTTTCAGCGCTGTACTGTACTAATGCAAGTTAATTGATATGTCCTGAGCGAGCAGATGAGCAGTGGCTCCTCCAGCTGCAGCACCTGAGGCTCTGTGCCAGGATCAGCAGGGCGAGAAGATTGCTTCAACCCAGACAAAGATCATCCCAGCAGAGTCGGAAAATGTGATTCAGATAAACAGATACAACTCTAAAATTGATTTCCATGTCCTCCCCAACAGTTGCTTAATCTCATCAATCTCAGTAATGCATCTGAAAGTCTAATCTACGCTGGTGGTTGTGTGCTGATTGATTGAAGAGACTGCGTCAGTCAGTCAGCGTTTACAAGAGTTATACATGCACACCGGGACTAATGCCTTTCTAATGGGCGGAGAGTGGGGTACTTTGCCAAGATGCATTCACCCTGCATGAATGAAACACTGCTGTAAATTAGAGGAAAGCAAGTACATGTGTTTCACCATTTGCCAAACAGACACAACCTCTTTCTTATTCTTGACTTTGGAAACAGTGTTTGAAAGGAAAATACTCATCTCAAGATCTCTTATTATATCACTGGCTATTTGCAGAGACATTTTAGGACTTCTCTTTTATGCTTAAAAGCTGCAGTTCAATGATTATTCTTTGAAATCAAAATAGATATCAAAAACTATGCATATAGGGAAATACTTCCTCCAAAACTTGTCCTTGAATATTAAAATAAAAATGGTGTCTGTCTTTCCAAAATGTACTTTGTTTGCACCTTCTGTCTTTTTCCTGCAGGAAACTCATGTCAAGAAGAATCAAAACCTAACAGAGCTAAAACGGTCCCAAAGTCACCTGTCATCTGTCACTCAACAACAAAAAGGTAGACATTTAGTCAAGCCTCACCGCTGAATTGTCTTTTTTGAATGTCCTCTTTATATCAATAATCTACCTTCATCTCTCTTCTGTCTCTACTTCAGACACATTTGCACATGGAAACCTTTTGTTCTATTTTTGGTGGAAAGCAGTCTCAGCAATTGAACACGTCATACGCACATCTTTTCTTCTCCTGCATAGCTCAGGATCTAATTCTGGTGAAGGCCAACAGCTCTTGATGACGGGTACTTTCTTGTAAACTGGAGCCATTGAATCACATGGGATGGCTTCAAGACGAAGAGGAGGCGGAGGTAATGAAGAGGAGACAACAAATGAGAGGAACTTTGCCTCGGGTGTATTTGGACCGTGAGATTTGTTCCTCTAATTGCTCCTGAGTTTCCAGAGTCACCATATGTTCAGCGGTGTCAGGCTTTGGTAAAGAACACGTGGGGAGAATGAAAGATGGATGGTGTTGAACTGAAGACCACAGGGGACGTCTGTTTGACACACCAATACATCTTTTAGTTTTTCCCACCGCCAGGCACACCCGAGGCTGCATCAAATAAAAAACATGCCTGATAGGTAGAGGGACTGTCCTCCAACCGAGTGACCTGATGGGACTCTCTGACCCTGCTGTCTGACGTCTGAGGGGAGGGGGCACAGTTTCCCCTAAAGCAGGGGTGTCCAAACTACGGCCCGGGTGCTAAATGCGGCCCGCGGGACATTTTGAATTGGCCCTCATCAAATTCAAAAAGTATAATGGAATAGGCCGACGGCCCACAAATGAAACTTAAGCTTTTCTTGTATTGTACTTATTAAACATCCTCCTGAGACCCACCCATTCATTTATTTCCTCTATGGAGGACATTTGGTTTTGGTCCATAACTATGGGGTTATACATGCCACAGCATTAAGTCCAATTGTACTTCACAGAGGACATCCTGGGCTTTTCAGACATGTGACATATGTGGGGGTGTGGCTTTGAAAAAGATAATTTCATTGTATTTCAAAATGGCGTCCATCAACACAAGCACTATTTATAGAAAGAGAAATGGTAAGTTTGTAATTTTGTAATTACCAGTGTTGTGAGTTCAATATTTTTAATTAACTATAGTAAGGGAACATCTTAGGAGTTAGTGTAGTGAGTTTTCAGAGCAGTGTAATACTTATTTGACCTAAAACTTTGTTTTTATGAATGTCCTCTGAGGAGGACATGGGGATTTGCTAACTTTTTATTTCCCCCATTTTACACAACACAAATGGAGTCCACTATGAGCCAAAACTAACACTTAGGTTTCTGTAGGGTTCATGGCAGACGGATGCAGTTGGAAAACATACATCAAGTGTCAGATGTATCTCTGCATTTCAAAAAAGGATGGAGTACTACAAATGAGGGCTCAGTATTTGTTGCATTGAGTTGTTGTGCTCCTAATGTTGTTAATGTACTTGTATGTTAATGTTGTGTGTATACTATGCTTCGCATAACTAACACCTAATGTCCTCTACAGAGGACACACAATAAAACAAAAATAAAAAAATATATTTTTAGTTTTTGTTAGACATTATGTTAATACCACCCTAAAGACTTGTGTGATCTAAACAAATCTTTCTGGGTCTCAGGAGGATATTACACAGTAGTATTCATGTGTTCAGCCCAATTTACAATACATTCAGTCAATTACATTTGAAAATATGTTCTAACAAATCTAAGTCGATGAAAAAAAGCCCAATAACTTATACATAACAAACTTCAAATATATTCTTCCTATTTCCTCTTATGATAATCAACCTGGGGCTCCTGTTGTAAGGGATGAGCTGCTAACAAATTAAATGAAACTCTATGGAGGGCTGGGATGTAGGCTGTTTATTTTTCTTAAAGCAGATTCAAGTATCAAGCATCATTTACCTACTTTTGATGGATTTTGCAAACTAACTTAACTTATGAGGCAATATACCTCACCACTAGTGAGCGGCCCGGCCCTTCGAATATTTTTCTGTATGTGCCCCTTGGTGAAGAAAGTTTGGACACCCCTGCCCTAAAGTAATCAATAAGGAATCACATAACAAATGTCATTTTAGACTGTTCAAATCCAACTCAAGCTTTTCTTCCTGTCAGCAGACCCACCGCAGATACCCACGACACAGAAATGCTTCCTATCAAAGTCTCAGATGCCACTTTTATTTATTTTTCCTTTGTTTGTGTATTTTGAAAGACTTTCCTGGAGTGACAGTTTTGCCCTCGTCTCATCACAGGTGTGTGAGGTGAAAGTGACAGATCGATGAAGGAGAAGAGAGGAATGTTTCCAATTGGGCCGTTGTTTTTTCATGCGGCATTGTGTGGGATTGACACAAGACTCAGCGAGCCAAACGCAGCCCTGTGCATCTATATTTACCTCTGCAGAGCTGCCAGTTCCAGTGTGGAGGATGACAGCAGGCAAAGTGCTTCAATAGGGAAATATTGTTAAGATGGCTTCGCTGCAACAGCCAGGGAACAGTCTGAAGACTACTGTTGCACTCTGTTTTCAGACAGTTTTCTGACTTACTATGACTTTTTTATGATATTTTTTACAACATACTATACTATGACTTTATGATATTTTAATGACATAATGCCATGAAGTGTTTTCTGATATTTTTGACAACTAAAAAAAGATTTGGGACATTTTGTTTGACACTTTTTATGATATTTTTAACTATGACTTTTTTGTGATATTTCTAACCACATACTATATACTATGACTCCTTGATAAATATTGGTTTACGACAACTACAACCTGAGCAGCGGACTGAGTGAAAACACCTGTGTGGGTGTGCAGAAAGAAGAAATACATCCAGTGCTTTTAAGCAAAAAATTATGAATTATGAATGAATTTTATAACAATTCATTTTTTAATACTAAAAATTAAATAATTTATCATCTGGATTTATACATATGTACAGTCAATTACATTGTAAGTAGATACATATCTCTAAAATCAAGTCAGTAGGACATTACAAACATTTAAGACGTCTTCATCCATCTGGAACGGTTAAACACTGATTGTTAGAATGTTTAAATATAAATTACATCACATTTTTCATTAACTAACACAAAAATAACGAATTAGGTTGATTGAGTTAGCATGTTTGATCAAGCTAAAGTCACACGTTGTCCAGGTTTGAATGTGACTGATTGTGCAGACTGTCCTTCTCCTACACCCCCAAAGGCTTCATACCTATAGAGAAGAAGAAGAAATTAATTAAAACTGTGTATTTATGAAAGGTTTACTATGTTTAAAACAGGTACTATAAAATACCAGAGACCGGATTTGATAGACTGATCCAACACTAGAAAGGATTTACAATATCTGTCTTGTTTTTTGTTCCACAAGATATGTATGGTTTACTTGACACGCGAGTCAGCAGCTTTATATAGTTAGTCATGCCATTTCTCTGCTCAGCTATAATTCTAGTGAACTCACAAAATGCAAAACAAAGTAATTTGACATGATAAAAATGCTGAATATCATTAGAGAGACTATAATAATGATTCATATTACTCTATTGCTGACATTTGGAAACACCAATTTTTCAAAAGCTTTTCATTTCCTCCTGTAGTGGAGACTATAAATTGCTCATTACATGCTTGATAAATTCAACAGGCAATTAAACCATTAAAAGCTAACTTTCTTTTCAGAATAAACGGACAGCTGTGATACGATTTCCTTACTTCCTGCTGTGCAAACAGTTTGTGTTGCCTGAGTATCATATATCAATATTAGCGTAATTTATATTGCTGTGAGTGTTGCAGTGCAGTTCTATTTGGTGTCTTCTTACTCACAGTTTAGTGTATCTGTTCCAGTCGGCCGTGCTGAGCGACGCCGCGGTCGCAGTCAGGGCGGAGGTCAGATGGAGCCGACAGAGCAGCAGGCCGGGCCGGCTGGAGGCTGACGGCCCCCGAACACTGTCCTCCTGCATAGAGAACAAGACGTATCATTCACTCAGGGGTTTTAATAAGGAATCTGGAAAAAGTCGTTTGTACAATGGCAATGAGTTAATCAGTAAAGCATAAACTAGTTTTAATAAATAACCATTAAAATATAATGTAATTGAGTCTGCATTATTAAAAAGATAATGATGGATGAAAAAAGGTCATAGAAATGTCAGGATGCAATAGAAATTCAGACTAGAGTATACCATTACAACAAATCATAAAAAAGTAATAGTTTATATTATGCCAAAATACATCTTTAGAGAATGGTTTAAACAAAGATTTTAATAAAAAAAGTATTTAAAAAGTCTTGCAAGAGTAACCCATTAAAATTAGACAATTTTTTACAAAATGTCAGTGTAGTACAGTGTCATGAAAATGTTAACAGAAAAGTAATAGTATACTTACTATGCCAAAAAGGTTATTAAAGTCAGTTGAGACTTTAATGCTTTTATTGTCACTAAATCGATTTATTTACATAAGACCCAAAACGTCCAAAAAACAACAGCATTTAGATATTTTTGTTTTCTATTGTGGTCACTTACGTTGGCGCTCCTGAAGTTGTTCTTGATGTTCTGAACGTCTTGCTGCAGGCGCTCTAACTGCTCGGGGCCGAGCTCTTCGTACCCGCTCTGCAGGGAGGACATGAAGGCGGGGGGGAGGGGGCCGCCCTGGTCCCGACACGATGCCCGGGTTGAGTTTGGTGCAGAGACGCACTGGGAGTTCTGTGGAGGGAGGCAGGAGAGAAAAAAAGCTTGTTGAATATTAGTACAAGATCATAAATATAAAATGACAAGTGGTGGTTCTCGGTGGAGATATATGTAGTTTAAAACTGCTGAATAAAAAGATAATCAACATATTTCCCAAAAACTATTCCTTTAAACTAGTTTGCCAAAGGACATGGCATCTTAGCTTGGTCTGCTAAATGGGTCCCATTATAAAACCCACATTAAATAATGTGTATATTTGTGTAATCATATTGTATGCGTATGTTTTGATTGTTGTTGAGCAATGATTAAAAAAGAAAGGTCTCACCAGTCCTAAAATGGGTGAATTCCCGACATCTGACTCGTAGGAGCTTCCAAAGTAAATTCTCCAAACATTTCCACGATGTTCTTCAGCTCGAAGCTCACTGGGCTCCAGCAGGACCATGGACTGGTCCAGGCCCGGGTCCCCCTCCCCCACCGAGTCATCCGAGCCGCTGCTGTTGTTCGGGAACATCATGGAGGACAGACTCATGTCGCTGTCGGAGCCACAGGTCAGATCCTGATCCCCCAGAAGGGAGGGACAACGTTTAGATACAAAAGTGTGCAAGTACAGTAAAGTACCTTCACTGTGTTATTGTTATTAAGGATCACTTAGATGTCAGCTCATTCTGCCTCTGCTAGCACTTGGGTTTTAACACATCCAATCATATCGTTGTCAACATGAATTGGGATTTGAATTGTGTTTTGAACTGATGTTTTAATAACAAGGAGAGTAGCTCATACAAAACTCATTTAACGAGCCATAAGGGACAAAGAACCTGAGCTTGGCTGCTTTCGACGTTAACCGTAAATAGTAAAAAGAAAAATGGACTGGCCAGAAGTTCCCTGCCTTCCTGCTCTGTAAGCCCAAAGACAACCCCAAGAGGAGCTCCTCAGTGACTTGTGTTGAGGTAGACCTACATGCGGTGTGCTGGAGCCCATGCTGCTGTGGACGGCCTCCAGCTGGGCGTTATAGAGCAGGGCCTTCAGGTCGGCCCCGGTGAACTGCTCCGTGGCTGTGGCCAGCTGATCCAGGTCCACGTCAGCAGCCAGAGCCACACCGGAGCTCAGAGCCCTCAGGATCTCCACACGATCCTCCTGGAAATACAACCGTTGATTTACTACCATGAACGTAATCACTGAACATTGGTTGTGTTTGATTTAAAGAATTCTGCAGACAAATATATCTTAATAAGAGTATAAAGTATGGTGTCATCGAAAGGTCTTTTCATATGATGATTAGGAGTGGTGGATTTTAAAGCAACAGACCAGGTCAGGAGGCGGGCAGTAGAGGGACTTGTCGAGTCGTCCAGGTCTCAGCAGAGCCGGGTCGATCAGGTCTGGACGGCTGGTGGCTGCAAGCACGTAAACACCTGCAAGTAAAAACATGAAGAGTTCTTATTTATTGTGGAAAACACTTTTACACTTCCTTCCCTTTATTTTATTTCTGTCGTTTTAAAAAATTTTTCCATGCAAGGACTTGTACACAATGTTAGACAACACTAAGCTTTCACATAGAACAATAGTGTACAAAAAATCATGTCATCAAAACAGAACAAAACAGACAAAGAGGCAATATAAGTCAATCAAATAGCCTATTTTTAATGTTACTAAGACCCAGTGTCCATCACCTCCATGGTCTTATTTAATAAAAGCTGAGGCTGCTTGTTCCTCTGACATTAAATGCATTAAATTAATAATCTATACTAAAGCAAATTGGTTTATATAGTCTCCAATTCATCCTAATAATGGCATATTATTTTCTTGTCAAGTGTAGAAAGTCAGGACAGACTCTATTCTCATAGATAAATATGAAGCTGGAGACGGTTAGCTTAGCGTAGCACAAAGACTGGAAACAGGATAGCCTGGCTCTGTCTGGAGGCAACACAATCTGCCTATCAGCTACTTAAAAGCTCAATAATTACTTGTGGACCGGGATGATTGGTATTGATCTTCCCCTCTTACTCTCAACAAGACGGCAAATAAGCAAAAATCTCAAGCCTGCATTACTGATTAGTAAAAGATGACAATAGAATATGCTGGCAAACCTTAGCTCTACACCAGAGCTCATGCAACACTATGCAGTATACTGTCATGGTGTTTCTATGACCTACCCTGCAGCCCCTCCACCCCGTCCAGCTGGGTGAGGAGCTGGTTCACCACCCGGTCCGTTACTCCTGTGCTGTCGTGGCCCCTCCTGGGGGCCAGAGAGTCAAACTCATCGAAGAACAGAATGCACGGCTTGGCAGCTTGAGCCCTGGATCAAACAGAGGGATCTCCGTTAATTACTGTTACTGGAGATTACAATTACCATTCATATTTAATGCTATTCATTCAAACTGGCAACTATAAAAGGTCTGCTGCAGGAATAGAGAGACGGTGTGTTGACTAACCTCTGGAAGATATTGCGGACTCCCTGCTCACTCGCTCCAATGTACTTACTCAGAAGCTCAGGGCCCTGGAGAGAGAGAATTATTCTGCATCACTGAAGATATAGCTTGCTCTGGTTAAGAGAGACCGTCAGGATGGATGTGAGATTTTATGGATGTGAGATTCTGAAGTGTTTTCTTTTTTGTTATCATATATATTTTGGGTTCAATAGCAGTCTGCTTTTGTTTCACTTGCTTTGCTGATAGGTGTGTTCTTTGGTGGATTGATGCCATGTAAATAACAAAAACCAATATACATAATTATATTTTATTTTAATCATTTCTACTTTCAGAGCCAAATCCCAGCTTACCTTGATGCTGATGAAGTTCATGCCACTGTCTTTGGCCACGGCCCTGGCCAGCAGCGTCTTCCCTGTACCAGGAGCTCCATACAGTAATATTCCTGAGCGATGGCGGATGGGGAGATTGGAGAACAGGACTGGATACTGCAAGACACCAAAGAACCACAATCAAATATCAAGAATTACACCTGATGATTTCATTGATGTTCATCTGTTCAAAGAAATATGCTTACACCCAGCATATTTTCATTTAAAGAAAGATAATGGAAACTTAGACACTGGATGATGGCTATTTTTACTTGAAGTTAAATCCCTACTGTATTATTAATCTCATTTCATTTTAATCAGCAGGAAGCTTAATTTGGTCAATGTAGTGCTGCGAATAACACTACACAAAACTGTCTATATAAAACGTTGAGGTATCTACTGTATGAAGTGCACTCAAAAGACAGTAAGTCTACAGTGGGTACATATTACTATTCCTGCCCCTGCCCTGAAGGACCTGCTCTTGGGTCGGCTTGGGGGGGAAATAGAGAGATTGAAGACTATGAAAGTTGCAAGAAACAATTCAATGATAAAAAGCTGATCAAATCAAACGGCCAGTCACCAGAAAAACCTAGTGTGTTTTCTAATAACTGTACTATTGTGGGAAAACAAAAATCAAATCATAAAATCTTTGTTTTCTTGGAACTCAAAAACTTTTCTCCTTTATCACCGCTTTCTATCATACATCTTATAAACAAGGTTTACACATTTATTGGTCTGGATGAAACGGCATCATACATTATTATGAAGGGAAATGGAATAAGATTTGGAAGTGATTAAATTCTTCGTGATTTGACTTTAATTAAAATAATATCTGTTTAAACAAAATCAATTGGTCTGCATTTATCATCTTAACTGCTATTACTCCCACTTGTGTCGTGACTTTTAATATCTTATCTTGATCAATGGCAATTATGGTGCTGAAATGACAATTGTTGGTAAATGCATTGTCATCAAATCCACTATTATTATTTATTTATTTTACTTCTGTTCCTCCTGTGGTGGTGGTGGTGCATCCATCTGACTGAAAACCCTCCTGGTTATGATACGTCACACGGACACTCACCTTAGCCGGGAGCATTATGGTGTCCATCAGCTGCTGTCGCACCTCCCTCAGCCCCCCCACCCTCTCCAGTCCCACTCCACTCGGGGTGTGGAGGTCTGCCCCCCACAGCGAGGGAGGAGTGAACCCCTTCAGAGCCTGCACAAAGTCCCTCCACAACAAACACACACCTGAGAGATACAGAGCACAAACAAATAGTGTCAAGGTGGAACGATAAACTAGCATTAGCATGATTACAGATATGAGGAGGCAAACTTAAAGAACACATGGAAATCATCCTTACATCAATAACATGGGAAACATTTTGAATTCTATAATATGTGGTACCCTGGTCACTGTGTCCTCTTTGCACAGTGTTGGCATGGACAGCCCGCTGCAACAGTAGCTCAAGGTCTTGGGGTGTGTATCCCTCCGTCTCCTTGGCAACAGCTGCCAGGTCTAGAGTCTGTAAGGTCTCCTCAGACAAGCAGCTTTTTCCGAGTATCAGATGGCGCAGGATTTCCGCCCTTTGAGCCTACGAAACATTAGCAAACAGGTTGATGTTGGTTTTTACCTTCAGCAATGTTTGAATTCCTGTGTGTGTGTTTCAGGCAGCAGCTGTTAAGCAAATATGTCAAAGCTTGAATACATTAAGTGAACTTTACTGAATTTACTCTGAATTGCATTTCATTTACACCCTTATTCTCCTTTGTAATGTGTCTGTGATTATTATATCTTACCTGTTTATACGTTTTGTTTTTATGGCATTTGCTTGTTGTTGTGAGCTTTTTAGCTTATAGCGTATGACATGAACTCTCTCCACTTCTAGATGTGTTAATAATACATATTTTAAATTCTTGCCGTTTAGGGTCTGGACCCCTATTCAAAAGCTTTGGATAGCTTATTATGGTGTCAGATTTCACATATCTGAATTATGCGATTAAATGATTATAGTAGTATTTTTAAACTGTGTGTTGACCTGGTCCGGTGGCTGGATGTGTGCGAAGCCCTGGATGAAGTGGGACCCCTGCACCTCGGTGATGGAGGGGTGGAGGGAATGCTCACTCTGGCTGGTGATGATCAGACACACCAGGCTGGAGTGAAGCAGCACCTCGTCCACCACATCCTGCAGACCTGCAGACACACACAGACAACAGGAGGAGACAGCATCAAGGCCTGTGGTGAGCATCAATCCTTCCTGTGAACTAGAGCCGTCATGATTTTAGATGACAAATGACAAAAGCTAAATATATATTTGTTGGTTTACTCTGTGCTATGTGCTGTTGCAGCAGCGCCTCAGGACCGTGCTCATGCTCTGGTGATGTTGGCGCCCCAGTCACGTGGTCCAGGTCGTCAAGAAGAACGACTGAAGGCTGCCTCCACTCCGCCTGCTCAAAAATATCCTGCAGCATCTGTCTTACTGTTTCTGACCTTTTGCCTGAAAAGGAAATAAAGGAAATATCCATTAAACTATATTACTTGTATTTAATACAAATACCTGTATGGAGTTTGTTTTACCTTGTAGTTTCTTGCAGTCCACCAGCTCCACATGTGCATCCAGTTCTTCTCTAGCTCTTCTACAGAGGGCTCGGGAAAGAGTGCTTTTTCCACTTCCCTGTGAGGTTACATTTGAACACAATGTACGTCGGACAGTATACATACAAATATTATAAAAGATCAAAGAAAAATGACTACTGTGCTGTATGTCTGACAAGTTTTAGCTGCAGAATTAGCACTCTTCATCAGTTCTTCAAAATCATTGTAGGTATTTAAATGTACTCCTAGTATCTTAGCTGTAAGCAGTATTATGGTTATGTAAAGAGATACCTTAGCACCAGTGATGAGAAGAGCTCCTCCATGGAGACCCTGCCCAGTGCTACCAAGCTCTCTTGAGAGGGGACTACCCAGAAGGCTGTGGGAGATGAAGTCAAATCCAGTCGTACTGAGCTCATGGATCCCACTGGGGTTAGATGAAGAGAGAGAAGTGAGAGATGGAGAGAGAAATTGATGCTTCAAAAGATCCTTGTTTTAATCCCACACACTCACAAATATATACAGACTTACCCAAGACTACTGAGGCAGGGAAGCTCTGGATTGGGTGATTCGGCTACAGATTTCACAGCTGGCCATGTCACTCTGTCTACCTGTAGGTGACACATCATTTGACCATTTTGAAACGATAGAAGCATCAAATCATAGAACAAATTCAAAGAACAAACTGCCTACAGCAATCTGTTTTAATGATAGCATATTCATGTGTAATTTACATGATCCATGTGCTTGTACCTGAATGTGTTCCTTCTTGACAACAGGGGTTGCGAGTAAGAACAGCTGGTCTGGAGGGTCACTGCCTGGTTCTGGTTTCAGTACAGTTAAAGCAAACTCTAACTTAGCTATAAAAAAGGAAAAGAAGATGGGAGATCAATTATGTTTGATTGCAGTTTAAAGTGCTACCATTTCATGTGATTTCTGGTATCTTTAGTATTTCTATCAAGTGCCATCTGTGTATTTGTACAATAACTTAAAAGAAGGAGTGCATTCGAATTACCATCGGTTCCATGTAGGAGGATGGTGCCAGACCGAGCAGTCAGACAGGCTAAAGGCTCATGACTCTGAGTGTGCAGCCAACCAAGGAAAGCTGTCTTGATCTCCTCATCGTCTTCCTCAGGCTGAGAAGTACATTTCAAAGGTCACATGGACATAGCGAAAGAGAGAGGTTTAATCTAACGCCTAGTTGACAATGTACTAATGTGAGGAGTTATAA
Source organism: Gymnodraco acuticeps (assembly GCF_902827175.1). Taxonomy (NCBI): domain Eukaryota; kingdom Metazoa; phylum Chordata; class Actinopteri; order Perciformes; family Bathydraconidae; genus Gymnodraco; species Gymnodraco acuticeps. The sequence goes on from NW_022991375.1 coordinate 3,971,611, forward strand.
ATGAATGATACATGAAAACCACACTGTGACCATATTGGCTCTTCAAGCACTCACCAGGGGTATTAAAGGCTGTAAGCGAATAGAGGAGGCCACTTTGATAGCTGATTTCACCGGTTTAATTCTCACTGTTGAATGTGGGATGATATTCAACCTGACGGCAAGGGGCTGAGGGATCTGACAATCACAATTATTGTTAGAGACATGACAGCATATAAAGAAGAAGATGACTGAGTAAAAGTAACACAGTTAACCCTAAATTAGATGAACAGCGTACTCACCCATACTCTTCCACTATGGATCTCTCCCTGACTGTGACTGTTTTCCTTGCTTGTTTGCTTCTCAGTATCATGGCAGACCACCCTGACCACTATGGCTTCTTCTTCATTCAATTCCTTTCCTTCTGTCACTTTAGTAACTCCTGTGTTCTTCTTTTTCTCCATGGCCTGCTTGGCTCTGTCCCTTGATTCTTTAGGGGAGAGAACTTTTGAGAGCAGGCCATAAGTCACTGACGACTGACCTCCAGTTGGCACAGCATTTGACCCGTGGCTCCGAGGAAATAAATGAACAACGGCTGTTGCAACCTGGCTTATAGTGCAAAGAGAGTCTGGCGGTACACCACACACTCTGCAGATGGAGTCGGGAAAGAGGGCAGGCACATCAGGTACAGGTGGCAGCTCCTTAACTGGGTCGTAAGTTCCCTTAATCATGAAGCGTAGCAGGCTCTTCAGGTCAGCTATGCCGCCCCACTGGTGGCTTTGAGGGACAGGGGAGGTAGTTTCTAATGATGGTCCAGAAGGGGAGGAATGATCCATATTTTGCTGTCCGGGAAAATGCTGCTTGTCGTCCTGTCTCATTGGAGAGCCATTGAGGTTGCCAATCTCAGCGTGGATTTTAGGAGAGACAATTAGTTCTGTGAACTGCTCCAAGCGACCATACGGCACAGATGGCGAAAGCGATGCTGCAAAGAGTTAAGAACAGAACATACTGTGTTTATGAATACTGTCCTCACAGAACATTCACATTTGCCTTCACAAATATGGTTTTCAATCAAAGCACTTCTCTGGTTTTTTTCTCGCCATGAAATGCTCAGATTGGCAGAAGACAAAGCCGATTCAAATACTATTTTCTACCAACAAAGGATAATTATCAGATTAACTCTGACCTATTTGGATGTAGATGGCTGTGTGGCTGTCCACCCACACAGGAAACACGGCATCTCGGAAAACAACTCTGATCTGATCCAACAGATGCTGCTCCAGCGCTGCACTGTGGAGCTCCTGGGGGTGTCAATCACAGAAAACAGAGAATAAAACAGTTTGATGTGAATTTGGGTCACAAGTACATCCCTTGTGTATTCGTTGGTAGTGGGAAGATTGTCAGAAGATACATTTGCATTGTATTTTTCACCAAGAATTGGGTAACTCATGTTATTAATTAAACTCACTCACCAAGATCTCCCAGTCATCAAATGACAGAGGCTCCACAAACACTTGATGCACAGATGAAACCTGGCGACATGGTCTCAGGAAGCCCTGAGAGAAACCACACAACAGTCGGTCAATACAAACACATACTCAGCCATACATCAACTGACACTTCCTTTAAACTGTCAAAAGGCTGCCAGCATGCGTCATGTCAATCATAGAATATTCTGTGTGAAACAGAGCACAGCTGTACCTGCTCTCCATCCTTCAGGCCAAGTTTTTCTCCCAGTTGTCGACATAGCTCCACTTTATGGCTGTTCAGGCTGGAGGAGGATCTGTTTTGAGTCCAGCTGAGAAATACTGGGGATCCATGGCCCCAGGACAGCTCCAAAGCCTGGTTCTGAACACAAACGCAGAGAGTTGATAGGACATGTTTGATTGCATGGAACACTACATGGGAATAATGGCAATGCACATCATTTCTGCAGCATAATCGTCATTATTTTCCTTTTTTGATTATTTAAGACATTTTACAGCCTCGAGGATGGAGCTTTCTCAAGTTGTATTCCTAACTGAAGAAGAGGTGGGTCAAACCAATTATTCTCAACACCAACTTCACCTTGAATCACACAGAAAAATCTGAAATATGTTATTTTTCATGTGGATTTATAATGTTGCAAATTGGCCACAGTGAAACAGGATGTAGACAAATGCACTGGCACTCTCCGGTTTCATTTAAAATATTAAGTTTTGTCCCCACCAAGTGAGACTTAAAGGGAACTACTACTAAAATGGTAAAACCAACATGGAATAGTGACGAATACTTTATATATAAAGACAATGTTTCATGTATGTTTACTGATGTTTGTTATGAGTCGATATTGGATGCATTGTCATTAAACCTAATGAGAAACCACATGGAGTCTCATCGCTTCTGCTGACAGTCAACTCTTTCTTCTTCGTTCCTTATGTTGAAGTCAGGATACATTACATTACATGTTACTTGTTAGACGCTTTTATCCAAAGCGAATTACATATAGGTAACTGTATAGCCAACCCTAGGTAAGTCTCTCAGGAATTGTTTTTGCAGAGGATGCCATGTTTTACAATAAACCCTTGTGCTAGTGAGCAAGTTGACATGATGGGGCTGGCCTTGAGTCATTTGGTAATGTAAACATTTGGAGGCAACTTTGACAGCAACACAAATCATGTACAATGATCAGGAAGAAAACCAACATACTTCAACAAACGCATGAAACCCTATTTTTAAAAACTGACATATATTTCTTGCTTTAAAAGTCACAAATCTAAACTTCCATAATGATTATTATAGTTGACACTGACAGTGGGATAGCTGGCTAAGCTAACTTACCTCGTTCAAGGAAAGATGAGATATTAACTTCGAAGAGATATGAAGAAAGCAGTTTTTTGTGTTGCTAAATACAACAGTTACGGGTTGAATGCCCTGACTAGTAAACATTATTTTCACATCGCCTGACTAACGTTAGCTCTGCAAATCCACGACAGTTTACTTTGCTAGCGTTAAATGTGCAACAAACTCACAGCCGATCGATGTGCTCTGTGTGTTCCGAAGCTAGACCAAAGCAGCTGAAATCAATCTGAATCACGTTTCAAAATAAGATATTACACATGGAAACGCAATCGATGCAAAAGCAATGAACTCTTATTTTGAAGGGCACCAACCGGAAAGTTATCTCTAGAAACATGGCGGCGCCTCGCAATAACAATTCAAGTTGTTGGGGGGTCCCAGATGTCTATAAACACCATGAACAGAAGAAAATATGCATTTCTCGACCTAAATATAGAGATGGGAGGAGAGACAGAGCTGTTAAGGTAAGAATATGCTAAATATAAGTAAGAAAAGTGGGTCAGAGCTACGTATAATATCAGTGTGTGGCCGATACATTATAGAGCATGTGTAATCCTATTTGTTGTATGCATCATCAGGTATACACCATCAATTTAGAGTCCAATTACCTGATGATCCAAGGGGTCCCAGCCATAGGAGTGATGACAGAGCTGATCCAGCTGTGTGCTCTGTACGGGGCTGTGGAGGAGTACAGGCCCCTGGACGAGTACCCTGCTGAGGAGTTCACAGAGGTCTACCTGGTCAAGTTCCAGAAACTCACCAGCGCCAGGTACAGGGTGTAACACACAACATTGTTCATAATGCTGGATCAGTTGAAAAGACTTGCTAAATAAATTAACTTTGGGTTTCAGAGCAGCAAAACGACGCATGGATGAGAAGAGTTTTTACGGTGGTCTGCTGCATGTGTGCTACGTCCCAGAGTATGAGACTGTGGAAGACACCAGGCTAAAGTTGCAGGACAGGAGGAGATATATAATCAGGGCTGTTCGGAATAAAGGTACACTTTTCATAAAATACAGACTTATTCTTTTAGAGTAAAAACAATATGTATGTACTATATTGTATATTCATCTACCATCTACTGAATGAAATAAGCCAGATTTTTCATATGATAGAGGTTTCATTTGATCTTTGTGGTTGTAAAGACTGATTCTATGTTTTGTTTTTTTAAAAGCAAGAGAAAAAGAACAGAAGGAGGCCGTAAACGAGAAACCCACTTCATCAGAAAAGGCCACCACATCAGAGACAGTCATTGCCAGATATGAGAAAACCGTTGTTCCTGATAATACAGGGAATTCTTCAAACATCTGCCATTATTCAGGCTTTCCTCTACTGCCATTTCCTCCCCAGGAATATCATTACTACAGGCATGGAAATCCACATTGGACTATACCAACAGAAGACAAAATGGGGACATTACATAATGCCATCATTGACACAAAACGCCTGGAACCTCAGAGTTCAAGCTCCTACCAAGCATCTTTAGACAAAGACAGAGGCACTGAACAAAGACTGACCTTAAATCAGGCTCCTGCAGCAGTCCGATTTGTCCCCAGGACCACACACTTGGAGAACAGGAAACGCAGAATGGAAGAAGCGGCAGATCACTCACTGACTGATGTTACTATAAACAATGAGCCACTTATTGGGCCAAAGCTACCAGAACCTCCTAAACTGGACATGGAGGATGTGTCACTAAACACAACTGCAAACCTGATCAGGAACACATTAAAAAAGGTAACCGATCATAGCATCGTTTAATAAAAAATGAAGACTTCACTGCAGATTTAATGCCTTTTATTTGAGTAATTTTGTTGTTGTGATCTTTCTCAGGTGGAATCAGTTCCTGACCTCAAACCAGTGGAGAAAAAGGTGAAACCACGTCGTCGGATTTGATTTAGAGAGCTGCCTTGATGCTGAAATGTATGCAGAAATGACTGCCTTGGAAAATCACCATTCAAACATTTTCTCTTGGCAGCTTGTTTTTATTTTCACATGTTGTACCACACTGAAAAATCTATTTACGTTTTTATTAAAGACTAGATATCTGAAAATGCACATGAATGCAATTTCTCTTCATTGTTCAAGTTGTTCCTGAAACACATGATGCTCAAATGACTCAATACTCTGAAAACAGAAAAAGAAATGGATTAGATATCTGTCGTAAAAAGTAATAAGTTATTATAGTTTTTCCGTCTTTGATTTAAACGTACCGTAGTGTCAGGGAGGCAGGTTCCAAAAGCCTCAAGTAATAGATTCTCCTCTCTTACTGACTTTTCAAAGTCAGTAAACGATAGTCTACCATCGTGGTCATAGTCCTACAAATATAAACAACAATGTGCTTTTCTGAAGTTGTGTCCATGAATCAGTGAGGTATGTACACAACGGAAAAATGTTTTTGCTTATTTCCCGCTGAAACACTAAAATCTGATGTTCAGGGGTTTGAGGAGGTGGTGCAGAGAACATTATGAAGAAGTAAATAAAAAGTCAAACGGCATAATCGCCTCACCATTTTCTTAAGTGTGATCTCCACCAGATCTTTGATTCCTTCGTCAGGGTCCTCCTCTGTGGGCTGTCTAATGAGGCTGTTCTTCAGCATGTGGAACATCTCCTCTCTGGAGACATAGTTGTCGCCGTTCAAGTCATACACATGAAAGCAGTCTGAGCCGTGCAAAGAGGGAAAGAGTTATTACCTGGATAATAGTTTGTAGAATATGTTTTATATATTTGTTCACATGTAAAGGCTAAAAGTAAGATTGAGAGCTTACATTTGATTTGTTCCTCCAAGGTCCCTCGAAGGAATACAGACAGTCCCTCAACCCATTCTTTCATACTAACAAAGCTGTCGTTGTCTTTGTCAAATGTCCTGAAAACTGGGGAACCGAAAAACAATTTCAGCAATTAAGATAAGATGTACTTTATTGATCCCAAATTAGGAAATGTTTTAATTGCAGCAGCAAAAAAACAAGGCATTGCACATAAGTAGAAATGAAAGAGTATAAATTAAGAATACTATAAATGAAACATCTCAAAATATAATTAAAACAGTATTAAAAAGTAGAAAATATACAGTAGACTGTGAAGATGAAAAATCTATAAACTCTGACAATATAACACTATTGTAGGTGCTTGTGTATTGCTGCTGGTTATCCTAATATAAAATATCTGTCATTAAAATGCATCTGAAGTAGAGAGATCACCCCCATCCATGATCATGTCGTCGGTCATCCCGAAGATGTTGTGCAGGATGCTCCTGAACGTCCCTCTGTCCAGGCCGGGCACTGCTCTTCCAGAGACGGTCTGCTCCCCCAGCAGCACGTTGAACTCCCGGATGAGGAACTCCACTTCTGTTTTATTGACTGGGATCATAATTGCTCAATTAACTTACATTTAGTTATAGCTTCATCGTAGCTGGTAGGCTACGTCAAGTAAAAACCGCAAAACTTGTAGAATAGCGGAAGATTCACAAATTAAGTTTGAAGCGCATACTCACAGTGCTCCGCGTGCTTTGATATCGTTTCAGCCAGAGTTTGTATCACCTTTCTGTTCATAGCAGACATTTCGGACATATTTTGAGTGTGGACACCGGACAGTAACAACACTACTGCTCCAACAGCGGCGGTGTTTACTTTCTGTCGCCATGGCAACAGCGGAAAAAGGCTTTATTTACGACACTGCCCGAATATTGAAGATAAACTACTGCATCGAAAAATAAATTGCATTTTAATTCACGTTTATTAACAATCGGTTACATCTTGCTTTTTCAGCTTCACAAACCAGGCACTTTTTACAAGCAGTTTGGATTACACATTTCAATTCAGGTATTCCGATATTTGACAAATCCTAATAGTAAATAAATAACACTCATTATGCAGAGTGGCCCACTTCAAAATAATATACATTATTTTTATTGGATTATGTTTGTTGCATTAATGTATTCTTAATATTAATGTTTCTGGCTGGATTATATTTATAAGAAGTCATCATTAAAAGAAGGAAACAAATAAATACGTGTATACCACCACTCATAACCTCTGCATCATTAGTGAGATGACAAGAGACATGTTATACTGGGGAAGAATTCTGAAAAGTGTTATCTGTCCAAAGATTTTACACATAAAGATAATTTCTTGCTTATAATAATCAATTTACAGAACAATTATATAGGCAATTTACAGCTTTTATTGTAACCCATCATGATAGGCGGAGTTTGACATTTGCGCTTGGGGGGGCAAACCTTTTTTACACAGTACACAGTCCCAACTATTGCGTAGCAATAAAGCCAGCGTTCACCGCACTGAGTATGACTTTTTCACATACGAACACAACTCGTCCTGTCATGCACGCCGTACACACACACACTCATATGGAAGGAGCGGTCTCTCCCCCCAACAACAGTGCATTGTATCTGTAAAACTTATAACCGTGCACATCTTATACTTGATAACTACTATATCCCTTGGTTACTTGAACACGCTACAATATTATGAACCAGTGTCCTACTTAGTGCAGAAGTAGACGCCTTAAACGTTTTAAAAATCGCCGCATAGCCATTACTGCTAATTATTGTAATACAATAGCTGAATCACTTGTATGCAAAAAAAAGCGAGGGAACTTGTGTCCTTAACGTCACACACACGTCACAACATGCGACTGCTCAAAAATGAAATTATTTCAAACAAAACATGATATTATTCAGCTTTGTATTGTAACAATCATTATATTACATCTATTAAAAATATTGACATACGAAATATTTGTATTGGAACACCTTTAGACGTAGTAATGCTGTAACATATTTCAGCCACTATATATGCCCCTCCCCGCAAAATCCGCCTATCATGAGCCATTTCTACCATGTTTTACTTTATAGCATTACCATTTCATACAGTAAGAACAGATTTACAGAAAAGTGGATATTCTGCTTAACTCTCATTAAGTCATGCCAAGTGAACATCTTCCATGTGTTTTGTCATTACATTATTCCGACTGAACTTCTTTCCACACACGGTGCAGGTGTAGGGTTTCTCTCCTGTGTGGATTCTCGTGTGGACGTTCAAGTTACCAACATGGCGGAACTCTTTTCCACAAATCCTGCATCTGTGTGGCCTGTCCTCCGAGTGAATCCTCATGTGCGCAGTCAGACTGTTGCCATGTCGAAACTCTTTACCACACAACTCACAGACGTACATCGTCTCACCAGTGTGGATTTGAGTGTGCATGGCAAGGTGTGTACTTCGCCTGAATTCTTTGCCACAGAAACTGCAGCAGTATGATTGGCTTGTATTTGTCTCTTTTTTTGATGAAGTTGAGCTGTTTGGTTCACAACTTTTAGTCCACTGTTTTTTCCCTGTTGGGCTCTGCGTGTGGATGTTTCCGATACTGTACTCTGTCACTGTTGCTAAACCCTGCGTAGGCCCCATGTTATTCACAGTTACAGAACGATCTGGCAAATTATTCCAACATTCACTGCTTGACTGTGCGTTTCCTTCAATCTCTCGGCGGTCAGCTGAAGTTTTAAGTACAGGCTTTCTGTCTTCATGTCCTGTGTCATGAGTTTGTAACTCAGTCATGGCTGAGTAAATGAAGGTGGGCGTCACTTTCAAAGTGCTGGTGTCCTCCATGTCTGGTAGCTGTTCTCCCTCTGGACTGCTCCATGGCTCTTCCTGTTTGATAGCTGGAGGGTCTGGGACCAGCAGGCCACACTCCTCCTGTTTCACACTGGGGTCGTTGTGGCAGCTCTTTGGACTCCAATCCGTTTCATGGTGTGTCTGCACATATGCACTGATAAATCCATGTGGCGTCTCTGCTAAGAGGAAAAAAGAGAAATTGTATTTGTGGATTACAGTTTTATTTCAGCATTATATTATCCTGTCTTGTTGTAATGAAGAAAAGTAAGCTATAAGGAGAGTCCACTTCCAAGACTTTATACTTCCATAATTCTTGAAGTTTTTTTCTCTGGCTTGTCTTCGAACTGCTGTCTGAGTGTTTTAAAATGCATGCAATTAAAAGTTGTTTGAGTTTGTAGCATGTCATCTCCCACCTTGTATTAGGGCTGCAATAATATCTTTTAATATATTATATTTGACAGAGCACTTTTTAAATCAGGGACAAAGACTTTGGCATTACACAACATCATGATCATGACCCTTTTAATACCTAAATTCATGTAATAGTCTTTGGTGCTGTTGAACTTTATAGCAATATGTGTTTCTGTTATCAAGCCAACCCTCATAAGGTGAGTGGGGTGGACATGTATCACACCTGTGTAACGTTATACCGTCTTTAAGACTGCTTGAGCATTTGAAAACAGAAACCAAACACACCTCTATTGAGTGATTGCACTTCCGGTTTGAGTCCATGCCGGTGGTCACCGTCTTGATGAGATCTCTGCTCAGATATGCTCCTCTGCACCGCGGAGAAGATCTCCTCTGCAGCCACACTCAGCCTCTCACTGATGAACAGCCTCAGCAGCTGCATTTCAGACATTTTAATCCACGTTCAACCCTCAACTACAGCGCGCAGTCCACCGGTGTTCCCTTTGTGTAAAACTTGTGACAGCTCAAAAAGCTACACGGAAATAAAGGGGAACTACACCCGGTTGCTAATTTCAAAATAAAAGTATACTTAGTTGCACATGAACGTTTCCAATTACAAACAGGGCTTGAAAACTGTTTAAATGAAACTAGGGATGTCGATGAAAAAGTATACGACATTGTATGTTGGTTAATAACCGACATAACCAGTTATGTGGTTATTAACAATAACCACTAACAAGCACTGTCAGTTTGTAACATTGAAATGATCAATTAAAATGTCATGATCCTAAGAGCACTGATGGGCCTATCTATAACCACCAAAGGCTGTAATCCATGAACTATGCGTAGGATTAATTCACCAAAGACAATCACCTTGACGATACTTTATTTTGAAAAGCCGACACTTCCGATCTCATAATAGGTTGAAGCAGGGAAGTTAATATCGCCATCTGCTGGACAGGAGTTGTGATTTATATGGTAAATGCCTTAATCCACTGTCTGTTGATACATGGGAGGATGGATGGAGAACAGTTTGTTTTATGTTAAAAAATAGGAGACATTACAACACTGGCCTTGTTATATTTACCCTATTCTTCATTGTCCTCCTTGTAAATTACCTGAAAACTATATTGAGTAAGTATAAAGTCTGACCACAAGGTGGCAGTCATGTAATCCATCCAAAAGTAAAGAATATTCATGCAACTGCAGGCCTTTCCTTTTCTACCCTGCCCAATTAAAGCAATGAGAGCTGAATAACTAATAATTACAATTGCCTGAATAAGAATAGATGTTTCTTATTAGGCGATTAGGGCCTATTTTTCTAACATGCTCAAATAGTTTTAGAGGTCTGGGAAACAACATGATATAAATACATGGCTATTTTTAACTTACTGTTTTTGTAACTATTTTTTAATTTATTATATTTGTTGGTTTATATTTGTCCTGGTCTGTGTATTCGCTTTTTGGTTTATTTGATGCCAATGTGATCTCACATTCACTCGATATATGCAAATAAGACCACTGGGTGATTCATCAGTTCAGGTTTGATATTTAATTAATAAACTACATCTGATTACAACACTTTTGTCACACACTGAACCAAAAACATACAAATAAAACATTTTAAATGAAGATAGATTTGGTTTTAAAACTAAATATTTCAGATCTACGCCACTAATTCACAATATTGCACTACTATGGCTTCCATTTGTGTGTGACAGAGAGGTTAAATGTGCGGAGGGGTGTCTTTTTTTCAGTCCAGCCATTATTTGTGTGTGTGTGTGAGCAGGGCGTGTCTGACTCTGGGTCACTAGGACCGGGGTGCGAGGTTAGTTCTGATTGATAGTGGTGCGTCGACCCAGTGGTTTGGGTTGTCAATCATGGAGGTCCACAATGCGGTCTCCTCTTCTGTGGAATCCATCCAGCTAACAGCCTCCCCATAACTCTGACCTAATACAAAAGCACACAGAATTATTTATTATTTATGTTAAGACGTTACCACAGAAATCCTCACCGCAATCGGAACAAAGAGAAATGATGCCTTTCTTAATGAGGCCGAGGAAACAATCCCCACACCGCAGTAATGTATTCACATATACCGCTATAGCTGAAAGTAGCAACAACCACGACTGAAGGGTTTGAAAAAACAATCTCATTGCAAATATTTTGATGTTAAACTGCAATATGATTCACAATATTGGAGGGAATTATAATTTGTATATCATCATTCTCATTTTCATTGGAAAATATATATAAATTATTATTGTTCGTTTTTTGCAACAGTAGCCTATGTACAGTGAATCTTTTTTCTTCAAGTCAATAGAACATATTTTAAAGCTTTTATATATCTGCGGAAACCAGAATACTGAAGTCAGAAAGGTATTTCGACATAATGTGCCTTTAACAAATATTGCACCTCATGCGATTTGGAAAATGACCAAATCACAACAATGTCTTTATTTGATGTTGTTCAGCCCTAGTGAAACCTAACAATCCCAAAACTCTAAGTAGGCCCTGCCCTCTTAATGCATCAACTGTTAAAAGTGTGTACACAACAAGCAAAACTTCATCATAAAAGTCACTTCCCACAGAGCCAACGTTTTATCAGTGGTGATTTCGACACACTCCCTATTAAGCACCAACTGAGTAAAAGAACACTATCAAAAACGACTTCTCAACAACTAAATGATCAGAAAACACAATTGTTTTCCACTTATTTAACTTTGCACAGTAACAATGCTTACCTAGAAATGAGCTCTCTCTGCTGACACGACCATCTGAAATGCCTGAAATGCCAACCGGACAAAATGCATTGCAATGTGAAGCAGTGGAAGGAAAAACACATCTACACTACACCACTCCAAATCAACACTGGAGATGAAGCAAAAACAGATTTACGGCACAGTCCTCAAAGATGACCATAAATGAAACCAACCAAACACCTCTTTAATGTCTCATCCCCTGACACTGAAGCTGGTTCCCTCCTACAAGCCTAATAAATATCAAGTGATATCGTGAGATATCATTTCATTTTTAATCACAGCTTTGAAAAGTTACATTTGGACGGCAAATTCTCGAGCTTTATTCATAACCTTGCAAAACTTTTGATATTAGGGAGCCTCCAGTCACCTGTGTTGACTCATAGAAGACAGCCTATGATAAACACGAGTGATTTAATTAAAAAAGCACACTGCCAAACAAAGGCTCGGAACTGAGTGTGACTTGATAAGGGATGAGATAAGATCCTCCCTTTAGCCCAGGCTCCACACGGCCTGCAGCACAGGAGAACAAACACTGTCCGTAATCACCAACACCGACTGCTGCTTTCAGAACGAGAATCTGCTTTGTTCCCTATCTGATCGCTTATTATATCATCCCTGCACTCAAACTAGAAAGAGCCCTGACCAATGAGCACGCTTTTAAAAAGAGGCCCTATTATGCTTTTTGGGTTTTGCCTTTGACTGTAGTATGTTATAAAAGTTTTTGTGCATGTTAATGGTCTGCAAGGCTAAAATCCCAAACTTTCTCTCCCACACATCCCCCCCCCACCTGCCTGAAACGCCTCCATTGTTGTCCTTTGTTTACTTCCATAACATAGTGACATCACTATGTAACACTTGCGCTTCTATTAGCTAGCATACCAACACATTGCACTTGATAGGCTAAGGGGCAGGACATCTCTAAGCTGTTGACCAATCAGAATGGGCTCTGGTTTTAGACAGAGGGTGAAAAGAGGTGCTGCAGCACAGGCAGTATGAGAACAATTTTAAACATGTAAACATGTCACAGTAGAGGCACAAAATACAAATATGAAACCTGAAAATGAGCAATATAGGGCACTGAAACAGTAAAACACCCAGCCAAACAAGTTAATAGTCCAATATCTGCAGAGAAATAATTGTTATGATTTTAATTTGGTGCATTAGTGTAGATGTGATTAAGTGAAGCGACACCCACCAGTTCCACAGCTCAGACGAACCCCCCCCAGGACCCACGGCTTTAAGCCATCGCGCTGCCAGACAGTGAGTTCTGCGCAGGCTTCTCTCAGGTCGCTGGAGTGGAAGCCGTCGTACACCATGGTGTGGTTGTAGGTCGGGTTGAAGGAGCGCTTTATCAACCGCGTCTTCTGACCACTCTGCCGACTGGCATCTGGGAGTATGTAGCTTGTGGGGATTAGATTATGAAAATTAGACAATTACATTCAGATTCAAACCAGGACTATGGAAGTGTTTGAATTGAATTAGGCTTTGTTTATGTTGTATGCAGGATGTGTGCGTGTTAAAAACTCTACATTTACACATTTAATAAATATGAATTGCAATTCTTTGATATAAACTGTATGTAATTTACTTTTAAAAAATGTTTTAAAAGGATGTACATTTTACAGATATTAAAGAAAGAACCAAATTAATGAATTACAACATGATGGCTTAAAGATCGTCCCACCTAATTACCTTAATGCTTACAAAAAGGATTTTTTAATAGAGAGATGGACACCAATGATGGAGAAAATTAGGGAGCATTGGGATTAAGATAAAGACTCATATACTGTACTCACAAATAACGACTGCACCCAATACCCTCGAGTACTCTATGGCCTCTTTTTGTTAAATAAATGATATGGATACAATCCTATCCAGTTAGGCTTGGGTTTTTTTACCTTTTGTAAACTTTACTTTATAATTTAAATCCTTTCAAGTTGAATTGTTTGGATATAAAGGACCTTATAAATAGTTGAACAGCTTGTAAATGAAACCGTCAATCCATGTTAAAATTCGGTTTGATATGAGAAAAACGAAATAACCATGGTAATAACTGTGCCTGTAAAGTTGGAGAATGTAACATCTATAATTTTTTCAAGTCAAAACTGTTGCCAGGATCAATCCCTGATGACAAAATATCGGGAAAAATGTTGCCGAGCTGACGTACCTCCTGACAAAAGAGTCTATGACGCCGCCTTTGTTTGCCAGGAGACCTTGAGCCTCCCGAAGCCAGATGTGAAGCTCTCCTGTCAGAGGCAGTCCACCACCTTCACACCCACACACACACACCACACCCACACACAAACACAAGATGTGTGATTAAGGTGGGACATCACTTGCATTCCTGAAGTGTGTGCTGTGCTCACCCTCATATCCGTCTGGGATGAACTTTATAGAGAGCAGGAGGGTCCCGCGACTGCTAATAGAGTCTGGATTCAAATTAACCTGTGGTGTGGGGATGTAGGGGAGGTAGAAAATAGTAAAAGATAAAAGGCAGAAAAAAGACAAAGAAAGAAGGAGAAAGAAAAAGCCAGGGGAGAGAGGCAGACGTGTGGAAGAAGGAAAAGATTAAGCTTACATAAAACCTTAGTTGAAATTCACAGCATGCCTCCCTTCAGCTCTCCCAGACACAAGAGACACTCCTCCCTGTACTCTGTGTCTGCAACCAAGTGTGCATTTCCATACACTCTACTAAAGAAATCTAGATGCAGACATTATAGTGTTTAGGTAAATATTGTACTGGGAGAATTCAAACAGACTTATGTGACTGCATGACTGTCTATTTGCATTCAAATCATTCTGCGCTCTTCTCTACCCTTGGCTGCAGGTCCTGCCAAAGTGGCAGAGAGGAGGTCCAGTCCCAGTGGCTCAGAGACATCTCCACCTCCCCCAGAAACACGTTCCTGCCCAGGGGCTCGGCATGCCACACGGAGAGGTTCAAGGTCCGGCTCCGTAGCTCTCCAACCCGTACTTTATACTATAAGAGAGAGGACAAGATTTAGGCGGAGAGGCAACTGCAAGATAAAGCACAGCAGGTTCTCTGTCCCCTAGGATGTATATTTAAATCTGGTAATTTATTGATAAGAGGTATTTGTGACTGCAGAGTTAAGCGTCTGCAGTGCATGTTGCAGGACACTTGGAGAAGAGCTGAGAGACAGATGGCTAATGGGGGATTTCTGTGAAGGCTGCCACTGAATGCAATATGTAAATGAGTGTCTCACTCTGAGCGTCTGATCAAACACTGGGTCCAATGTCTTCTTCCTCACTGCAGTTTTCTTCTTGCTGTGACTCGACTTGTCCGGCAGGAGATAGGTTTTAACATATCTGTAAAATGCACACACAGACACTTTTTGATTGATTAGGTATGGGACATTGTTGCTGCAAGATGCACATTCACCGTCACTTACGGGTCAGAGCGGTTCTTCCGCGCTGAAGCGATGTCCTCGCAGCGATAGACTTTGACTTGCAGCTCCTCCTTCTGGGTGTCATAAACCAATGAGAATTGGATTCGGCCCCTCACCTCCACCACTCCAAAATCCCCTGAGCTGAAGAGACTCATCATGCTGCCACTGAGCTGTAACACACGCAGAACAGCGATCAGCACCTACGTCACTGTCCGAGCTGAGTCATCTTGCGTTGCTGGATAGTCAATTAATCAAGTGTGTGTGTGTTTGCATGCGTGCGTGTGTGCGTACGTGAATATGTGTGTGTGTGAGTGTGTACCGTGTAGCCTGAATGAATGCTGCCGTTGGAGCTGCTGTTTTTCAGAGAAGCTGGATCTGGTTCTGTCAGGAAGCTGCTCACAGAGTCACTGTCCTCGTGACCGTCAAAGTCATCCTAAACACACACACACATCCGGTATACTCATTATCATATAATTGAACTACTTTTCTTACTTTTCAAACTCTACTGTTATAAAAGCAAAAATGTGTGAATGATTTAGACATTTAAATAATTCACCTCAGGCTCCTCTGAGTGGCCATTACTTCTTCTTTCCCACTCTATGAACAGAAAGAGTTGAAAATGAATAATCACACTGCAAGAGACTATCAAGAGAGCTCGAGAGGCATTGAGAGAGAAACTTCCATACCTTTGGATGATGATGAGGAACTATTGTTATACTGCAGTCTCTGAAATTGAAGATAATTATTAGTATTTACATGATTTCTTATTTTATGCAGGGTAAAACTGAAACAAAAAGCACACACAGACCTGTACTACGGGACTTTTTGTTCTGGGTGTGGGTACAGGTTTCAAACTTCCTTCAATCCTGAAAACAACCAACCAGATTTGGAATAATTGCAGCTCGACACAAATGTTATTAAGTGTAAAGACGTCACTAACCCTCCACTCTCCTTCTCTCTGCCGTCCTTGTGTCTCCTCTCCGCCTCAGGAGAGGAGTTATTGTTGCTGGAGGTTTCTTCTCTCTCTCCATTGAACAGTCCATTCAGTGGCACATCTGTTACCATGGAAACAAATACAGACCCATCACTGGGATATCCCTATAAAGCCCACATGCCTGTTGTTGGAGCTATATATTGGTTAAAATTATTTAATAGTTAAACGTTTTTTATTATACCTTTGTTATTCAGTGTTATTATTTAAGTTTAATTAAGTCATTTTTATGATTTCAGTGTTCATTGTACTTTGTTTATTGGAAATAAATGTAAGAAACCACCCTTTTTGCCTGGACTTGGATCATTCCCCTGCATAAGATTCACTAACTGGTGCCTCAGTGGCAATTTTATTTTAAATGACATTTTCTGTTTTATTTCTTCATGATTTTCGCCACCACACCTATGCAATACCTGAAAACTGACCTCTGGTCTTGGACTTCCTGCGGCGTATGGTTGAGTGGACGAGTGCGCTGACAGACGTCTGGCTGCGATGGCGTTTGATACTCTGCTCTTTGAACCATTCCCCTGACAGGAAGCGCATACGGGTCGGGTCCGTCTCCGCCTCCTGGAGGACCCTGCAGCGTGGAGAAAGGGCCACGTTTTAAAGCAGTTTAACAGCAAACAATCATGAAATACTATCTGCAAAAGTCAGCTGATGTCAGTCTTGCCTAAACAATCACTGTTTATACTGAAATATATACACTGAACAAAAATATAAATGCAACACTTTTGTTTTTGCTCCCATTTTTCCCAAATGAACATTCAATTCACGGGCAACAGCTCTGGTGGACATTCCTGCTTTCAGCATGCCAATTGCACGCTCCCTCAAAACTTGCGGCATCTGTGGCATTGTGCTGTGTGATAAAACTGAACATTTTTAGAGTGGCCTTTTATTGTGGCCAGCCTAAGGCACACCTGTGCAATAATCATGCTGTCTAATCAGCATCTTGATATGCCACACCTGTGAGGTGGGATGGATTATCTCGGCAAAGGAGAAGTGCTCACTATCACAGATTTTTTCAGATTTGTGAACAATATTTGAGAGAAATGGTTATGTTGTGTATATAGAAAATGTTTTAGATCTTTGAGTTCATCTCATGAAAAATGGGAGCAAAAACAAAAGTGTTGCATTTATATTTTTGTTCAGTGTATGATTTCCGATGCCATCTTATTAATTAATAAAAAAGATATTCATTTAATTCTAAAAATCAATGAAGACTATAGATCAAACTCTAACGATAAACATGTCATACATTATCGTTTAAAAGGCATGCGTGTCAAATAAATAAACCCACAAAATTAACAACATTAAAAACAACAGGTGCACTTCTCTTTGAATAATACAACTTTGTCATCAGCTAATGCCCCAGTGTAAAGATTAATCAACTCATGCATCACACACAGGAAACAACAGGGGGACTATTAGACCTTACTAACTTAGACAGTCTATGTGACTAAAGAAGGTGACCAGTGATCAATAACAGGAGCTGCTCTGCTCTGTAGGCAGAAAACATTTAACTGTGAAGTTCTTTGAATTCCCAAACTGAAGCCAGGCTTTTGGGGGCTCTTGAGGATAGTGAAGCCAGATTGCCAAAAGCCTGAGAGGCATTAGTGAGTCATTGAAGTGTGTCCAGTAGTGACGTAGAAGGGCTTGTCAACAACACATCCATGGTCTGTGTGCGTTTTGATAGTTAGTTTAAAGCAGGGGTGTCAAACTCAAGGCCCGGGGGCCAAATCCGGCCTGCGACTTCATTTTATGTGGCCCGCAAGAGCTTGCAAAGAATATAATACGTTTATTATACGGTTACGTGCCACTTTACAGAAGCAGGTTGCCCATAAACTACATGTCCCACAATGCATCTCATTTTGTGAAATGCACACTGAAGAGACTTGCAATTATTTGCCCTGGACTTCTGCTTTCAGACGTAGTTGGTAGTTAATTATCCTATCCAATAATAATCCAATTGGCAATAGTGTAATATAATACATTATTTTATATATATATTATATATGTATATTTATATAGTTACAACCGGCCCTTTGAGTGCAACCATAATGCTAATGTACTCCGAGATGAAATTGAGGTAAGGAATAAAATGTGATTGTTGTTGTCCACACAGGTTAACCAGTTTTGCCACTGCTTACTCTTTCCTGCCACTTCTGGCTAAGTCTAATGTTTCACCTCTCTGTATGTTAGTAGGCAAAACTGGCAGCTAAATAGGAAAAACAGTCACCTCTGACCTTACACGTCCTTCATCGCGACGACGCAGATCCAAGTCCCGCTGTATGACCTGCAGGATGCTGGACTGCTCCTCTTCTGTCAGGAAGGTCAGATCAAGAGAAGAATCAACCGGCTCCTCCTCCATCCCTGAGAGGAGGAAAGACCACAACACCTACAAGACCCAGGACAGGCCCTGTTTATATTAAATTACATTTAAACAAGGTATACATTACAGTTATGTTGTGGGGACTGACATATATTTCAGAAAACATTTTGGCATGCTTAACCATGTTTCCCAAATTGCCCTGTGACCCCTTAAAATTGAGCGTTGTCTACTTCCCCTCACATGTTGCATATGTCAACAAGGTTTGAGAAGATTAGTCCTTCTTATCTTGTGGTTAACATTGTCAAACTATTCAATGCAGTTTGAAATATGCATCGGCAAGGACATATGTTGTGTCAGGAAGGCAACCTGTCTGTTTCAATGGCTTTCATCTGACCCTGCTCCAAATTCTCTTCATTAAACACTATATAAACCCCTTACCTAAAAAAGGCTTGGAAATACATTTGATTATTTAAGCTTCTATTTCTTGATTTGAAACAGAGAAGCATGTTGGGGGGGGGAAATGCAGTAAAGCAACGTCTGTATGTTCAATAACCGGCTGCATCGCAGTATAATACTTTTATGTCAATGATAATGTGCGTCTGTGTGGTGGTGTGTGTGCCTTTAGGCTAGTTACCTCCGGGTAATTAGCGCATGCGCAGAGTGATCCTCCTGGTGTTAGGAGTTTGGCAAACAGGAGTGCTCAAGCTTTCATAACTGGATACTTACACCAAGACAAAAACAACAAATAATATAATGAAGTTGCTAGCATATCATAGGCTCTCCTAATAATATGTTCTTGTAGAAGCCTTATATTTGCTTTTAGTTATTACTACATAGTCCATTCGTACACAACGATAATGAGATAATTTCGCTTTCTGGCTGTTAGCACAATTTTTTCTTCATGAAAATAGGTCTGTGCACTACTTTTTATCATCATGGGCGCGCGAGAGAGAGGACACCTGTCGCCTTTTCCTCTTTTTTGACCAAAGGTTAATTAAACTCTTCCCTCTCTGACGTTCATCACAAATACACACGGCAACATTAAACCCCAAGGTAAAACTGTCTTACCTTAGCTGGGAGCTTCCGCCACTTCTATCTGTGGAAAAGTTTAGTGGAAAGTTGTCCAGAGTGCGGTGCGTCTCGAGGTCTGTGTGCAAAGTAAACGAAGTGAACACGCCCTCCAGAGTCAGCTGGGAAGCAGGAACAAACGGAAAATACAGTGTGTGCGTGTGTGTGTGTGTGTGTGTGAGAAAGAGTCATATCAAACAGTCAGGCAAACACACCGTATCAACACACACACACACATGGATGTTTTACAGGGTGGAGGTGGCATGTAACTTTTCTTCCTTGTATCTGTCCACACCTGCTAAACACACACTCGGTCACACACTGCACCTTCTCTGTAACTACACAAACAACTGGACACATGCAAACAAGGATGTATGCTTGTTTTAAAGGGAGTATAGCACTGGAAGCTTGTCTCAAGTTTAAGGTGGCAATATGAGCGTTGGGGGAGGGTGCATGCATTCAGCTTGAAAAAGACTTGTATTCAGTCCTGTCCTTTGTCAACATACTTGGATGGCAGCCATGTTCTGCCCAGTTGGAAAACGTTTTGTGTGGGCCTATTCAAGCCTGTGTAGGTCCTGGCACAGCCGCACATACAGTGTCTGGTGCCTCCAACCAGCCGACCTGCTGCTTCCTAAAGGCCTCCACCAGCAATCTGTCCCTGCTGCATGCTGGGATCCCTACTGACACCCATAAGGATCAATGGGTGCTTCTTATACTGGGAACATGTCACATGCCCAGATCACAGCAGAATCTGTTCAGTCACTCATTGCTGGAATAGGCACTCAAAACATACTTTACAAACCCCCACTGTGATTACTTATTCCAACTCCTCATTAGAATGCAAAAAGAAAACATCAAACAGAAAAAAAGGTAATTATCGTTAGTTTATTCAGGCTGCCAACATTTTAATTGTAATGGCATCACAACAAAAAAAGAAATTCTGATTATATTGAACACTTTACCATACTGTAAGTAAACAGGATCACTTTAAATGTTGTTTAATTGCTATTATAGGGTTGAAGCTGATATGCATATAATATAAACGTGAGCAGTCAAAACAGAAATTAGAAATTAATTATTAAAAAAGACTCTGAGCTATTGAAACATCAGAGCAAAAACACACACAAATCAGAGGGGTGGTGAATACCTTTTTGGTAGATAGAAGCTTAAATGACTTCCACTATTGCTTAGACAGTCATTTATCATGTTGCCAAAGGTGCTGTCCAGGGACCTTCAAGAGTTTTTGACATGGCTCCTAAGGGTACCTGCATTAAGATCACCTAACTCACTGCTCAAGAAATCAAAAAGATATGACATACATAAATATTTAAATGTTTGGTTTCAATAAAACACTAAAGAGAGTTATGCAGCACCACATGAAACACACACATCCTCTGAGATGAAGGAAACACAACATTCAGATTCTCATTTTGGTCTGTTTACGCTTTTAAATGCCATTTATGACCTACTGCCTGCATTGGGATTATATCACTCTTTCCCACCACTGCACTATTTACACAGTTAAACAGCTAATTTTATAAAGCTAGTTCATTGTCGTTTGTAGGAGAACAAACACTGAGAATTTATGTTGAGTACGTCATTAAGATATTTCTCTGAAAGCGCTGAGATTTGTCAGATCATATAAATACCAACAGCCAAAGTCTCTCTGGAATGTAAAGTCTATACAATCACAGGGAACACATACACTCATTACACAATGTAGTATTTTGGGGGGAAATGTCCTCCTATAACACACCCATCCCCTAGGGGGTTACACATGGGGACCAAACCAAAACTGACAGGGGCTCAGAAAAAAAAAAAAACACTCGATGAGTCACTGCTCTGCTGTCCTCCGCCCTCGCCTGGTTGTCCTTCATACATCTTTTCTTCACTGTGGCTGCTCTCTGTGTGAAGACAAACAGAAATGTAACTTGATAAAGGCTGTGATCAGAATCTAAATTCAATCTAGAGGGACGATAAAGGTGAATCATTTAACATCGGTTGATGCTGATCACTACGCCCAGCAGAGGCTGCTGTTGCTCCAACAGATACTCTAAACTCAGTGACACACATACTGATACAATCATGCTAAATTATCTGTCCTCTCTTCACCTATGTGGGCAAACTCACATGGGGTCATAGTTGCTCTGCTCTTTGGATTTGAGGAAGCGCATGGCAAAGAAGCCGCCTGCCTGCACACACAGCACCAGGATGATGCCTCCAATGAAGCTGGACATGTCAAACTTGGCCTGGGAGAACTCTGAGTTGGTGTTACTTCCATCACCTAGAGGAAAAGAAAGGAAGTGTTTGATGGGTTGACAATACAATCACATGAAAGCAGTGTGAGGTGGGAAAAAAGCGTTTTTCTGGTGCAATTGATTGAGTGTCATTGGAGAACATTTTACTTAGCTCTTATGGGAATAATGAATGTCTGACGCAAGAGAGAGGAAATGGGGGTAGGAGGGGATGCTGGAGTCGATTAAATGTACCTGAGTCACTTTTACCTTCTCCGTCAGCTACATTCTCCACAACTGGGAATTTAGACATGCAAAATAAATGAACTTTAGTGAGGTGGCAGACATGCATTTTGTTCATTAAGAAGTGTTTTGTTTTCTACCTGAGCACAGTTCAGACACTCTAGTCCAGCTACAGTTCCTGCCGTCGTCTGCTGAGTTGCCCCCATCAGTCACACACATGCCTGTATCATTACCTGAGACGGAGAGAACAAGTATTTTAATGTGTGTGTGTGTGTGTGTGTGTGTGTGTGTGTGTGTGTGTGTGTGTGTGTGTGTGTGTGTGTGTGTGTCATATCATGTGTGTGTTCCTGGCACACTAAATAATTCAGACGTCTTGTACAAACCCGGGAAGCTTATGTTACAGCAGCTTTGATGATTGAATTACTATCAGAGGTCAGGGGTGTGTGCGTGCGTGTGTGTGTGTGCGTGTGTGCGTGTGTGTGTGTGTGTGTGTGTGTGTGTGTGTGTGTGTGTGTGTGTGGTGTGTGTGTGTGTGTGTGTGTGTGTGTGTGTGTGGTGTGTGTGTGTGTGTGTGTGTGTGTGTGTGTGTGTGTGTGTGTGTGTGTGTGTGTGTGTGTGTGTGCGCGCATCACCATCTGGACAAAGCCTCCAGACACAGCCTGTCAGGTTCAGCATGGAATCGCCAACGCACAGGTCACATGATTCAGCTTGAGAACAATCTGTAGGAGGAACGAGACTGGCAGTCAATTAGAAGTGTCAGTCAAAGCGGTTAATTGGCCGATGTATAATTATCCCCCACAGACACATTACAACGGTCTAATTGTTACAATACATCCCACTAGTCTGGATAGTGTCAGTGTGTGGACACAATTGGCTAGTAGTGCCGCAGGAGATTCTCATTCACCTGTCTTATTGTTGTGAGCTTGTGGGAGTTATTGTAGGATAAGCTATCATCACAGTAAATACAAAGAGACGTTATCAGGGAATCTCTTGAAGGAGATCAAATGGAAACAGGGAGAAAGGGTAAGTAGATGCCAAAGTGTAGAAAAAACATGCCAACAGGTTCCTGACAAAACTAAAATACATGGAGATGGTCTTAAATGAAGAGTATAAGAGAAATGGATGGACCCATACCTGACTGTGGGAACACAAATGGCACCACTGCTATAAGCAGGAGTGTGGAGCAGAGGACCTTCACCACCATCTGCATCCTGACAGCCTCACAGCACCAACACCTGCAACTGAGAGCTGAAGACTTTACGCTCGGGGAAGAATAAGTATCAACAAAAAGGCTTCAGTTAAAATATATCTTCTGTAAGTCCGCAAAGTGGATCCAATCGTTGCAAAGGGAGATATGGCAGCTTGCTGGGACACAGAGAGAAAGACGCAGAGACCTGTGTAACATGAGCAACACCCAAACTTGGTCACCTGGCAACCAACTGGCCCACCTCAACCCTCCTGAAACACACACCGGGTTGGATGGAGTGACATGGTTTGCCTCGGCTGGCAGCGCACGCACACACGCACGCACACACACACACACACACACACACACACACACACACACACACACACACACACACACACACACACACACACACAGACCTGCTTTCACACTTCTGTCCTTACAAACTGCTCAAATAATGGGGAGGAAAATGGGAATATTAAATAATCAGTTATTGTATATAAATATGTTTACATTACACAAATCAGCGTATGTTGTAGGATAGTGGGTCCCAACCAAGGGACGGGGACCAATCAAGTGACCCCAAAATAATAATCAGATAATTTAGGGGACAAGAAAGAAAAAACAACTGTTCAAGTGTAATTTATCCTCTGGACAACATGAATGTTTGAAGCAAATTTCATGATAATCCCTCCAATCATTAATGAGATATTTCTGCGTTTGTCATAGAGCACCATTACCACAACTGTTAAAGGCATTCCTGCTAGACAACAATTACATGTTTCTGACACTTTTAATTGTGAATTACTTGTAACTAAATGTACTGTAGAGGCATTTTCAAATGTTTAAGACTAAACAAGAAGGGAAATGCCTTTTTTGTTCACTCAAAATCCATAAGCATGACAAGGGTTGTCAAGCAGCTTTATTTTTAAGTGATCGCAAGCCAATTAAAGGTGGCAATGAATGTTTTAAGCTAGAACCATCAGGAATATATTCAACTTTTTATTTCCTGTCAAGAATCAAACAAGTACATGTTTTTAACAGGTATTAACTGGAACCTTCTGGTTTAGGCAGTTTATCTTGTTCCTCATAAGTGATGGGGCCGGTCAATAATAGTGTGTTGATTGACTGGTTCAAATTAGGATAGCTGTATTTATAGTGTGGTGTGAATGCTTTTTAAAACATGTTGGCATGTGACATTTGCTGTAGAGAGTCTGCGTCATAGTCTATCACCAAATGTGTGACTGATTTTGATTTGTGAAGTGTTACAGAGTCACTTTTCAAGCAATCATTTATTAACTTTTATGACACAAAGAAGGTTATGAACAAAGGCTCTTAATAATTACTGAAATACCTTTCAATAGCTGTGTTTATGAAATAGATTAGAGCAAATGTAAAAAATAAAATCACAATAAATAGGACCACAAATACATGTCATGTTTGATACTAATTTTACAGTCAACTATTAGGTCATAATCAAACATATAGCATATGGGCACGAGACAGATGGTCTGGATGTATCCCTTTCTAGATTGGTGATGTGAAAAAAAGAGAAAGAAAACAATCTTCACACCCCTGAATACGTACACGTGCACCAGCAAAAAAACGTGCAAGCGCTCTGACATGCAACCTGTTGCTTTGTGATAAAGTCAACTGAGTCATCGCCCCGGGCTGCAAGTCCTCAAAATCAGATGCATTGAGCACAGGATCACGTCAGTTAATTCCATCGTCATCATCCTCACCGCCTCCACACACATGGCTCATAGTATCCTCTCACATGTCATATGCTCTCACACATTGTCTGGGTACATCTGTGCATCTCTACGGGCCGGCTGTTTTGTGTTTGTGTGCACACAACAACAACAAAAAACCCACGAAGGGATATTCCGCATCGCAGTCATGTCGAACACGATCTTCTTCAACAGTGATGCTCCCACCGCTGGCAATAAATCGACACACCAGCGAAAAACTCTTGGATAATGCTGTAATTTACAACCAAAGACACCGAGAGACATATAGAAGAAATCCACAGCTGATATAACTGAATGATCGGCAATAATGCAAGGACATGAAATAAGAGTCGTAGCCTATGTAGTGTTTAGGGAGAGGAAAGCTCAGACATGAAGAAATAATATACAAATGTTCCCTGGTTCTTTTTTTGTGTGATGTGTATATATATTTAAAAAATGTATTATATAATGTTTTGTATAACCAAAAGGATATAGTAGGTCTTGCTCCTCATACTTTTCCGAATATTTTTTTTGGTAGGTGACAACTATTGTACTAAATGACGAGGAGGGATTTGGCAGGAAGTGTTTCCTAATATGGCTCGAGAAGGACGAGATTCCCCCAGTAAACGCATTGATATGCGCGACCACGCAGACAACCGTAAAGCCCATCTTGCAGCACCCACGCGCACCAAGCTGGGGAAGCCTCGTGCTCCCTGCTGTTGAATAACTGTGGGTAGACAGGGGGGTCTTTCTATGTCAAGGTGTGCGAAAGAAAAGAGAACTTAATACAACAAGTATAATAAAAGCCATTCCTGTTTTTGTATTTTTGTCGGAAACACTTTTCCATCCTCATCTTTATACATGCATTCAGGCACAGAGAATATTTCAAAAATGATTCAAGAGCTATTATAATAATAATAATAATAATAATAATTATTATTATTATATACTTTTTCTTTGTATTATTCATACACAATTTTCATAAATAATAAATAGTGTCAGAGAGATGATTGTTAAATTCTATGATAAATGTGGAAGCTTCTATTTTTACTAACGTTGTATTAAAATGATTGAAAGATAACATAGACTGTTGTTTCTGCCCATCCCTGAAAATAAACTACTATCAACATCACTGCTTTAAATGATATCAATATTAGTAGGTCAAAATCAGTTTAGCAAGGTTCTAGATGTGGGAAAGGTGCATGTTTGTGCTTATTCATTCATAGAGGTGGATAGTGTCGTCTAAAGTGTCCATTTCACACAGCTTATTGATGCTCTGCAAGACATCTCCCCATGACTCATCCTGAAGGTTTCAGCACCGTGGACAGCACCAAGCCCTGAGCTCTGTTCCCAATGCCCATGCACCGCTCAGCCCTGCCCAACATAAAACAATACCGTCTCAATCAACCCTTCCCCAGGGTCTTATTGAGAAAATCCGTGTGTGTACTGGAGGGGGAAGGAATGGGGGGGTGTATTGGTCATTATTTACAAGAATTGAGAGTGGACCGCAGTGGGAGGAGCAACCGGGATGCCGCATTTTTCTGAATGAAATTACTCCCTATACAGCCCCCTCCCCAATCACCCCGCATCCTCAATTCCTGCACCTCATTGGTCGAGCCTCCCAGTCACTGACGTCAGACAGGCTCTCTTGTGGTACAGTCCGCGCGCAAGAGCATCCATTCTGCCTCCCGTAAGCGCCCAGGAGAGATTGAAGAAAAGGAGATGCAAGAGACTGAGTTTTGCAGAACTTTGATGAAGACAGGAGCCCGGAGCAGGACGTTTCTCCTTTTTTAGACTGGAACCGATCATTTCCGTGGACAGCATCGCCACATCTCCATAATCTGCCCTGGGTCTCATAAGAGGAGAGCACGTTCTTTTTAAAACTCTTACAAAAATAATCAAGGAATCGCGTTAACAAGGTGAGATTAAATTCTTAAATTCATGTATACCTGTATGTGTTATGCATGATCGTGTGTCGGGGACATCTTCTGCTGTGCAATGGACCTGAAAGTGTATTATACAACAGGGTCCTCCGCACCAGTACGTGGGATATACCTCCTTACTGAGATGCGAGAGGGAGGATGAAACATTCCTGATTAATTTTATAAAAAACTCCTGCGCAAAGAATAATCGTTCAATTGTATAAATAGCTTGTGGTATTTTCTTTCAGTACACGTTGATATACGCTAAAGAACAAGCTGATAAGAGAGAGGCATCGTAACCTTGTAAATCTTAAAATAGCCTATGAAGAGCAGGCTTTCTCATTCATGAAGACTGCATGTAATCTGCCAGAGGTTTACACAGTTCAGTTAAACATCATATTTGGATATTACCATAAAAGAAAAACCCTCACAATCTAGCTCACCAACGTCATCTGGAAGATAGTTTACAGATTCAATTTTAACCAGATACAAAGAAATATATATGTAAGATGGCTGGAAGCACCTGAAACGTGCGCAGGATAAAAACCAAGGGTCGAAGCCGGTAACAGCTCCGATTCAGAAAATACATGAATGACAGTTTAATCAATGCAGCCTAATGGTGCATTCATGTTTTGATAACTATATTCATCAAGTCGATTGAAGCCTACATATTTGACTTCACGATTGACTATGATTTGCGTGGCTTCCCGCACGACTATAGTGACGTCACTTACATTTCAGTAGCTAAATAATTACAATTATTTTTAAATAAACACATTTGTATTGTGCTGGTGGGTCAGTTATCTAAGAAATTCAATTTGAGATGGCTCATTTTAAAAGGATAGAATGGGGATTTTTTTATTTTAAATGTCTCGTTCAAGTTCTTTCAATGTTCATTTTTAAATTGCACACTAAAGACTACGTTTTTTGTTTTTGTCATTTTTAATAAATAATAATAATACATCTGTACTGCCCCTTTATAATAAAATACCCAATACTAAACAACATTGTAACATTACAAGTAATGGGAGCATGACAACCTTAAATACATCTTAATGCACTATAGTGATAATCTATTTTATTAACAGCTCAAGATAACAACAATATAACATCTTAAATTCTCCATCACTACATTAAATCCTTTTCCGCTGTAGATGCCACATCCGGCCTCTAAAGGCAGAAAACCACAGCTTCTGGTTGAGGAAA
Source organism: Gymnodraco acuticeps (assembly GCF_902827175.1). Taxonomy (NCBI): domain Eukaryota; kingdom Metazoa; phylum Chordata; class Actinopteri; order Perciformes; family Bathydraconidae; genus Gymnodraco; species Gymnodraco acuticeps. The sequence goes on from NW_022991375.1 coordinate 3,999,538, forward strand.
GCCATTTTACTGGACAGATGGATATGCTAATGACCCATTAGAGCTAATGACAACATTTTCCTGCTTTTTTTCTCTCAGGTTGTCCGTGTGACTGCTGAGAAGCCATGATCCTGAACGCGTCTGACCTGGGCTGGGATGAGTCCTCAGGTTCAGACCCCTTCTTCCCACTGGACAAACTTGAAAGCTCACCTGAATATGAAGTCCCGCCCCTCACCGTGTGGGGTGTGGCCCTGTGTATTTCAGGAACTCTCATTGCCACAGAAAATGCCATAGTTGTCACCACCATCCTGGCCACACCTTCTCTTCGCGCCCCCGTTTTCCTGCTGCTCGCTAGCCTCGGATTGGCTGATCTCCTGGCGGGCGTTGCTCTGATCTTGCACTTCCTCTTCCTGTTCTGCGTGGAGCCCAGTGATTGGTCAGAATTGATAACCTCAGGACTACTGGTGACATCCCTGACTGCCTCTCTCTGTAGCCTGATGGGTGTCGCTTTGGACCGATACCTGTCTCTAAGCAACGCCCTCACCTATGGGTCGAGCCAATCACGTAATAGAGCAGCCATCCTGCTGCTGCTGGTCTGGGTGGGGGCGTGCATCATTGGGGCGGGGCCTGCGATGGGATGGCACTGTCTGGGTATGCCAAACTCCTGTTCTGTAGCACGACCTCTGACCCGGACTTACCTGTCGCTGCTGTGTGGTGGCTTCCTGGTGGTTGTCATGATAACCCTACAATTGTACGCTGGGATCTGCCGTGTGGCGAGGCGGCACGCCCACGCCATAGCCACCCAGAGGCACTTCCTCCCTGCCAACCACTCGTATGCAAGCAAACACAGCAGTGGGAGGGGCTTCTCTCGTCTGATCCTGGTGCTCAGTGTGTTTGTGGGCTGCTGGATGCCCTTCTCCCTCTGGGGGCTGCTGGGGGACGCGTCCAGCCCTCCTCTGTACACCTATGCCACTTTGGTGCCAGCGGCGGGCAGCTCGCTGCTGAACCCGATCCTCTACAGTCTGAGAAACAAAGACATTCGCAAGGTGCTGCTCCAGGCCTGCTGCCCGCACAGATACACACAAAACACACACACAAACTACCCTGCCGATGTGTAGACTGCCAAACCTCACCATGGGACTCAAAGCACCACACACTCTATGCCAGACATATCACTGTTTGTGTGCCAAGATAGCTGCATTGACCATCATCCAGAACATAAAGTCTCGCTCACACTGACATATACACACACACACATAAGAAGCACTTCTCAGAGAGATAAAGTTCCTCCTCTGCAAATCAGAATGTTCTGGCCTGTCCTGGCTGGCAGACATTTTTGGACTACAGACTAAACGTACTGTCTTGTTTGTACTTTGTGCCTCATCCTCAGTCAATTGTAGCTCCACTGAAACAATCACAGGGATGCTTAATATGGTATACCCCCACTCATAGAAAGTGGATTTAATCACCATTGGCACTTTATGGCGGGAGGAAGGGATTGGTTTTAAATGTAAGCCTGTTACAGTGTAATGACACGTGAGCAAAAGCCAAATTGTATTTACTTGAATGTCTAGAAAACAAAATGTCCTAGATCTTTGAGATTCTATTTTGCACATGCTGTCAAAGGCACTTTGAAAAGGTACTGACCATATGTTCGTGTTGCACAGCCTTTTTGAAATGAATGAATATTTTATACCGATGAATAATAAATATGCTTTTTTTTCTACTTGGCGATGTCAGCACTCTTTTCTTTTACCGCTGCCGAGGCTTTTAGAGTTTGTCTCTCTCTATCTCTCACCCTTTAACTCAATAAGGCTCAGACTGCTGCTCCCTATTCCTGTATCTTAAATTATTTGGTGGCTTAAGCAATCTTCAACGTCATTACCATCACTCTGCATCCACTGCCTTCTTTAAAAAAAAAACTACAAAGCAGCCTTGGTGTGAGGATGAAGTGATTGCGCAAGAGGTTTTCTCTCCTCCTACTCGTTTTCTAAAGTTGAATCCGATCGATTCATTTTCTCACTCCCTACAGTCAGCACTGGGCACAAAAGGTGTCCACTGCTGATATGAAGAAGATGAGTCATGGAGAAAGCACGAGGAGTTTTATCCCAAGGCTCGACATTCTTGGCAACTTATTATTCACATCAAAGCATACACATTCTCGCAGGAAAGAAGACTAAACAATCACTGCAATTCACTCTATCTTTTATTGAAATAACTAATAATCATTTGGAAATTCAAGGCAGGAGAAGCTTTGGCAAAGCATGCTGTGTGATTGTGCTTCATCACAGGCACATTTAAAATAAAAGGCACTTGAGACACATGTTGTCCATACTAAACATCAGGCTGTTCTACATTTGACTCATTAACGACAGCTGACAATACGAATGGAAGAAGCTGATCAGTGACCAGTGTGGATAAACATAATAAAGCTGCACTGACACCGAGATGCAGTATTAAAAAAAAGGCACTTATCAGACAAAAACAGTGATTAAAACATCAGAGCCTAGTTGATCCCCAGAAAATAATATAAGCAAGAAGAGGAAAGAGGAAACAGGACACAGAATCAATCATGTGTGTGTTCAGCGTGATCATCCCATCACACGCCCCAGGTGTCGGCCCTGAGCCACTGCCCCCCCCATCACACTGCATAATTAATCTGTTGATAAACTTTAACTATGTCTCATTTGCACGTGAATTGTGTCTGAATAAAAAAAGTGAGGAAAGGAAAAGTGATAAAAAAATGGGGATATAAAAAGGATTGCATCAATTACCTTTAGCTCATATGATTCAATATGTAATATAAACTTTACATCTATATTATATGATAGACGATTGCGCAAATATGTTTAGTCTTTTAACAGAGTACATAGAAATACTGTGTGTGGAAGAGGCTGCCGGTGAGGTGTGTGTACTACCTCTGTTATCCTTTGCTGTAATATACTAAAGCGGATCAAATCTGACATTTAGCCCGAAGCAAAGGGCTCATAATAAGAGAAGACAGAGGTGTTTACGCACGGACTCAGCAGAGAGTCCTGAGCCTCGTCACAACTCTCACATTAACAACAGCGCCGTGTGACAGAAAGCAGTAACAAAAGACAAAAGCAGGCACACACACATTTCTCAATCTTTGGACTTTTGCACCTCTGGTAGGAATAATTGGGGATAAATAGAAATACATGATTAAGGAATGTGATTTGTAATAGGTCACTTGTACATACTGAACATCTGACAGACACAGAACGTGGACCTCTGCTTCACTGAATGTAATGACACCGGAAATACAAGGAGGTTGTTTCAAGGCTGAGGAGAGTGAAGTGGCTAGTGAAGGAGAAAAGAGAGGATGATCAGTCTGACCAATTGTCATCGTCAAACTCTGAGGAGTCATCCTCGCTGTCGCTGCACTCGACAGCGATACGACGGGACAGGATGGCGGCCACATCGTTGTTGGAGTGATCCCTCTTCTCCTGCTCACGCTGCGCCTCCGTCTTACGCAGGTTGAAACCTAAAGAGGGAGCAAGTGAGGACAGAGTGTGAGAGCCTGACAACAGCAGAAGGGCCATCTCTCTTCATGTTCCTATTTTTATCTTAATGCATGCTACTATGAGGACTCATTTGCTTGCTGGCATATTAAACAAAAGGTGTCTTTCATACTCAAGAGGTGGCAGTTGTAAGTAGTTCCCTTATATTTAGATCAAAGTAGAACCAACAAAAGAGAGACAATTCTCATTTTAAAACGTATTTAAGGCAGGGGTGTCAAACTCAATTTCATCGCGGGCCACATTAGCATTATGGTTGCACTCAAAGGGCCGGTTGCAACTTTAAGACGATATAAATATACATATATAAATGTAGAATATATATGAAATAATGTATTATATTATTGGCTCTGCATTGGATTATTATCAGTCCTGGTAATAACTTCATAAATAACTACGTCTGAAAGCAGAAGTCTCGGGCACATCATTGAAAGCAAATATTCAACAATGAAAGAACATCCATAACATGAATCTGTTTGCAACTTATATATATCAATATGCCAATTACTTGTATATAGACTATTCTGCACTATTTCTATTACATTTTATTTTATTTACTTGCACAATTGTATGTTTTATTGTGTTGCACTGTTGGAGGAGTCTGTGACCTAAGCATTTCGTTGTCATAACTACACTGTAGCTATGTACATATGACAATACAATTGTATTGTATATTATATTCTTTGCAAGCTCTTGCGGGCCACATCAAATGAAGTCGCGGGCCGGATTTGGCCCCTGGGCCTTGAGTTTGACACCCCTGATTTAAGGTTTGTTGAGTTTTATTTCACTAGAAGCGCTTTAGAGTTTTTACAATTGGGTCTCTGTTAGTACATCATGCACGTCCAAACATGCAGCAATGTTGTTAAGAGTTTCTCGATATTCCACTTATTCAGAGCTGGCTGCAGTAATGGGCCAAAAACAGAGCATGTGCTGCAAAGTTAAGAAAGAAAAGCAGTAATCGAGGGGTTCATCCCAATATCCCTATGATATGAGCTGGTTGAATTCTCCAAGTGAAAAGCAAAGCCTTCGTTTCCTATCATATTTAGCATAGAACACACTAAACCATCTTTGTCCAAAGCAAAGGAGATAATGCCATCGCACAGTTTCATGAAACCCTATGGATGGATTGAAAACAGCCTTTTTTGAGGGTGTGATCTATTATGGACAGGAATCCTCACTTGATTGAACAGCATCGATCTAGCAACTGTACTTCTATATGTAACAAAGACAGTCGCTTAAAACAAATCTTCAACGTTTGCTATTGTGTCGTTTGGAGGTTTTTCTTCTTAGTCTTTCCACAAGTCCTTATGATTTTACCTTCAGAAATGCCCTAGACCTAATTATGTTTTCCATCAAGGTCAAGGGAATCAGTCAGAGGATGTAAGATGGATGTAAGATGTTATGTTTCTAAATTATAAAATCGCAGCCCCTATCCTCAATCACTTGACCTAGAAATCAATCGATTGAGGCAAGCCATTTCACAATTCCTTAAATGCGCTGTAAGGAGTAAAGGAAATAGGGAATAGTAGGCTTTCAGAGACAATGGAAACGAGGACACGCGTGCATCCCATGAATACGTGTTATTGCTATACGTGAATAAATGTATCCATCCCAAGCTCCACAGCGGGCAGAACTTAAACTTCTTAAGGACCGACCCTTTTTACAATTTATGTAAATGATGTGGGTCAAAATATTGATGCCTCTGTACATCTATATGCAGATGATACTGTTCTATCCACCTCAGGTTGTTGTTAAATTCAGACAAAAGTCATGTTGTTTTCAAATAAGAAACTAGGTCAACGGGTGCTATTCCACCAGACGCGCCACGCTACGGCTCAGAAGCGTCCCAGAAGCGTCTCGGCACTGGGCTCCACTCAAAATAGGATTCAAGTCTATTTTTCGACGTGAGCCGTTGCATAGCGCCGGGCAGGAAGTGGACCGGTCAGAGCATCCGGGCCAAACCCCAAAAATAAACTAATTTTGCAGACCCTATCCCTCCGTAGTCTTTCAAGTAGGAGGAGAAATGCCAGCGTTCTCCTCCGGTTTACAGACACTGTGTAAATGATATATATAGAATAATGATGATGATTTTACCACTAAAATACAGCAACACATCTTTGATTCATGTCGTTTATAACTGTAATATTATTATTAACTTTGTCTGTACAAAGTAGCCTGTCCAGGAAATATGCCAAAATCAACTGCGAGCCGGAAGGCAAGACGCTCCGCTTCTGAAACGCGCCCGGTAGGGTATGACGCCGGAGGAGGCCGCAGCGCAGCCGTGACGCGATGCAGACGGACCCGGTGGAATCCAGGGGTTAGGCATCACTATGGATGAAAACCTCATATTGACAATCTCTTCAGGAAACAAAGTAAAACTGGGATTATCTTTTAGAAACAAGGCCTGCTTCTCCACAAGTGCTAGGACACGGCTTGTAGCTGCCACATTTTTGCCGCTCTTGGACTACGGGGATGTTGTGTACATGAACGCCCCAGCTCACTCCCTTCATCTGCTGGACGCTGTTTCCCATGGGGCTCTGAGGTTCCAACTGTAAACCCCTCACACACCATTGCACGCTGTACGCTTTAGTCAACTGGACATCACTATCAATGCGCAGATCACTGCACTGGTACAAACTCATCTATACCGCCATGCTTGGATTGCTGCCATGCTTGGATTGCTGCCCCTCTACATATCACACAAACAGTACAGCTATAGCCTACGATCTCAAAATGACATCACTCTGTCCGTCCCCTCAGTACGCACGGTGCTTGGGGAAAAAGCCATATCATACTCTGCCCCCTCGCCCTGGAACACACTTCAGCAGGAACTTAAGCTGACCAGTTTGATTCTAAACTCATTTTAAAAAAGCGGGAGAAATCATCTGTGGGTGTTTGCACCTGCTATATCTGACTACTTTTTACGATGTTTTATTTGATTGTTGTGTTTAGTGTCCTGTCTGTAACTGTGTGTGGTGGTGTTACCACTGAACAGGTCTCTCTTGAGAAGGAGACCTTGTGTCTCAATGAGATTCACCTGTATACAAAAATACATGAAGCAACCTTAACAACAACAAGTACAACTTCCCAAAGGAAACTCAGTCTTACCCTGCCGGATGGCCTGCAGCAGGTCGTTGCGAGTATCATCCTCCGGCTCAGCTTTGGGAGCCGAGCTGGACTGACCCCCACCACCAGAGGGAGGATGGGAAGCTGCAGAGCGGTCAAAGGATGAGGGAGGAGGCCCAGGGGGAGGTGGAGGAGGAGGAGGAGGTGGAGGACCTCCACCACCTGCAGGCATAGGTGGTGGAGGAGGAGGAGGAGCACCAATGGACATAAAGGGTGGAGGTGGGGGAGCAGGTGGGGAGGGATAGGCAGAGGAGGAGAGCGGAGGAGGAGAAGGTGGGGCCTCGAAACCAGGGGGAGGTGGGGGAGCCCCGAAGCCAGAGGGTGGAGGAGGGGGAGGGGGTGCAGGGGGAGGGGAGAGGTTGGGGCGAGAGTTTGGAGGTGGAGAGGTCATGGGGGGGGCAGGAGGTGGGTGGCTTGGACTCAGCACGCTGACACGATTCTGGCTCGGTGCTCCGTAGCCTCCGTCATTATACCTGCAAGGAGTGGGAGTTGGAAAAAGGAAAAGTTAAAATTAAATTTTAAAAACTGAACCGTTGACTTTATTGAACAACAGGTTCAACAGGTTTCACATTACTGTATTAGGTTAGTTGAAAGCAATAATATTAAATACATATTATTTGATATTAGGTTAAACTTCATATTATTGCTTTCAACTAACCTAATACGAATCTGTTGACATAATACACTTAATGAAAGTCACGTTTTTACAGTGCTTAAGTTTCTCTGCAGCTGCATTCTCAGCTGGAGGTAAAGAAACAGTAGCTTTCTCATTTGAAAGCTGATTGCAGCTGCACATGTATGTTCAGCACATGTTGGCAGGAACGGGAGCGTGTGCAGGCTAATTGTGCAACGTGCTACTTACGCCATGTCTGCAGGTGGAGGTGGGAGGAAGTCATCAGTGCCAGGTGGAGAGAGAGGGGAGTCGGGGTCATAGGCGTAGGATCCGGTGCTCTGCTCCAAGCCCTCAGAGTTGAAGCCATCTCCAGATCCAATACTGCCATTCAGACCCTCAGAGGAATTCCTTAAAACAAATTGAAGACATCATTATCAGTCCAAAATTGTTTTCTGTCCAACTCAATCATAAATAGTAGCATGTACGGAGCAAATTGGGTCATGGGCTCTTTGCATATTTTTCCTGCGACTATGATACAAATGCATTAAAAGCAGTAGACAGGAATACTGACATTGACACTTGTGGTGTGATTTACACAGCTTTGAAGTAGCAGGAGGAGGCTGGCTTGTCCTTCAGTTAACGAGCTTGACAGAAAATCTTTGAGTTTTTTCCTTATCAGGCTTCGCTTTAAGGTCGAGAGACTAAAAGATCAAGATTAAGCTTACTAACCAACGCAGACAAGATTAACCAGCTAAAATAAAAAAAATAGTGCTAGAACAGAAGACTAGAGAATAATGAATAAGTGTAGTGCACTATTGCTTTAATTGTGTCCATGTTATTTCCTTTTTCTTATATTTCTATAAAAGCAATACACTGACTAAAATAATTAATAACACACGGCAGAAAAACCCCTGCCCTATGGCCCGCTGTGACTCATGCGTTTGTTTACTGTGATTTGCCAGTGAGACCCGACCCCCTGAGAACATTTCCAAACAGGACATGCCAGCCTTATCACTGTGTACAGATCGGTTGATAACATGGGAGGCTTGTTGAATTTAGTTAGTGCCCATTCTGTACTTTTACTGTGTTGATTAGAGAAAGAAATACTGAATTCATCAAGTCATTGTTTTACTTCCTGCTTAAATGCTTTCAAAAGCTACGTGCACCTAGGGATAACCAATATCCACAAAGAGAGGGGGTGTCAGCTCACTTCACACAATCTCTAAACTCACATCAAATCATTCTTCGGCTCCACAAACTCCTCCCCCATCTTACGGCGCTCCCATTCGTCCTTCCTGGTCTTGATCTTTCGCGGATTGAGCGTCCGTTGGTTCAGGTGGTCTTTCTTCTCCTTCTGCTCGGAAAGAAAAGGATGGGTTAGAGATCAGGGGTGTCAAACTCAAGGCCCGGGGGCCAAATCCGGCCCGCGACTTCATTTCATGCGGCCCCTCAAGAGATTGCAAAGAATATAATATGTTTATTATACGGTTACATGCCGATTTACAGAAGCACGTTGCCCATAAACTACATATCCCGCAATGCATCTCAAATTTGACTTTTTTCTCAGAATTTGCCTTTTTTTCTCAGAACAAGTTTTTTTCACAGAATTCGACTTATTTTCTTCAAAATATTAATTTTTTCTTAGAATTGGCCTTTTTCTCAGAATTAGATTTTTTTTAAATCATTTTGTAACATTCTCAGTGAAGAGACCTGCAATGATTTGCCCTAGACTTCTGCTTTCAGACGTAGTTAATTATGAAGTTATTACCCTATCCGATAATAATCCAATGCAGAGGCAATAATAATAATCCTTATATTTATTAAAGGGATTATTATAATTATTGATAATGTCATATAATACATTATTTTATATATATTAAATATTTATATAAGTATTTTGATATATAGTCTTAAAGTTACAACCGGCCCTTTGAGTGCAACCATAATGCTGATGTGGCCCGCGAAGATGAAGTTTGAAAACCCTGGGTTAGATTCATCAACTTTCATTAGATGTGACCAATAATGTCCACCTGTTCCAACCCCAAAGAGTGCTTCAGGAATAAGTTATGTAAGGATGTTGCGCTTCTTGTAACCTTGTCTTAAAGTCTATATTGTTGTCATTTTGCTACATGCCTGAAATTAGATCTCTGATTAACTCATGTTTGCGAGATGTTTTTGTTTTGTTTCAAGACATATAACATATCAGTAGGTATGCCCACTCAAGACTTGTGAAGCTTTAAAGTCTCTAAAATAAGGGGTTGCTAACAAGTGGCTAAATGAGACCACAGAGGTTGACATCACACTGAACAAGGAGGCACGCTGAAGTCATGTGACTGTGGCGTCGTTTATAGCCTGAGCAACCCACTCTTTACTGCTGGTGATTGCAGTAACGTTTCAGAAATCTTTGAAAGTGGTGTTAAATGTGAACATTTTAATGTGTGGAGGGATCAAGAAGGATTCTAACTTCCGAGTTGGTCGACAAAAACACATCATCCCTGCAGCACTCTGTGTCGGTGGCGTTACTGGTGTTGTGTTTATGAGGATGTTACTGTGTCTCACTCTGTGCTTGCGTCTCTCCTTCATGATGTCCTTGGTGTCCTGCAGCATCTTCTCCTTCCACAGTTCAAAGAAGTAGGAGGGGTCAGTGTAAAACTTCAGGGCATCCTTCCCATCGTCCCTGTAGATAACCATTTACAAAACATTAGAACTAAACTTAGGTCTTAGTTCCACTTTATTTTATCTTGCGTCCGCACGCATAAAACGAGTGTCCGCTGAAAGATATTTGTGTCGATATATTTATAAACCACAACACTTCCTCTTTTTGGCTCAAAAATAAAAAGGTCATTTTCTTTTCGCACATACCAATGAGTATGCAGAAAATTAAATGTCCCTATTATGTAGAGAATAAAATAATACAATTTATGTTCAAAAAACTTCACAGAACAAGTCTTTGCTACATCATTGGAAGAGCTTACACTCACGCTACTTATTGTTGATGCCACTGCTGTGCTAACTGATTAAACAGTCTTCACCCTCTAACACCCAAAGCCCCTTATTTTCTGGTTTCTAATTAATCGTACTTCCTCATGCACAATTAACATTCAAGATATCAAGAATATTAATCAGCTGGGTTCCGACATATGGTTATTTGTAAGAGAAAGAATATACACACGAGAGGTGCAAAGCTAATAAAACATCTCAATGTAAAAAATGTCATGTTTTTTCTCGTATGTTCTGCCAACAGAACTTTATTAGTGCTACTTTAATTCTGTATACTTATTATAATCACAAGCAGGGATATTTATATTTAATGTAACATATATAGTCCTTTTGCTATCAACGTTATCTGAGTTTAGGTTGGTTTCATTATGTTTGATTGTTGCATGTTACACGAACTGGCATAGCACTTATTATATGTTCCTTTACATAAGGCCTGGGTCAAAACAAATCCCCTTTAACATTCTAACACACTTATAAATTATAGCCAAGAGAATTAAAATCTCAAGCATAAAAAAAAACGTTCTGATCCTCCCGTTCCTTGATGAATATGCATTAGAGAGGCGAGAATACATAGTGTATAGTCATGACCAACATGTAGCATGCAAATGTGTTTCAATGTGTGCACATGTGCATGCACGTGTTCTTCATGATCCATGCTTGATTCAGTGAGTGAATATGAGCCATGGAGGGGAGTCTGTGCGTCTGCTGAGCCTCACCGGTATTGGCTGAGGTAGTTGAGAGGTGGCGGTGGATTACAGGTCTCGTAGGTGTCCTGGACCGGCATCGGCAGGGACGGCCTGGTGAACAGCTGCTGGTCCTGGGTCAGACTGCTGCGGAAGGCCTTACGGGTAGTGATGGCCTGCAGAGACACTGAGAGAGAAACAGACGAGGAAATAGAGAGTTCATTATATTCATTTTGCTCAAGGGCAAGATTGTATTTTGTCGTGAGACGTGTAAAACTGGTTTTAAAAATACACTGAAAATGTTAATTTAACCATATTCAAAATAAAGAACTTCTCTGACAGTAATATACAGGAAGTAGTAACAGTAACACAAGTAGCATTAACATGAGGGAGACCTTACCCTCCTCTTCTTTGGGGTCCAGCTGGGTGACTTTAACCTGCAGTTGGTCCACTCGATCTCCCAGTGTATTGACTCGGATTGCGAATGCTCCAGCCTGGACAAACAGCTCCCCGAACACATCCTCTGCATATTTACCTACACACAGAAATAGCTTCATTATTTTTCATTCCTTAAAGGAATCCTTCACCTTGAAAAATATCCCTTGTATATCAAATACTTAGCCGATGTAACCTTGAATTAGTAACACTTTTTTTTATCTCATATGCTTCTGCAGAAACAGTCTACGCACAAACTAGTAGCACGGCTGTGTAAGCCTGAGGCGGACGTCGGACGATGAAGAAGTGTTTTGAATAATAAGGTTTAAACCAAAATGCATGTGTTTGGGATGCAGTGTAAATATGACTGCATTAGTTAGTGTTGGACAATAACAATACTTCAAAAGCAGTGAGTGTGTAAACAGATGATTTGCTGTATTTACACACACTCTATTTACTTTAAGTCATTCAAGATTTTTTTTACATATTTTTATTTTTCTAACCTTGGAGGCCTGCAAGAAAAAAAAACGTTTCCCATAATTCAAGCTAACAAGTAGTGAGTAATTGATATATGAATAATTGTTCATTTGAAGTATTGGTTTTACGCGAGCACAATCAATGCATATTCAGAACTACATTCAAATAAAACACGTGCAAATAAACACATGTCATACACATTTGCAACATGTGGAAATGATCATATTTTAATGACATAATGACAACCGAGCCCACACAGCAGACACTCACTGAGGCTGCCCAGCTGGCGGATGATGTTGGCCAAGCTGATATTGGTGACACATTCCAGCTCACTGCGGATGTTGACAGGGATGGTCTGGCGACACACATGCCGCGGCTCGATATTCCTCGTTACCAGAGGCATGGTGGGGTGTTGTGGGAAGTGGGGCCCAACCCTGGTGGGTAAGAGGAGGTGGGTCATTTGAAGGAAAGACATACAACACAAAAGTGACTTAAAGACAGCATATATATACATATCATCGTCTATAACAGGCAGTTTTGATACCAACTCTTTATCTCAAATATTTTAGAGCTTATCCGATTCATATTTTCAAGCAATTCACCTTCCATTAAGTGTCAAACATGACAGTTCCCAGCATCTCAAATGTAACGATTTGCTACTTTGTTTTATTTTTGTTGGTTCAATAAAACATGATTTACGATAAAATAGATGGATTCATAGTGATAAGAATTGTTATTTATATCCCAAAATGAGTCACTCGTGACCAAGACACATATGTATAAATAAACCCCAAGCCAGACAGAGTTAAAGCAGAAGCAAAACTAAAAGCCACGCTCTTACTCCCGGAAAACATCCAGCTGACACCCAGTTTTTGTGTCACCACCCAGAAAAGTCAACATACAAAGAAATACAATTGTTGCCGATGGTAATATCAGTATGATTTCTACACCATTAGGCTTACTGTATAGCAGTGTCGATATTCATAATTATATCGTACAAATCACAGTCAGTGTGTGACAAAGTAAACTCCCCACACAAAGCAGTAACTCTACAGTGCTACATGGTATCTGTTCAGAAAATGACAACTCCCACAGGTGCTCAGAAATATGCAGACTGCAGACAGAATTGAGCTTACTGTAAGTATACCCTGCTATGCTTCCTATTCCCCTAATTACAAGTGTTTAATGTTAATGCTGGGGCTACAGAGAATAGTGAGGTCATGATACAAATGGCCAGTGGTGGAAGAAGTATTTAGATGCTTTACTTGAGTAAAAGCATCATTACCTTATTCTCAAAATAAGTAAAGATCCTGCTTTCAAAATCTTACTTAAGTAAAAGTACACAATTATTATCAGCAACATCTATTTAAATGATAAAAAAGTCAAAGTAATCATTGTGCAGGAAAATGGCCTATATGTGTGTATATAATTATATTAATATATGTGACATTTCTTGATAGTATTGTTGCATCAAGTAGCATTTGGTCAGAATCCAAAGGTATTTTAAGTACTTATTGACTTTTTGTAAAATATTAAAATGATTTGACTCTTTTGTGACTTAGTTACCTAGTCCACTAGCTTGAATTGTAAACATTCATTTTGTGAAAATGTTTGCTAAAGCTGTTAAAAAAACATAGTGGCGTAAAATGACATTATTTACCTAGAAGTTAAGTATAGTAAGTAGCATAAAATGGTACCTCAAAATTGGACTTAAGTAGAGAGAGACCTTGAGTTAATGTAGTTCCCACCTCTGCAAATGGCAATACTAGGTGTATTCAAATCTGTACGTTGCTTTGGGTTGACAGCCCTTTTGTCATGCGTGTTTTCAACCCGAGAATGCTTTAGTTTAAGGTCAGGTTAATCTAGTTATTAATGATAAAGTGGAACTGGTTACAGCTGTACCACACATACAGCTCCGCGCTGTGCGGTCAATGTGTCAGTAACGTACAGTCATTCTCTATGAAATTCACAAACCGAAATTATAAATGTTTAAATATATGTAATAACTTGTATGAAAACAATGCACATTATTGTGAAAAGCCGCTACTAGAGAACCATTCAGGCATAAACGGTTCACTTTTACGCCCACAACATTAGCTAAAATGGGCTAAAATTTGGGATCTCGGCCTTGTCAGAGCAGGAAGTAACTTGTAGGCGCTCCTTATCTCGAATAAACAGCCACACAAAGGTATGTTCAAACCCCCTCACTTTACGGGAAGAATACCGACTTAATATAATTTACTTACCGTCAAAATTGGCAACTGTAGACTCTCTCTATACAATGGTTGTTATCCGGTCTCAAGATTTCCACAAGAAATATTAAGCGGTACAGTACATGGGCGAGCTAAACAGATTCCTCAAGTCCCGGGATTCAAAACTTCTGATTGGATGAGGGACTGAGATCCTCAAAGCTGATTGGCTACTGCGCCTGTCATTTGTTTTCACTGAGAACAGGATGTGGAAATGTCAACGCAAAAAGCGCAACTCCACCCTGATTAGTGGAGAAGTGGCCAACATCTGTCCGTAATTTGCGTAACCAAGGGTGGGGAAGAGACACATTCCTACGTGCGCTTCAGCGAGCTGGAACGCGTCCGAGGAATGACTGGCATTGGCCGTTATGCACAAGAGCTCATTGTGGAGAAAACCACTTATGAGGACAAATAATAATGTCCCGTGAGCCTTTCTTGTTTGGTGTTAAGTGCATCCTTCACCACAGCTTAAACTGGAAGTGCACACAGTTTATGGGATGTGAGGCCATCAAGCCTCCAGTAAAAGGTTAAATCATTTATCAAAGTATGGGAACGTGTTGTAAATGATATTGACACAATTTGTTTAAATGCTGCAATAAGTAATTATAGCCTTGTCTTGTGGCATGGTACCTAAATATTGGACGTATTTGTTTTGGAATTAGGCAAATTATTTCAGTCACTTCGTATTTATTTTATTACATCGTAAGTGTTTAAAGGAAAATGCAAACTTAGTAACTAAATGAATACTCTTACAATTCAATGGAAATAAACACATACCTGCACCTAAAATCAGCTTACATGTCACATAGATCATAATTATATTGGTATACTTGCATATTCTATATTTTGATGATAAGGATTCCCTAAGGACAGACAAATGAAGGACTGCTGGCTTTATTTCATATTTTATTATTGTATCAATGCACATTTATACAGCTTTCTTTTCTTCTTTGTATATTTTACAGACACTCATCAGACACCTTGTCTCAATACAATCTTCAATGTAAACATTTATTGCACATAAAAAGCATTTCACTCATACAAAGATGTACAGAAATACATTAAATAAAGCTGAATCTACATTATCGGCTGAATATACATTCAAAGTAAAGTCAAGTCAAGTATCAAAATGATTGTGTATTGCATATGAAGTGGTGCACTGTATAACATGATATTGAAAACCTCGCACTTCTGAAAATAAATAAATGACAATGTGTAGCTACCTCAATATTTGATCAAATTATAGTTTCCATTATCTACAGACACAACAGTATTTCAACTGCGGGTGGAGTCACACAAAGCCAGATGTTTCCATCGCCACTAGAGGGAGATCACATCATCTTAAGAACTGTTATAGAAAAAGTTCCTTGTAAGATAAGGGCATCAACACCGACAGTTTTTGGATTGACCTTCTCCTTCCTGTTTGAGGGCCATCCACAATGTCCGGTCGTGTGTGTGTGCACCTGTGTTCATTCATTCAGTGTCATCGCCTTGTGTTGGCCCAGCTCAGTGTGTATGAGCTGTGAACATGTTCAACTGTCTGTTTGAGCACACTGCCTCTCTCTCCTGCAGAGCTGTGGACCAGCTGGAGTCCAGAGGCTTGGAGACCCTGTAGGACACTGAACCAATAGCGGAGCACTTCCTCATTTGTCCCGCCCACCTCAAATCCGGCCCATTGCAGGTGCACTGTGGATACAATGTGATGGACACTCTGCAGAGTTTCTGACTCAATCCAATTCTGGAAAACTCTCCACTCAGCACTCAGCAGGTCAGCATACAGGAAGTGAACCTATAGAGAATACAGAGAAGATAATACTGAGTGATTATCATCCTGCAGGACGGCATAATCAGGTTTTCACAATCCAAATACGTGAAATACCGGGAATCTGTTTTTATTGATATTGCAATGGGTGTGTTGGAATACACAAGAATTGTACAAATATTTTCCTTACTCAATGTCATGTTACTGTATGCATTTTTAATCATGACAACATCATGATTTGTTCATGTTTTGCAGCCTATCTGCTTTCCAAAGCATTCCTGTTGCTTTGTAATCACAAATCAGTAAAAACACATACTTCAAAGCCAAATTCAAACATAATTACATTTTAATATATAGAAGTCATGACAAATTTGTCTTGTATAAAGACACATTATCTTTTCTATGGACTGTCTATGTTGTGAATGTATTATATTATTAATCTATACACATGACACCTATTGCATGTCTGTCAGTCCTGGGAGAGGGATCCCTCCTCTGCCCTCCCCAAGGTTTCTTCCGTTTTTTCCCATTAACTGTGGGGTTTCTTTGTGAGTATTTCTTTGTCCGATGTGAGGATCTAAGGACAAAGGGTGTTGTATTCTTCAAAAATTGTAAACCCACTGAGACAAGTGTAACATTTGTAATATTGGGCTATATAAATAAACTGTAATATATCGATTGATTGAGCTTTTTTATTATGTCAATCCACAAATACCCAGACTGTAGGCATATAGTTCCCTCTTGTGGCTGCAAGAAGTAACCAGCGTGTGATTCACTCACTTTAATTGTTGCCATGGCAGCCAGGGATGGCGCAGAGCCCTGTTGCTATGGGAACGTAGAAGTAAGAGAGCTTTCTGGGTATGTTGGGGTAAAATTATTATGAAGGTATGTTCTCTGCACTGTTTCTCCACTTATCCATGTGTCTGTGAGTGTGTGTGTGAGTGTGTGTGTGTGTGTGTGTGTGTGTGTGTGTGTGTGTGTGTGTGTGTGTGTGTGTGTGTGTGTGTGTGTGTGTGTGTGTGTGGTGTGTGTGTGTGTGTGTGTGTGTGTGTGTGTGTGTGTGCGCGTGTGTGTGTGTGTGTCTTACTGTGTGATGTCCCAGTGCAGCCATGATGTCTGCCAGTGTTTGAGAAACACTTCCTCGGTTGCCTCTCGTCTTCTGCTTGCGCCTCTTTGGAGCCCGCCACTCCAGCCACATCTTGTGCCGGTGGACCACCCCTCTGTCGTCATGGTTACTGACCAAACTGTTGCCAAGGTGACCACCAGATGCTTTGGAGTTGCTGGGATCAAAACTGTGTACTTCACATCCCAGCCCTGACACTGTCTTTAGAAAGTCTGCATCTCCTCCATCCATACTGAAGAGACAAAGACAAATAAAGGGAGACAGTGAGCCAGCGAGCAGAGGGGGGGTTTGAAGATGATTGCATGCATGATTAAATATGCATTGTTTATTCTCACTCTGCCAGCTGATATGAATGTATAAGCATCCCAGCACATGCACTGAGACATGGATATAGTGTAGAGACATATGGGCTCACCTAAAGGAGTACGCAACACACGGGGTATCTGCAGCTGGAAGGAGCCAGTCCTCAGCACACAGCAGCCAGCGGGGGGGGTCTGCAGGGGGCTGCAAGGCTTTAGTCTCACCTGGAGACAACACTATGGGGCAGCTCAGCTGGAGATGACGGGACAAAAGAGTAGAGGGTCACATGAGAAGTACTGGACAAGGTTTTCAAAACAGTTCTTACCCAGAATTAGCCAACAACTAAAGAGAGAGGAAGTTAAAGAAGAAGTTGTGTGAAAGTGGGTTCTTGTGAAATGTGTGAGAACATTTCAGACAGAGAGAGGTGTCAAGTAGGTAAAGCAAATGGTTTTCTGGTACATTTCAACCTGAAATTTGAGATTCATGTTGATCACATCATTTGTTGTATTTGTTTTTAAGAACACCTGATTCTGATTTAACTTGCAGTAATTGAATATTTACAGAACTAAATCAGCACAATATACTTTGGATTTTAAACGTTTCCCTGCAGTTCCTCAGCACTTAGTGTTATCTAGGTCTTAAGTCTTGTATGGGAGTTTGCAGTGTGGAACCGAAAGTCTTCTCTGGCTTCAGATTTAGCAGATTTCTGCTGACAGCGCCTGAGTGATCATATTACTGCTGTGTTAACCTCCACGCTGGAAGTCTGCAGTCGTAGAAGTGAAGTGAAGGAGTTGAAAAAGTGAAGTTTTTATTGATTACGCTTAGGGCTTGGCAGGATGTTACTCCTGGCTACAGTCTCTGTACAGTAGATCCCCCGTGAGCAGGACTGTAGCTGGAGACCTTCAGGGAGGGCCCAACATATTTGACCAGTGGTTCCCACCCTGAGGGTCATGACCCCGCCCCGACAAATTGGTCACAAGATACATCTGAGAGTTAAAAAAAATGAACACAAAGATTGCAACATTTATTCTCTCTGATGTTTCAATAATATGTTTTTTCTTCTTATGAAATTCTGGAAAGTTTAACTTTTTCAAGCATATGCAAATTACTCAATCTTAAAAAGGACATTTTGGTTAAAGTGCTGACATCTCACTGTCATATACTAGAGAAACTAGTCCATGCATTTGTTACTTCAAGGCTGGATTATTGTAACTCTTTATTATCAGGGTGTACCAAGAAGTCAGTCAAGTCGCTTCAGCTGATTCAAAATGCTGCGGCTCGTGTACTAACAGAGTTAGGAAAAGGGACCACATTACTCCTGTTCTGGCTGCCTTACACTGGCTCCCTATAGAACACAGGATAGAATTTAAAATTCTTCTTCTCGCCTACAAAGCCCTTAATGGGCAGGCGCCATCTTACCTTAAAGAACTCATTATACCCTACTGTCCTACTAGGGCATTGCGTTCCAAGAATGCAGGGTTGTTGGTTGTTCCTAGAGTCTCTAAAAGTACAATGGGAGCCAGAGCCTTTTCTTATCAAGCTCCACATTTGTGGAATCAGCTTCCAGTTTGTGTTCGGGCGGCAGACACCCTATCCGTTTTTAAGAGTGCGCTTAAGACCTTCCTTTTTGATCAAGCTTATAGTTAGGGCTGATTAGATCCAGCCCCTAGTTTGCTGATATAGGCTTAGTTTGTCGGGGGACATCTTACTTCTTCCTTCTCTCTGTCTATACCTGTGTACTCTCATGTTCCGATTAACCCAGCTTCCCCAAATGTCTTTCTTTTTGGTGTCTATATACGCCGGGATCCGGAGTCATGGATAATCCTGCGCTCCTCTGTCCTGGATCGCGAGCCCTGGATCTTGAGTCGTGGCTGTGGTCCTGGATCATGGGTCCTGGATGGATATCCTCGTGGATTCATCTTCCTATTATACACACATGCATTTCCAAACATTTGGACTACCTATGTTGCAAATGTATTATCTTTTCAATTTACACACGGCATCTATTGCACGTCTGTCCGTCCTGGGAGAGGGATCCCTCCTCTGTTGCTCTCCCTGAGGTTTCTCCCATTTTTCCCTTTAAACTGTGGGTTTTCTCCGGAAGTTTTTCCTTGTACGATGTGAGGGTCTAAGGACAGAGGGTGTCGTATTGTCATACTGATATTTTGTACAAACTGTAAAGTCCACTGAGACAAATGTAACATTTGTGATATTGGGCTATATAAATAAACATTGATTGATTGATTGATATACACCCTGTGACGAGGAGTCACAAACAGACTTATTTAAAGGGTCAGAATCCAAAACCATTGAAGGGTACTGTAGTAAACTGTATTTGTAATAAGGTTTACCAAATTTGCTTAAAGCTTTACATTGTATTTAATCTCAGATTGAAAAGCTGCTGTTCTGTCTTATTATACTTATTTTATTGGTTTTTTGTATTGGTCAACTGTTGGTTTAAATTATTATCTTCTTTGAGGTTTTAACTCACTTGTATTATTTATGTGTCTTTTAAAATGATTTATCTCTGAGGTTTTATTTTTTACAATATGTTTTATTCTGACTGCAACTTTTATGGTAAAGTATCTCACAAACTGTGCAGCACACTGTGCACCTCGATGTTCTTAATAAATAAAGTTTTGCTTGCTTGCTTATTATTCTGCAGTCAGTAAAGTATCATGAAATGTTAAAAAAACAGGAAAAATATGCCATGTACAGTGAATACAAATTATTTAAAATTGTGTTAGGTATTGTAGGAACCTTTAAAGTGCATTTGGACATTTCACACATTGACAGCGCTGCAGTATTTGAGGGGATGTTCTGTGCAGTCTACCTGTGGCCTGGTGATGAATGTGATGATGCGATTGAGCTCTGCAGTGAAGGACGGCTCGTCTGATGCCCACGCCTGCAGATCCAGCTTTCTGGGTCCAGTCTGGGAAAATTCGCACATGGTATCAATATATTGATATTACCAACAGATTCATGGGAATTTGTAAAGCGTTCTGAATAATGAATAGGAATGACAGTAATGAGTGTGAGTGGGTCTCTGCTGCTGCTGCCTACACCCTCTGCCCCAGGTATGAGTGCAGAGGAGGCAGGTCACAGCCTCTGACCTCAGACCTGCTGTGGTTACATATTTTCCTGAGGCAGTGTAACATACAAACACACTCACAAAGAGCCCCCCACCCAACTCAGACTGAACCTTGTGGTCACCACCATGGCAACCTCGGTGGGTAGTGGGGGGGGATGATTCACTAGAATGAGTCAGAGAGTTTAGCCTTGGGCAGAAAAACAGACAGTGAGAGAAAAGAGAATGAAAGAGAGAGGGGATGACGAGTGAAGTGAAAGAGTTTCAGATAGGACAGATGCACACACACACACGAAAGTTGGAGCTTTATGCAACTAAAGGAGAAAAGACAGAAAGAGAGGACAGCTGTCACCTCTGATCTGGGGTCAGTGCTGTCCTCACCTGTTTCACAGAGCTGCAAAAAGCTGCACAAAGAGCTGCAGGGTATTCTTTTTGATTGTCCCCTGCTTACTTTCAGTTCACATTCAGTGCATTTAGTGCAATTACGTTTAATTAGCGTGAAGATAAGCAACATGGCAGTTGTTTGAGTAAATCTTCACCTTATATTGTAGGTAAAGATACATAGATTGTGGGTTCTAGAAATGTCTTCAGTCTATCTGTTTTTCCATAATGTAAACATTCTGAAACATTAAAGTACTCAGTTCTTGTACTTCAGTAAAAGTAGAAGTACCAGTAGGCTAATAGCCTACTATAAAAGTCCTCAAATCAAGTAGTGGGGTAGAAGTACAAAGTAGTCAACAATTGAAAATACTGAAGTAAAGTAGGCTACCTGAACATTGTATTTAAGTCCAGTAGGCTATACTTGAGTAAATGAACATAACTATAGACAGCACTGATTATATTTCAGATGTAGGCCTATCTCTCCACCTACCTGGCGTGAATGCATCTCGTTTTCATCCTCATACGCCTGTTCCCCCTCCTTTCTCTCCGCATCCACCTGTAGGCCCGGACGCAGGGACGGGGATCCCCGTGGACGTGGGTTCCTCTCCGGTTCGATGCTGATAACGGAGAAGGCGAACTCCTGCGGGTCCACCACCCCCTCCCCCGGGGCTGCAGGCAACAGTGGCCCGACTACCATGAGTTGGAGTGCGAGGATAAAAGGAGGGATTAATATAAGAAGTATTCCCGAGCGGAGGGGAAGACCACCGCAGCCCCAGCACCACCGCGCACAGGCCCGCATTCCTCCTCCGTGGCGACACCGGGGAACATCTCCGGCTCGGTGCCCTGTGACTCAACTCTTTTTTTTTTTACCGGAGGGCAAGCAAAGGAAAGTCCCTGCTGAGGAGAACACCACTCCTCTTTCTTTCCTGCCAGACCTCCCTTTTCTTCTTCTTTTACCCCCAGGGGAAAGTTGTGATGACGAAGCGCATTCCTCGGTCAACGGTGGCCTTATTGACACAGTGACTGCTTTATTTTAGGCCATAAATAACTCATAGGGCCTACAGTTTAAAATCAACTTTACTCGTTCATATGGGAAAACAGGTCAACAACGTTAAATGTTGCTAAAGCAATATGGTATAAGTGTATTTTATGGGTTAAATTAAAGAGACTAAAGTTCGGAGACAGTAGGCTAGTTGTCATGGTGATTGATTGATAGTTTTCCGCATAAATATTTAAGAACGGTTGCTAAAGTTGTTGCTAAGCGACGCATAGCTTTCCACAAGAATAAGCGGTGACTGTAATATCTCCTATTTAATTTGATTATATTATTATCAATAGTATTTGAATAAGTCATGTTATTTATGAAAGAAATAGCTTTCAGTACTTATTTTTGTCTATTTTGCATGTTTAGGCTACTTATTATTATACTTTTGTTAAATAAACTAACACTCTGTGGCTAATACACAATTATTTTAACTATAGGCTACTTTTACTTTATTAGACTGTTCTTAAAGTTGCTACAGTTTTGAGATGTTTGTAAATATTAGTCCTTATTTTACAGCTAGACCTACTAGTAACTTAGGATATTCACATTTAACACAGGCTTCCAAACCAATAATACGTTTATAAAATAGGAAACATGGTTTTATAACAACAGAACATAACGTTTTTAACATTTGCTCCCTCTTGACCAGCGACATTAAACCGATCCCTAAATGTTATTGATCAGCAATAAATAATAAGAATACAACTGACAGGGAGAATTCTGCTGTATAACAAACCTTTAAAGTGTTTTTAGTACATTTCTGTGATAATACTACAAATGTTATTGTAGGACATTTTACTTAGAATACTGCTGACCATTGAGAATCCTTACAGGTAATGGCATCCTATAAAATGAGGAAAATGTGGGTTTTAGATGGCTAATTTGGTAAATGTGGCACATCATTTCATATTTCCATTTAAATGAGATGCTGTTATTTTGGTATAGTGCAAAAGAAAAGTCTGAAAGAGCTGCATGCACTTCCTCTGTGTCTGTCATGTAGCGTTGTTGACAGTATGTGTTTCTTTCCACCATACAGAGCAAACACATTTCCTGCGGCCATGTCTTAGTCTATTTAGTCAGCCTGTTGACAAACTGTACACAAAATGCAGCCTGTAAACTCCCCCCCATCTGTTTCCTTTCTCTCACACTCTCTCTGTCTGTCTGGCACACACACACACAAGCTGCAGATGTATAATGTTTATTCTATTATAGCAAGTATTCCTGTGAGGACATGAAATGAGCGTGGGTTCCCTTCCTGTCAGCTCTCTGGTACCACCAGCCTTTACGCTGTTACGCTATTCCCTTATTTGGATGAGGAATGTTGAAACAGTACTTTTTTGTACATTTTGTTTCAGTGGCAACATCTCTGACACTCTTTCCTGATTTCCTTAGTCTGGTTTCTTTCTTTCCCCTCAAACACATCCTCCTCTCCCCACCATCTATTCCTCTCCTCCCCTCCCTTTCCCTCCCTGTCGAATCGTGTCCTTGCCTGAACCCTCTCTCTCGCGCAGACCCAGACAGCCTGGGCAAAGCCCAAACACACACAGCCACGCTCACACCTCCCATAATCCCTTAAAGAAGCAGTCTGCAATCGACAAGATTACCAATGGCAAGAACAGAATGTGTATTTAAATATTTTGCACCTCAGATACATACATGATATGTAACAGACAGATATACATTTTTTTTCATCACAAAAACCACCAAACAACACAAGACCACAGAAAAAAGAAGGGAGAGAGTGAAAGAAAGAATGAGACCCCGCCAAGACTTTTGGTGTCTGGAGAGCTTCACTCCTTTTGACCCCACACACACACGCTCACACAAACATAAATGCACACATACACACAAATACATGCATCACTGCATTCATGCTAAACACACCTTCCTCTGTCTCACGTTTGCACACAGAAAAACAAGTCTCTTTGGGGCCGGTGTGTGATTTCGATGTCTCTTTCCCTTGTAGTTAAAACAGCAAAACACAGGATGTTGGGTCTCCATGCTGCAGTTCTCTCTCCCCCTCCCCAGAGCAGAGAAACCATGGCAGAACGCTGGGGAGGGCATGTTGATGGCGGACCCTCAGAGTGATCAGGGGGCCTCTGGCTTGGAGCTGGAGTCATATGTACAGATGCTGGTATTTCAAAAGCAGAGAGCGCTTTAGTCCACTTTTCTCTTATGGGACACAACACAAGGAGTGCACAGAGCGGGACATTTGCTAGGCTCATGGTATTTCAAAAGTTGGTTTGGGCTCAGATGCGGTTCAGGCGAGAGCACAAGACAGAAATGCAGGGTCAGTGTAGTGCAGAACAGTTGCTGGTTTAGCTGAGGACAGGAGGTTGAGAGAGGACAGAAAAAGAAGGGAGAGTGTTGCAGATGTAAAGAACAGGACCAGAAAGATTTGCGGAGGGATACAGACTTATGGGAAATGGAGTTGTTTATGAATCACAACAGGACTTGAAGGGAAGAGGAAAAAGGTTTGTCTCTGTCCATCAGCATCTGGTTTTCATCTGGCAGATCCTCTTGGCCATTCCCTTACTCCAGCATAGTGTGAGTGAGTGTTCACATGTAGGAATGTATGTGTCCATGTATAGGTAGTGAATTAATCTGCACATGCTTTTCTCTCTGTGTGTGTGTGTGTGTGTGTGTGTGTGTGTGTGTGTGTGTGTGTGTGTGTGTGTGTGTGTGTGTGTGTGTGTGTGTGTGTGTGTGTGTGTGTGTGTGTGTGTGTGTGTGTGTGTGTGTGTGTGTCGTGCATGCATGTTTAATTTGAAGTTGATCTTGATTGTCAATGCTGGAGAATTAAAGCTTTACTGTCCAAAGCTGGCAGCTAAATTCTCGCCCTTCATTTCACATTCTCTAACAAAAAGTCTCCTTAACAAAAAAGAAGAAAAAAACATTTGCAAATCTGAAAAAGCTTGGTTTGAATGCACCTGAAATGAAAACACAAGGAGAGAGGGAGAGATAAAGAGGTGAAGAAGGATAGAGTGATATTGTTGACAGTAAAATGAAAGCATTCTTTAATCTTAATATTATTTTACTTGGCAAACATTCTTTACTATAAGTAAGAATTTTGTTCCATTTGTGGATTGTAGTTTGATTTGGTGTTAAAAGTAATTTGCCCTGTGGTATTGTTGCTGTTTCCATTTCTATTGATATACGTATTTGTGCTTCAGTAAGAGTTTACAGACTTTCCACTTCCATAAAAAAAAACAGTTTTTAAAAGTGTTTCTAATTACAACTAGTAATAATGCTTTTTAAACAATCATGTGAGAAAAGAGTTCACAAATGATTCAATTAATCAAAATAGATACACCAAATTGTAACGCTGATCATTACTAGATATTTATTTACTTAATTAAATATCAAATAATGAAAAAGTATGGTACTCTTCAGTTATCAAAAGGCGCATTTACACAGCAGTACTTTTCCCACAAAGGTTCATGAGAACTTAGTTCATGAGAACTCTTTGGTTCTCATGAACTAAATACAGATCGCGTTCACACCGGAATAAGTCCCTGGGGGAGGATTAGCCAAATGAAGCCGCTGACGTCACTTCTTCTTCTGCTTTGGGTTTACTGGTGTCACTACCCGATCCGTACCGCTGCCCGATCTGTACTGCGCATGTGCGAGATGGTCCGCCATATTGGAGAACTCCGGACGGCAACCCAGAAAGGACACTTGACACAGTGGCTTTTGGCAAAGCTCAAAAATAAAACGAGAGAGAGATGAGTTATTCTTATTACAACGTGACTTCACTATTATAACAACTATTTGTATTGGGTTCTTTTATTTGGGGTTAAGTACATTGTCAGAATAAGTGAGAAATGAATTTAACTTCTGTTAGACAGCTATCATACTGAATACATATTTACTGTGAATATATGCAAAAATGTATGGCATATGGCTGTCTAACAGAAGTTAAATTCATTTCTCACTTATTCTGACAATGTACTTAACCCCAAATAAAAGAACCCCATAAAAAGAGTTGTTAAATAATAGTGAAGTCACGTTGTAATAACAATAACTCATCTCTCTCGTTTTATTTTTGAGCTTTGCTAAAAGCCACTGTGTCAAGTGTCCATCTTGAGTTGCCGTCCGGAGTTGTCCAATATGGCGGACCATCTCGCACATGCGCAGTACAGATCGGGCAGAGCTGCAGATCTGGTAGTGACAGTGACAACTGTCATGCCGCAAACAACTTCACGGCGTATACTGCCACCCGAAGTCCCGAAGTCCCCGGAGTTGGGGACTGGCTTCAGTCCCAGCAGCTTCTACTGAAGCCTTCCGAGTAAATCGCCAGAACGCCGACACCTCCTCATCTCCACCGCTCCCATGTTTTCTTTTGTGTTGCCATAAGTTAGTCTCTCTGTGTTTGTGCGCTGGGCTAATGCTAATGCTAATAATGCTAATGCGAGGATAATAAAATGGCGGCTTCACAAAACTTTTTGGGAGTTTTACGGGGCGTGGTTTGCATTCCGCCCAGCCAATCAGACATAGGAACCTTTTTCTCCCACGAAAGTCCCTGCTCTCTAGCAGGGACGGAAAAGGGGGTAAAAAAGGTTCTCATGAACTAATTTTAGTTCCGGCTCTTTTTGGTGTGAACGCGACATTTCGGAACTATATCGGAACTAAAGTGGGAAAAGTACTGCGGTGTGAACGCAGCTAATCACTCTTGATATTTCTATTAGTGTTTGTCTTTATTGCATGGATGCCCTCGTTGTTTGAAGGTTAAATAAACTCACCTGCTGTTACAGGCTGGTGACGCTGAAGCTGTCATCGTTGGCTGTGTCCAGGAGCTGGCACAGCACCCCCCCCCCTTGAGCTCCTTGGGAGGGGTAGCGGTGTCCCATGCCCAAATAGGATTGGTGGGACAAGGAGAAGCCCCCAGTGTCCTCCTGATGGGGCGAGGAGTCCAGGGCCAGTTTGGGGTACGGGGAGTGAGGCATGGGGCCCTGGCGTAGGCTGGTGCTGGGGTTGGAGTGAGTATGGGAGGAGAGGTGAGAGTTGGGATGGGGGTGGTTGTTAGTGTGGGGGTTTGAGTGGGACTGGAGGAGGGAGGTGGTGTTGGTGTGTACGTTTGTGTGGGGCTGTGTGTTGTTAAGATGTGTGTCATGGGGATTCATTTGTGTGTTCGCATTGGGGCTAGCGAGCGCATTACTGTGTGTACTTCCATGGGGGCTTGTGTGCGGGTTGCTGTGTGTGTGCGCGGCTGTGTTTGAGTGTGTGTTGTGGGAGTGCGGGCTGGGGCTGCCGCTGTGCGACGTCTGTCCGTACCAGTAGGGGGAGCTGCAGTAGCTGGGAGAGTCATACTGCGAGAACTGTGGGTCTTTCTGAGCGGGGCGTTGAGAGGGACTCAGTGAAGTGGCACAGAGGGGAGTTATGCGGGGTGAGGGAGAGCAGGAGGGGGAGAATGTCCTGGAGGGGACGGGGTGGTACGTCTGGGGGGGAGGAGGTGTTGGCTTGGGAGGGTAAGAGGGAGAGGAGACACTGGGTGAGAGGGAAGAAGAGGACTCTCCAGGGTATAAGGCTGGATATCGCTCCTCAGAGGAGGGTGTGGAGGGGTAAGGGGAGGGGTACTCACAGGGGTCCTGGAGGTAGCTGGATTGGGGTGCAGGATTGGGGTTGGCCAGGGGAGAGAGGCTGCTACTGTCTCCACTGTAATAATCCAGCCCCTCCTGGAAAAGCCCCTCTGGACCTCCAGCAGAAACTGCTCCAGATGTTGAGGCAGCAGCCTTGCCTCTGCCTTTGGCCCTCCGCTCTCTCTGACATGGAGACAAACCCCCTCTGCCTCCTCTGGACCCTCTGCCCCGTCCCCCAACTCCCCGCTTAGGTCCAGGAGTAGGCGTTGGGGACGGGCTGGACGGGGAGTCGGAGAGTAAACCAGACCCTCCTTCTTTTTCTAAAAGTGGTTCAGTCCGTTTCCTTCGACCACGACCAGGTTTGCCGGTGGCCCCCCCGCCCTGGAAGAGCACATTCTGGCTCCAGTTATACGAAGGTCCTGAAGCACTCTCATGCCAATCCATCATCAGCTTCTCCAGGCTGGACAGACTGGATTGCCCCCCCTCTCCGCTGACAGAGGGAGCCTCGCTCAGTTTGTAGGTGCCACAGGTGGAGCTGGGTCCACTGCCAGTGGCCGCAGAGCCAAGGTGTGAAGAGTCAGACGAGGATTCTGAGAGAATTTCAGGAAATGGTTGTCGCTTGGCCTTCTGGGGAGTGTAGTTTGAGATATCCAAGATGTCTTTGGACTCATTGGAGCCATATTCACTGTAGCCGTGATACTGAGGCCCAAAGCCGTCTGTTGACCAGCCGCCATAACCTTGTCTGAAAGAAAAAAAAAAAGCAACACGAATTATAAAACACACAAACACACTCGAGGAATATGTTTGCACGATTGTCTGCAAATATTTCAGTTTTCACTGCTCTTTGTTGCAGTTCCAACGATCAGTAAGATGACATGAAAAGACGATTTAAACATGTTACTAATATCGATTTAGAGTTATAATGTTTAGTTGACTAACTTGTTGATTAACAAAAAAAGCAACTATTTAAAAAATGTAATAATTGTTAGTAATTCAGGATGAATAGCAAAGAATGTTGTTTTCAAGTGTCTTTTATATTGAAATGTCCTTTTCTGTGTTTAACCTAATATTAAAAGTGACATCTTTGGGACTCTCTTACTATTTTCTGACATTTATCGATCGAACAATTTATCCAGAAAATAAGCAAAATAAGCTTTAATACAAAGGAGGATTTGTTGCAGCCCTGTATAAATTCCTTCCCTGACAAACACGGTACACTTTTAAGCCAAAATATATTCACTTTTGTTACATTTGAGAGGTATTGACTGGTAATTAGCACATGGTGGACATGTTAAGTAATTCAAGTCTTCTTGAGCTTGCTGTGACTTTAATTCGTTAGTAAAAACATTTCTCTCTTCAACCCCAAGTTATATCATGTATGAAAAGACCACACAGAAATGTCCTTTAATAGACATTACATTGTATTATTTTTGGAGCACTTTTTTATGATGTCAGGCGGCACAAGTGATTTACCTGTAGCTCCACTGACTGGAGTTGTACTGTTTGTAACCCTCTGGAGATGAAGTGGAGCTGAAGGGGTTGCTTTTGGCCACAGACATGTACCCTCCTCCTGGTGATGTGGGTCCTGTTGACTCCCCCCGCACCATGGAGGAATGACCTGCTGCAGGATATCCACCATAACCTCTTTTGGCTGCTGCCTGGTAGTTAGAGTAACCCATTTGACCGACAGCCTTGCCAGATCCATATGCAAAGCTGCAGTCTGAGGGTCTCTGTGGCACCGCAGGAGAAGAGGAGGAGTAGCCGGAGGAGTAATGGCCAAAAGAGGAAGGATGGGGTGAGCTGGGCGAGTGTGAGAGAGATGGAGGAGTGGATTTGGGATAGGTAGAAGTGGTGGGGGAAGTTTGGGCCAGGCTGCCATAGCTGTGAGGAGGCCTTGCTGAGGAGCCATGTGTGTGCAGGGAACCCTCCACCCCAGAATTTGCCCCCTTGGAGCTCCACTTGGGGAATGCAGGGGACCAGCTGTGGCTGGTAGCTGGACTGGATGACTCGTAACCAGGGGTGGATGAAGCTTTCCGGGGGTCTGACTGCGAGGAGGCAATGTCCAGCAGGTCTGACGAGTCGTCCGAGTCGAGGAGGGACCTGAAATATCCGGCAAACAGGCCCTGTGAGTCCTCCCCTGCAGGCCTCACCCCCCTGCCCCCTCCCGGGCTGCTGTAGGACCCTCCCCTTCCAACCTCACAGGAGGAAAAGCCTCTTCTTGGAGATCCACAGAACTGATACCCACCCAGAGCTTTCTCCTTGTCCATACCACCCTCCCCCCAGCCACCTGCTCCATTGGGCCACTCCTGCCCCATGGACATTCCCTCCCCTTTAAATGCCCCATTTTTTTTCACACGTCTCCTCTTAACTGTTTTCTCCGCCCCAGGATCACTTCCTACAGCGCCCCCTCCCCTACCCTTTCCCCTTTTCTTGGGTAATCCATGCTCAGACAGGGGGCTCATTTTCTGATTCTTGCCAATAGATTCAAAGAAGTCACTGAAGGTGCTCTTGTTGCGCTCATTCCCCCCAACCCCCCCTGCTCCTCCTCCCCCTCTCCCAGCGCCCCCTCCTCTGCCACCTCGGGGGCGTTTATAGCCGGTGAGCCGGTGGAGCAAGGTTGATATTCCAGGGTTTTCCAGAGGGGTATGAAAGCTATCTGGCTCACTGGGTGTCCAGCAGCGGGGGGGAGAGCAGCGGCCAGTGACTGGGGGCTGGCGGTTCAAAAAGGCCAGTTTGGACAGGACATCCCCATATTCTGTTTTCACATCATTAGTATCATTAACATAGGAAGGGTAAGGGGCGGGGAGTTTAGTCCGTCGCCGCCTCTGGGGCTTCTTGGGCGGGTCTCCTATACCACCAGCGTTCGGGGTGTTGAGAAGTTCTGCCGGTATTCCTGGCGGGGGCTGTTTGGGGGGTCGTCCCCGCCTTCGCTTGAGAATAACAGGCATCTCTCCGGGAGGAAACATCACCATAACGCTCTTTCCATTGTTCTTCATTCGGAGAAGTGCGGTCGGTTCTCGAGCCACCACTGAGCCATCCACGCCGCAGTCGTTGCTTTTATCTCTCACTGTCTCCATATTGGAAATCTTGTAGCTCTTCTGTCGGCGGCTGAGGTTAACGGGAATACGAGCCACCTTGACAACAATCTTCCTCACCTGTAAAGCAGAGATCAACATTTAACATATGCACATTTAACTTGGGTAAACATCTTTTTGATTCATGGTATGAATGCGTGTCAAGTAGTAACTATGAATTAACTTACACCTACGAAACGCCCACGTCTTCGGTTATTGGAGCCTGATCCCCCCAAATCGGGGAGAGGTTCCTGCTTCACGGCTAGTGAAGCTGCAGCGATGGTTGATGTGTTCGTAAATGGAAGCTGAGCAGCTGCACGTTGAGCCATGGCTGCCTGACGCTGTTTCACACTTTTAGGAGCTGCTTTCTGGACTTTTGGTGGGGGCCTAGACCTGGATTTAGGTCCAGGTTTATGCCCAAGTCTGGGCCCAGGTTTGGGTACAGCTTTTTGAGCAGGTTTGGGTACAGTTAGAGCAATAGGGATGTCTGTAGGAGGGGGAGCTGTGGGGAGAACAGCCTCCACAGACGAATGCACTTCCTTCTCTCCAACAGCTACCTCCTCCTCTTTAACCCTCCAGATCTTCTCCACTAATACTTCATCCTCCTCCTCTCCTCCCCTCTCCCTCCCTGCTCTTTTCCCCCCATCCTCCATGCCTCGGCGGAGGCGGGAGGATTTGCGCAGGTGACAGGGGAAGCGTGGACGTCCGGAGCTGCGGAGTGCATACTTCTTCTCTGTCTCCACAGGAAGAGCAGAGGACCCTGTGTTTGGGGTGGGGCCAACAGGGACTGGACAAAAAGTGGAGGGGTTTTTAGTCTCTGCATTGAGGACCGGGGCTTTCCGTTGATTGATCGAGGCAGGATGATTGCCAAGTGCCACAGACAGGGGTTGAGGTGAAGTTGTGCGTATGGCGTCAGGTGTAAGAGTTCCGGAGAGCTTTGGACCTACAGAACCCGTATGTGGATGGATATCCATGCCTGCATGCGAAACAACCTTTTCATGCACAGCCGTGTCTATATGCGTTTGCATGTTTCTAAGTGTCTCTGCCAACACATGTGTCTCAGTGTGAGTGTCAGTCTTTTTGCGCCGGCTGTGCCCCAGCCTTCCCTGCCGGTGGAGGCCGTTGGCCAGGGCGGAAGGAGAGGAGGGAAAGTGGTCCGGGATCACCGATGCCAGTCCATCGTTAGAGGGATCCTGGGACCCCTCCTGGAGCCCGAGCTCCCTGGTCCAGAGCTCAGGCCCGGCTAGCCCCTCCAGCTCCCCCACACACGCTTTTTCCTCAGCTCGAGTCTCACCACAGCCCACTGGAGCCCCAGTGTGGCCTGAATGTAGGTGATCTGACACGCTACTCATTCAGTGAACAGTCTTGCTGAATCAAAATCAGTGTTTCTTCTTGGTAGCTGACGGAGTAGTTCTAACAACAGGAGAGTTGATTCAATGGCCCTGAGGAGAGAAATAAAAACATATATCAAAATATTATATTATAATAGATTATTAGAGAAAATAATATTATTAAAAGCACAGGAAGTCCACAAATACGTTAACATTTCCTTGTTGCATTGGTCATTGTATGGCATCAACTCTGTACATACATTTGCAACACTGATGAAATTGTGATTATGTGAAAGATTTTTTGGCAACGGGCCACACAACTAATTCGTAACACACTCTAATCTATTAACTGTGCCACCCACACAGAGGCATTACATTTACCATTCATACCCGGCACAATCAGTTGCTTTTACCGAATGGTTGTGGCGCTGATTCTGATTCTGATTCTGAGTTGAGCCTCACTCTGTCTGCCTGACTGGCTCTGTTCTGCAGGGGATCATTGGGTCATCAATACTGCAGTGGAGAGCTCACATACTTCTCTCTCCCCTCTGCCTGTACTTTGCCCGTGGTTAATAGAGTGAGAGACAGACAGGCAGACAGACACACAGACACGGAAATACAGACAGACAGACAGACAGACAAAGGAAGTGAGAGGGGAGTTAGAGAAAGTGGGAGAAATTATGATTGGAGAAATACAATAAATTGTGAGGAGGAGGAGGAGGAGGAGGAGGAGGAGGAGGAGGAGGAGGAGGAGGAGGAGGAGGAGGAGGAGGAGGAGGAGGAGGAGGAGGAGGAGGAGGAGGAGGAGGAGGAGGAGGAGGAGGAGGAGGGTGGAGCAGAAAGGAAAAGAGAATAAGAGATTAGTACATGATGTCACAGCATATATCAAACCAGACTAAAATCAGTATTTTGGTGAGGGCTGCACCATCCAACATCAGACGCTATTACTTTGGAGGATGACTTGCAATAAAGCGTAAAACTCTAATTATTGTTAGCAATTCAGCTGTGTTTTACCCGCAGACAATAGGAACATGGGTGAGCCAGTGCGACGTTATCTAGTCTATAAATCACTATATAAAACTACTTGATGAGATATATGGAGTAATATATTGTGTATTATGTATGGAAATGACAGATTTGCCCCACTTTCTTTTTTAAACGCACAATATTGAAGTGAGCAGAGTCCAATTCCACAATTGAATAGTGGTGTAAAAAGCACACACTGCATGCCACGTCACAAAAAACGATTGAAATGCATCACAAAGCTCTAGACTTGGAGGGTGCAACAAACATGAGAATGTGTGAATAATTGCAGCCACCAGGGGGAGGCAGAGAGGTCATGAAGAGAGGTGTTGAGAGGATGGAGAGATGAAGGTGACAGGACGACAGCGACTATAGAGGGATTATAGAAACCCAGAGAAGAGGAGAAATTGAAGGAAAGTCTGCCAGAAGAACACACACACAAGTCTTACAAAATCTGGACCACACGTGCTCTTTAGATTAACACGTGACTCACATTTAAAACAGAAATACAAGAGTGCGTGCCACACTTGCACGCATATACACGCACTGCTGGCTCCAACACCGTACCACATACAACACAATCCTGTTCATCCTCAGATCGCTCTGCCTCCCTCCCTCTCCAACATATGGCTCTGATTAGGAGGGAGGGAGAACAGAGAGCGGGAGACAGAAAGAGAAAGAGGGGGACAAGGAGGGGAGGCACATGAATAAGAGCATGAATGTGTGAGAAAGTATGAAAGAGGGCGAGAGACAGAAGAAGTGTATAGGGAGGGTAAAGATGTGACTGAGATAGAGAACGGGTGGAGAATGGAGGGAGAGACAGAGCTAGACAGATTCAAGAGAGGCAAAGGAGGGAGGAAAAAGTTGAGGCGAGAGGAGGGGAGGAAACCGAGGGGAAGAAGGAGGGGGCGTGTGAGAGTTTAGCTGTAGTAGAGTTAAGAGCTGCACACATGGAGCAGACCAACGTTTGCTTCTCTGAGGAATGACACAACTGGGACACACACACAAAAACACAACATATACTTTCTTTAACCCCCTCACCCATTCCCTCCCTGCCTGTCTTCTCTCCCATTCTCACTTTCTCTCTTGTCTAATTAACAGCATTCGTTAATTAAGGCTCCATCTGACCGGTGTATGAGGGAAGGAGGAGAACACATGCTTTAATTAAACATTGCTGCACATGTGCTTACACTTACATGCGCACACTGTTACTCACACACACACACACACACACACACTCACACTGTCACTCACTCACACACAGACACATGCAAATGTGCCCCCACAGTTTTATCCTCCCACACTCTCACACATCGATTTGCACATAAAGACATACATGTCTCACACACACACACACACACACACACAGAAAACAAAGACACACATGCAAATATCCTTCTACTGTGCTCAGCAGGGGGGCATTCTGACAGAGGTTAGATACCAGCCAATCAAACGCTCCCTCTATGCTTCATTGTTTAAGCAAACATTCCCGGTATCCATCAGTTGCCATTCTAACATATTCACCGTCATACGTAGCAACAAGCGTTTTGGTGCATTTTACTGCATGGCTCTGGGGCTTTAACAGTCAGTGGTGTAGTATTGTCTTTGTGATAACAGGCAGCACAGCTCCCACATGATGATCTGTTGAATCTGTTTCACAAAGAGAGGCTTTCATATAACTATTGTTTGAAAATGTTTGATCTTGTATATTCCTCATCTGCATATTAAAGTTTGTGAGCTAAGAGGAAAAGCAACAACACATTACGCCACAGAGTGAATGTGCACACATGCCAGTGAGAACTCCGAGAGGGGGACTTGTCATTCTCCAGTTTGGGCAGTTGGCCTGTCGTGCACAGAGAGCAACAATCATCCTGTACATGGGAGCTGTACAGCATATCTATTCTCTCCCCATATATCTCAACACCACAAAGGCTTGCAGACTCACAGGCCTGCCAGCATCAACCCTGAATGAGGAACTAGACCCTGTGTGTGTGTGTGTGTGTGTGTGCGTGTGTGTGTGTGTGTGTGTGTGTGTAATAAGTGTGTCTTCCTGGGTGTGTTTGTAAAAGCACTCACTGAGCTCTAACGGGTGTGCAGTTGTTGCTAAGAGACAGGCAGCAGCACTGAAACAGCATGGGGAGGGGGGTGTAAGGGAGGGGGACATGGAGGGGAGAAAAAGAGAGAGAGAGGTGGTGAGGGGGGGGAGCTCCACAGAGAGGTTTAGACAGATAAGAGGAAAGAGGGGATAAAACAGAGAAAGGGGGAGAGATGGAGAAAGTGTATGTGAGGCCAGGAGAGGAAAATGGGAGGGGGGGGTCCACAGAGACTGAGTGACACCGAGCAGAAGCCAACTACCAGCCTCGTTCCTCCACACCACCTCCACCCTAACTCAACCTGCAGCTCCATCAGCCTAGAACACACATTAATGAGTGCTTTTTTTAAATGACTTGTTTAACCCTTCATGGCATGAACCCAGAATAATATCTGAACTTCTGTCCTCTAACAAACCAGAGTCAGATCCTGCTGACTGGTCCTCCCCCTCACACTCAGACTAAAGGGGGCCGAGCGTGACAGTCCAGTCTTAAAAACCTTTCTTATCATTTCTCCTTTTATTTCAAGGTTTATTTTTATTCCTCAATAACGATTTACATTGTTCTTTCCTCTTGATGCTGAAAATGAAGTACAGCGCATCATCAATTGTTTTTAAGTTGTTGTTTTTTTCTTATGCTTATTATTGTTCTTACATCAAACACACAACAAGGCACAACTTTTTATACAAAAAACGGAGAAGAAAAGAATGGGAAAAAAACAAGTTGATGACTAAGTGACATCTCAAGTCTTCTGTGAGGTGTTTTTATGTTGTTTTCAGGATAGAAAATGTCTGTTTGACTTTGTCAATGAAACATGAAACATTACCTGACATCACACAGCATCATATTGAAGTGGCCACTGGACTCAAATAAACGTTGGCATGAATTATGGCTCTCTTAGTATGGAGTTAAAAAACAGAAACTTATGTTTGCATATTGATGTTGTTTCACAGCAATTACAAGAAAAACACAACACAATTTATTCTACTTCAGAAGCGTTACTGAACACACTCATAACATAGGCACAAACTAAACTGTACATAGACATTCTCTGAAACTGATACTTAATGAAAAAAACTGAAGTTATAAGGTCATGCCTTATACACTTATACTGTGCAATATAGACCAACAGGCAGTAACACTGAACAGCTAGAATTAGAGCCGATCCAAACTCAACAGACCTGGGTTTGCAAGCTTGAGTTTTCCTAAGTGTGCCAAGGGGGGGGGGGGGCGGGCGTGGAAAGTTCTACACATATATCAAACTACTGGGGCCAACATGCCTGCACACAAATTAACACCAGCACCCCTCAAAAACCGGAGCTGAACTCTAGGCTGAGCTGGGCTGTAGCTGCGCACACACTCCATCCAACTAACACACTTACATACAGACCCTCAGCCCCCCCCCCACCCACTCACACTCTCCTTCACACTGACCTCTCCTCTCTTTCCTCACTCACATCTCACCCGTCCTGCCTGCCCCCCCGCCCCCCACCATTCACCCTCTAAAAAAACCCACATCCCTAGCGGCAGGAAATGCCTGATGATCTCCATCATGAGTGTGCGTGCTGTATCTGCTGCCAAGAGCAAGCATGTGTGCACGCACGCCTGCAACAAGCACGCACACAAAGCGTACGAATGAACGGAGAGCAACACATAAACCATATGTGCAGACAAACTCAGAGGCAGACAGACACACACATCTAACGTAAACACACATCACACACACCAGATACAGTGGTGGCTCAGCCAAGGATTCACACAGGGGACCGGAGAAGTAGCACGAAACACGAGTCAACACTAAACCAGGACCCCCCACCCCCTTCTGAATGTCTCACCCTCCGACTGTCTCCCTCCTGTTGTTTCTGCAGGAACCTACATGCTGTAGTTATTTTAAGATGAGGACGAGTGTATTACCCCTTCCTCTTCACTTCTCCTTCTCACTATTCCCTCTCTCATCCCTCCCCCAGTTTCTCTCCCACTCCTCAACACCCCTCCCTCATCTTCAACTCAGCCTGACACTCGCTTTCTCTCTCCTCTATATCTTCCACTCCTGCAAGCAGTTTCCTGGCGCTGCTGATGGCCGCCCCTCAGTCAGGTCATGTGACCGACCACGCCAGCTGGGAACAGCTAGGAGTGCGCACATGTGCGAGCGTGCGAGGAAACGCAGGGATACTTCTGGAAACTCACACAAACACATGCAAATACGGGAAGAAACCAACCACTTAGGTGCAAACACAGACACACTCCCACTTACTTCTCACGCAGGTGCACACACACACTGAGCTGGCATGTATAGGCTACACAAAGGTATATATACTTCATGTAAATATTGCTCTATATTTATTATAAGTTATAATAGTTTTATTTATTTTTTGTCTTTTCCTTACAATGTAACTTATTTGACTGTGTTTATGGATGCACCGTATACACCAAGGGAAGGCAAGTTTATTTAAATAGCCCCTTTCAACACCTTTCAAAAAATGAAAAACATTAAGGGCATTAATATATAGTGCAGCGACATTTTTCTTTTTTAAATGGTATTTAAAAACAGTCATTAAAAATCATTGAGAATAAGATCAATATAAAACAAGCTAATACAGAATAACACAGGTATAAAATACATGAAAAAAAGTTACAATGCAGTGTTCAATTTCAAAAACCTACTTGGCACTAAACGTGTTTCTGACGCTCACACTGACGCACACTTCGCGTAGTTACTGGCGCACTTTAAAACTTCACATACACGTAAGCACTGTCACGCATACACCTCACACAGAGGACACACACGCCAAATGCTTGGCCCCTGACACACTCAGACCTTGAGGCCAGTGTTTCGGGGCCTCAGTGCTGCGGCCCTGACTTCCTGACTCCTCCTCTCTCCTCCGTACTCCTGTTCCACAGTTGCTGTGGGAGACGCTGCTGCAGCGCCCGTTGCCAAGGAGAAGGCTGCTGGCTGTTTGAACAACAATGGCCGCCTTGTGAACATTCCAACTGTAGGTACTGACAGCTCATCAGCCACAGCCTCAACACACACACACATGCTGCTCACAACGCACACTGACACGACACAACTGTAACACTCAGATTCTTGGCCTCGAGCCTGAACGTGGTAACACTCACACACAAACACAATCAGGCACACACACACACACACATCTGTGCACGCTCTAAGAAATTATGACTTCTGCTGAGAGGATAAGAAACCCTTCATTCCCTCTCTGTCTACCTGCATCTCTCGACCATCTCACTCTCTCTCTCACACACACACACACACACACACACACACACACACACACACACACACACACACACACACAAAAGCACACACACATCACACATTCAGTGTGCAGTACATTCATCCATCTTCCCCCTTCTCCCAGACTACTCTCTGTCTTTCTCTCTTATCTCTTTCTCTCTCCTCCCCCTCCTGCTTTCACTCTCTCACCCGCTCTTCAATTGCTCATCCATGCCTCTCTCTCTCTGCCTTTCTGTCTCAGGAAGTGTGTGTTCTCACTCTCACGCACACACACACACACACACACACACAGGTGGACGACACACATTCACAGAGAGAGAGAGAGAGAGAGAGAGAGAGAGAGAGAGAGAGAGAGAGAGAGAGAGAGAGAGAGATAGAGAGAGAGAGAGAGAGAGAGAGAGAGAGATTCGCTACCTTCTCTCCTGGAAGGTAGCGAATCTTTTTTGTCCCTTGGGGGCATACACTTCCTCTGAGAAGGAGGGGAAAAGGGAGGGAAGAAATCAAACTAGAAACAAGAGGAAGAGGAAGAAGGAGAGGAAGGGAGAGAAAGAGGAGTGGGTCAAAAAACTATATTCAGTGGGGATTTATAGACAGACCCCTTAGTGCTCTGATTATCTGTTCATATTGATGGGACGACATTGAAGCCACGCTGGTGGAACGCTGAGACGGTGCTGAAGCCAAATTGGGTAGAGAGTGTGTGTGTGTGCGGGGGGGTGGGGGCTTCGGGGGTGTTGAGGAGAATCACTAACAAGTCTCTGCTTATCCTCTGACTCACTGTTTTTAACACACATACCCAGACACATGTGTACGCACACTCACATGCAGCTAAAAACAAAGATAACTAGCACGCTGACGCACAAGCATAAGAAATCAGACACACTGTACATGTGTGTGTGCATGTGTGTGTGAATGAGAAAATGATTGTGTTTGTGAGACACAGCGAGTATGTGTTTTGTGCCAGACACCAAGAGATGCTTTTTTGTGCGTGTGTGTCTGCGTGTTTTCCCAATCTCTCGCTCCTCTTTAATAATTGAGCTGATTCTGTCCAGCTTGTTAGGGAGGTACACAGCAGCTTCACACTCTCTCTTCTTCTCCCTCTCATCCTCTCTCTCCTCATCCTTCCATCTCGCCGCTCTCCCTTCATTTATCACTCCTCTTCCTCCCTGACCCCTCCGTCCTCTCTCTCTCAGTCCCTTCCCCCCCGAGCTCTCTCCTCTCCTCTCCCTTCGCAAATCCCTCCTGTTCTTTGACCTCTCCCTCGCCTCTCGCAGTTTCAACCCCCCCCTCCACCCCGCTGCCCTCCATCATCCCTCTCCTCTTGTCTCCCTCCCTCCATCCTCTGGAGGTGAAAGGTCGAAGCTTCCTCTCCACTGTCAGACTCAAACCGGCTGCAACCAGCCCTGTGGGGGGTGAGGGAGAAAAGGAGAATGAGCAGAATGGGGAGGTAGGTGAGGAAGGACATAGGAAAGGTGGGAGGGAAGGAGAGAGGGAGATAAGTTGAAGAAGAAGAAAAAAGGACTGACTAAAGCAAAGATGGGGGGGCAGAGGGGTTAAAAGAGTGAAGGATGCGAGAGGAAAGAACAGGGAGATGTTTTTTTTTGCCAATGACACGGAGGAGAGGTTTTATGAATGTATCGTGTGGGAGGTGATAGAATGGAGCACAAACACTGTTTACACTAATGCTAAATGGCTGCTGCTGTGTGTGTGTGTGTGTGTGTGTGTGTGTGTGTGTGTGTGTGTGTGTGTGTGTGTGTGTGTGTGTGTGTGTGTGTGTGTGTGTGTGTGTGTGTGTGTGTGTGTGTGTGTGTGTGTGTGTGTGTGTGTGTGTGTGTGTGTGTGTGTGGTTAGGGGGGGAGCTATTTCACTGCAGGTGTAGATTAGATTAATAGGAGTCACAAAAGACAGGACCCTACACCGCAAGGACAAAGTAATGACTAATTGTTTCATCCAGTCGCTCGTTGTGGAAAATATTAAAAGAGGAAGAAATATTCAGAACATGAGCAATTAGTCAATATTAACGTCTTATTGAACTTTAAGAAGTTTTTGGACAGCAGACAATGGAAACCTTACAGTATAACATCTCTGATTTGGAAACAACAGCAAAACAAACATGTGTGTATTGTGTATCTTAGTACAACTAGCCATATGCTGATAGATATAACATCTGAATGTAGCTTAGAGCTCCTAACGAGTGCGTTTTTTTCTCTACAAAGAGATTTTTTATTTGAATCTGTGCCCTAAATCAGTTTCTTATGTATTTTGGGTTGGATTTCAAGTGCTGAATAAATGGCCTGGCTCATTCACAACACTGGAATAAAATCCCTTTTCCTAAACGGCAGTCATATATAAATGTGTTTTGAATAGTTCAAAGGGAAAGTGCCAGATTGATCTTCAGCTGACTTTCACAAAACGTCTGTAAGCAAAGAGAAAAGCTCTTTGTTGCGTTTGACAAATCGTGAGCGCAGCTAGAAGCCAAATTCCTAAAATGAGATGCGTTATATGCCCAAAATATTTTGGGAAATTCAGCGTTAGTAAATACTTCATATCTGATTTATAGATTACTGAAGCTCTGTCAGGGAGCCGGGTTCATATGGTCTCTGTAACTTAAGGTAATATGGTCAATACAATAATATTATAATTATAATAACTATAATCCTATTTGTATAAAACGTTCTTAGTGCAAAAATATGTGAAGAAAACCAAAAATAAGTACATAGTTATAAAACTATACACCTTTAGTCTAATGGTAAAAAAAAAACACTAAACGGAAAGTGTGGACAAAAAGCTAAACATAACAAAAGAAACATAAAGGACATCATTTCACGTCTGTCCTTGTGTCCTTGTGTCCTTGCTGTTAGAGGAATCCCTGTTTCAGGTTTCTATGTTAACCCCGTAATTGTGGCGTTTCTTTTGAGCAGTTGTTTGCACTTAAAGAGTCTAAGAACAGAGTAGGTCATTTGGGAAATTGGGCTCTATAAAAAAATAATGTTGATTGATTGATTGACTGACAAAGCAAAATAAAAGTTACAAATCTCGCATTGAAAAAGGCATTTCTATACAAATATGTTTTAAGAAATGATTTCAAAACAGGTAAATATGCTGTCAAGCTCAATCTTTTCAGGAAGGGAAAGAAATCTAGTGATACTGATGGCAAACACCCGGTCATATTAGTCTCCCACCTTGACCTGCCAGCGGGGCTTAAGGATCTGAGGACTTGGAGTTTTGGGAGTCAAAAGATTGGTAATACAACTGGGGGGCCGTATTTGGAGCCTCAAAAGATTATTTAATCAATCCTGAATTTAACTAGCAAACAATGAAGGAAGGAAAAACATTTTTTTGGTAAACATGTTTAGACATGCTGCATCAGCATCTATTAACTTTATCTTAGCCGCTATTCAACAGGTTGAACTATCCTAAACAAAACTTCCAAAAATACCAGGACACCGGTGGAAATCAATAGAGATAAATCACCAATCAATGTGTCTATGTACAGTTGTGCACGTGTGTGTGTGTGTGTGTGTGTGTGTGTGTGTGTGTGTGTGTGTGTGTGTGTGTGTGTGTCCATTCTGTCTTCTCCATCTCCATGACGACCTCCATATCAAAAGGACATCTGACTACAGCACCCTCACATGCTGATAGGCAGAGAGAGAAAACAGGTGATTGGTTGAGCGTTAGGCTGTCATATCTGCAGGGTGTATCTTTGTGACACTGCAACACACACACACACACACACACACACACACACACATACACACACACGCTGGCTTGTCACTGTCATCAACCCACACGCCTACGAACTGCAGCAAGACGCAAACAAAAGGTACTTCCACAGCACACACACACATTGAGAGGTACATGCATGCTAACACACACACACACACACACAGACACACACACAGCTTTGAGACGAGATGTGGTGTGTTAGGTGCGCTGACCCTGCCAATG
Source organism: Gymnodraco acuticeps (assembly GCF_902827175.1). Lineage (NCBI taxonomy): Eukaryota > Metazoa > Chordata > Actinopteri > Perciformes > Bathydraconidae > Gymnodraco > Gymnodraco acuticeps. The sequence goes on from NW_022991375.1 coordinate 4,041,636, forward strand.
AGGACAGGAGGAACATCAACGGAGCTACAAGGCCGTTGCTATGACAACTAGCCCAGCTCACACAGGTAGGAAGCACAATAGGCCTAAGCTGTTATATGTTCACATTCCCTCTGTTTGTCACACACACACACACACACACACACACACACACACACACACACACACACACACACACACACACATACACACACACACACACACACACACAGGGCCATGCACTCAAGACAAGACTGACAGACAGTGATTGCATGCCAAGGTAAGGCCATTCGCTTTTCCTTCCAGCATTCAGAAGGCTGAAATTATTCATTATGTCCAAGTGGACCTGCCAAAAAGAAACTCAGTCTTCAGCTGAGCCACTCAGAGAGTGAGACAGGCTGAGTGTGAGACAGTCTGAGTGTGAGACAGGCTGAGTGGTAGACAGACAGATGGACAGACAGACAGCCAGGGAGAGCATCACTCTGCATACTAACGGCACCTGCACTAGGGCAGCCTGTGCACGTCTCTGAGGGGCCCCTTAAATAACGAACTGTCACTGCCCAGACATCGACATTGACTTCTCTCTCCCTCTGCTCTCCTTCAGTTTCTCATGCACTCTTTCTCCCTTTGTCCCCCCCCCCCCCCCCCCACAGACAAGAGCTGATAATCACCACCATGAGTACGCCTTGTCTCTCAAGCCCTGTTGCCACTGCAGGATGTGCTGCTGCTGTGTCCTGCCTGTAACTGCCCTGACAACTCAGCTCAGGCGGGCTGCCGGGATGGAAACCCTGCGGCTGGACGGATGCTCACCGGGACTCTTGGTGTCTCCTGTTTATACTAAAAGCAAACACCTGTCCATCACCAGGAGCTGGGCTCACAGTCAAACCTCTGGTATATGTCACTGGCATGTAAATTCAGTCTATGAAAAGTCCCCCACAGAGATATTGAGACAGCAAATAAATAGTGTGTGTGTGTGTGTGTGTGTGTGTGTGTGTGTGTGTGTGTGTGTGGGTGTGTGTGTGTGTGTGTGTGTGTGTGTGTGTGTGTGTGTGTGTGTGTGTGTGTGTGTGTGGTGACAGTACCTGAGGTACTATATACTGTTGCTCTGCCTTTGCTGTATCAATGCTGCTATAATGAGGCTAATAAGTGCTTAGGATATTGCCAAAACTAGAAATTACAGGCGGGATACTCAAGCTTCATTACGCGAACATTTAAAGACATTATATGTGTGTTTTGAAGATCATCATTTAAAACCCCACCACACACGCTGCATGCCCACAGTAAAGATGACCCAGCAGCACGAATGCAGAGCTCAGTCCGTCGTTGGCAGCGACGAGGTTAATGTAAAAACTCAAAAAGGAAACGTAGCCAGAGGTGCGCAGCACAACTGGCTGAGCGGACACTAGGCTAATTTGTTATGTTGTGTACACAAGATGCTGCACGCGCACTCACCAAGGGAGATAGAGAGTCTGGGGGCTCGCTCTGGGGCTCGCGCTGGATGCTCGCGCTGTTGCGGTGTCAACGCTGGCTCGGCGCGGCGGTCGGTGACGCTGCTCCGGTCCTCATCCCGGGTCACGGAGCCGCTGCAGCCGTCAGCCATTGTCCCCTTTCATCTGGTCTCCCCAGACAGCCCTCCTCCCAAACCAATGTAAACGTCTCCGTCCTGCTGTCTCGCGGCACCGTCTCGAATGGCTCAATGGAAAAAACCGCTCCTCTCGCTCACACCAATCTCTGCACCCACAAAGATGGGAAAGCAAAACACAAAAGGAGGGAAAAAGATTAAATAATGGAGAGGCTGGGAGGTTGCTTCACAGTCTTGTCCGCAAATAAAGTGCAGGACATTACCGCGCTCGAGCCCTGTGCTTCGGTTTTGGTGACAGGCACGGGAACTCACCACGGTATGCGGGAGGCGAACACGGTGTGCGTTCTCTGCCTCTGCAATTCCAGCTCTCTGTCTCTCGTGCGCCCCAGTCTCCGCTGGTGCCTCTCCAACGTGCCTGACTGTCAAAGCCATCCGGGCACCCGTAGCTGGCCTCACTTTACCACTTGTGGAATTGTGGGGAAACAGTAGTTTACTTACAAACTGAAAGAGAGCATGCGTTAATGAGGAAGAGAGAGATATACACAGACAACAGTGGGAGGAACTGCCACTGAAAGGGATGGAATAGAGACTAATGATATTTTATTATAAAACCTAAAGTTAAAAATGTATTTACGCGTGGTCTATACTAAATTGCCTGAAGAGACAAAAAATGTATTTATAACTTGCCTTTGTATATATTGTTGTTTTCCCTTAAAGCACAAAAACTTGAAGAATAAATCCTCACACAAGCTTTCAAATGTTACTTCATGAAAATACTAAAAAGGATAATACAAATGGTAAATGCAGACCAAAGGAAAGTGGTTATTCCTCTTTGTATATTGCAATGTGATGGCATCTTCTTTGACATAATCTAAGGAGGAAGCATCAAACCAGAAAACGTAAATATCCAAAAACACACAGGAAGAAAGAGACATTAATTAACCCAGTAAAGATATTTGATCTTTATTATAATAACATGACAGGGGCATCTCATAAAATCACATAAAGGTTACACTCTTGTCAAATAACATATTTGAAACCCTGTCTGTCCAGGGACATTGATCATTCCCTTTACGTGTAACATTTCATTCTGCCTTCCCAATGGATGAAAACTACATGGTAACTAGATATAAAAGTCTTTGTGATGCACAGACCTATCTGCGTTAAATTAAAACAGCAAAAGAGACAGTTCTTACAAAATTGTAATATGATCAGAAAAACAAAAAGCAGTCCTTCCCACCTCTCCTCTCAGACTTTACTAACATAGTATTGAAGGCAACGCAGATCCATATTTTGACCACTTTAAGGAACAGTTGCAAATCAGTTCCCTCTTTCAGGAGATTGACATGGATTAGTTCAAAAGCTTTTTTATTTATTAGTCAGATTACGGTTTGAGGAGGAATTTTATTTAACCTCAAATGTCTGTGTACATAAAATACCTTACAGTAATGCGACAACTAAAGACTTTCGTTTTCGATTTACCTGTTGATTATTATAATGTCACAATAGTAAAAAATGTCCAACCCATTTGTCTCTGTCCAAGGTGAAGTATTTAAATGTCATGCTGAGTGTGAGACCGGCTGAATGTGAGACAGGCTGAGTGTGAGACAGGCTGAGTGTGAGACAGGCTGAGTGTGAGACAGGCTGAGTGTGAGACAGGCTGAGTGTGAGACAGGCTGAGTGTGAGACAGGCTGAGTGTGAGACAGGCTGAGTGTGAGACAGGCTGAGTGTGAGACAGGCTGAATGGTAGACTGTTTTTCCCAAACCCAAACATATTAATTTTAACATGAAGTAAAACTGAGAAAAGCAGTCTCCATATTTTAGAGACTGAAAACAGCAGTGTCTAAAATAACGACTTTTTGATTGGCAATTACTCATTTGTTGATGCGCAAATCGACTAGTTAACTAATCTTTTGCCGCTGTACGTCCCAGGGTTCACTTCCTGTTTTCTGAAACCTGTTGCAGCTTTTACCTTTTATGGATCCATATATTTATCAAACAGTTGCCCTGCTACACGTTTCTTCAGAGGAATCAGAAGGATCTGCACAATGCACATATATGGCAGCTGAACACATCATGTACCAACTCGACTCCCCCCCCTCAACCAGCTACTTCTTCTTTCTGTTCCTTGTTGTCATGGTTACAGAGTAAAGCAACATTACTGTGAGGCCTGATCAGCAGAGCTCCGACGCTTCAACGTGGTTGGCTGATCGTTCCTCAAGCTGCAGTGATCAATCAAAAAGGAGGAAACTGTCTTTAAAACAATAGAACAAGGCAATGATATGTATCTTAATATGTGTGCATGTACAATAAGTGTGGAACAAATACAACGAAGGCATATCAGTGTATCTGCATGTAATACGTCCACATCTGTCTGTCTCTCTGTTTGTCCGTTTATTGTTCCACATCTGTCCTGCGCGTTGTGCGGTCACAGGTTGTCTCCGGGCTGGTACTGCGGCTCTGTGGCCGTGAAGTAATCCTCCAGGAAGGACTGCAGGTACTCAAAGGTGTGCCTCTCGTCGGCCTCACGCCTCCAGCACTGCACCATCAGTTCATGGAGCGAGGCGGGGCTGCCCGGGGCGCAGGGCATCCTGTAGCCCCGCTCCACCTGCTCCAACACCTCACGGTTGTTCATGCCTAAAGGGATGGAGGAGGGGGGGGGGGTTTGGACAGAGGATAGGGAAAAAGGGTTCAGAGAAGGAGGATTGGATTAAAAACAAATCATAAAACACAATAATAAGCACACATTGGATACATCAGATATGGAGGAAAGGTAAAACATATCAAAATAGTAATGGTGTTATTCACACAACTCACGAAACATTTCAAGGATGACATACTGCATTTTTAATCTTTGAATTAACTAGGATGCATCTACAGGTGGTTAGATTAAAAAAGAACACAAACCTAGGATCTTGGATGATTTATTTACTGCAACACTTTGTGGATTTATTGAACTATATAAACGGCAACAAACTGGCAATGATCCAGATCAAAAGTGTTATCTTTTAAGATTGTATTCATCTATTTAATGTCACATTTGGGTGAGGGAAAAGGATGACCTGTGTGCTTTCTTTCAAGGCAGGGTTGCAAGTGATTAAGAAAAGGTCTCCTCTTCCTTATAGTACTTTTATAGTACATTTGAAGCACTCAACAAGAGCTGTCGTGCAGTTTGTATTGGTTACAAATGTGAGTAAACCTTTAAACACTCTTTAACCTTAATCACCTGTCCAGGTTGTTTATGTGAGAAAAATGTGTTCTTGTCCCATTTACTAAGTGAAAAATTATAACAGCAACAGAATGTTTACTGCCAAAGCTGTTACTTAATTTTTTTTAAACTATATAGAAAAGTCTCACACAGCACATTGATTGTGTTTCTTCAAGGCTACTTGAGTTTAAGAAACAGCAGTACCTGGGTAGGGCACACGTCCCTTTGTGACGAGTTCAGTCAGCAGGATGCCAAAGCTCCAGACATCTGACTTGATGGTGAAGCGTCCGTACAACGCCGCTTCAGGAGCCGTCCACTTGATGGGGAACTTCGCCCCTGAAACCATGGCAACACAGTGAAGATGCATAATCATATAATTAGGATAGGTTATGTATACAAATATAGGCATGGAGGGAGAGGCAGACACTCTTAATCATCGCACTCATCATCATCGAGCAAGCGTGGCTCTCATCATTTGTCTGTCTCTCACACTCACACACTTAATATCTCACGTAGTTACCTTGTCTGGCCGTGTACTCGTTGTCCTCGATGAGCCTAGCCAGGCCGAAGTCAGCGATCTTACACACCAGATTTTCTCCAACGAGGATGTTGGCCGCTCGCAGGTCACGATGGATGTAGTTCATCCTCTCGATGTACGCCATTCCAGCTGCAATCTACACACACACACACACAAACACACACACACACACACAGAGAAAAAAGATCATTGAGATAGTGAAAACATGTCCTTAAGACTGTCTTTGTGTGTCTACTCACCTGTGCAGCCATGTCCACCAGCTGAGGCAGCTTCAGACTGTGACCCTCTCCGTCTTTCAAGAAGTCCAACAAACTTCCTGAAAAACAAAGATTGTTACATAATGACTGGAAGTCCTTACGCCTCCTGTACCTCAGATATGAGTATTATAGTCCAATTCATATGAAGATCTTTTTTTGAAAATTCATAGTGACACTATTTAGTAAATATCTGTGTTTGTCCTGCATGAACATCCAGACTTTTTAATCCTAAATATTTTTGTGAAGGCTGACTTTATGTTTTACCTGGCCCAGGCTACCTTTACACAGGTCAAAGGTCAGAGGATCAAAGGGAATCCCTTGATATTTGGATATTGTCCAGGGTGCGTTCCAGTACCAATACTAATATAATCTTTAGTATGCCAAAAAAATATATGGCATATCCCAATACATAAGCCAAATACAGTATGGCAGAAATACCAGGATGTCCTACTGCTGCATTTTACAAGACAGGCTTTCTGGCTATTCTACCCCATCATCCTCTGTGCAGCAGAAAGTATATCACACTGACTAAACCACCATGACAGCATATAAACAAGTGTGTTCCAAATCACATTTTTACTTCAAATGTCCTGCTCGCAATAAGATTCAAGAACCAAGAATGATGTCCCAGTTGTATGCATAGAACATGGAGCAGTTCATACTTTCTAATGGCAGCTGTAATACAAACTAAAAGTAAAAGTATGATATTTGGAAGTGAGCCTGAAGCGTACCTCCCTTCCACCAAATGTTTTGCTTTTTCACCCACTTAAATAAAATAAATTACATTATTATTATTTAAGTAATTATATAAAAACTGATATAATGTTATCTATTTCTATTATCCTGTATATTTATTATATTCATCTTCATCCATCTTTTGTACATTAATTATTACATCATTTTTTCAAGTATTCCTCTTAAAGGAAAAAAAACACTGCTGATTTCTTAAGAGCTGATTTCTTAGAGTCAGCGAGGTTTCAAACATAGAGCAGTTATTCACACTGTATCTACATTGGTAGGCATGACAGTCTACTCAGCCTGGTACCTTGGCTCATGAACTCAGTGATAATGTAAATGGGCTCCTCTGACACCACGGCGTAGAGCTGGACCAGCTTGTCGTGGCGGAGTCTCTTCATGATCTGAGCCTCCTCCAGGAAGGCCTCGGGGGACATTGTCCCCGGCTTCAGAGTCTTCACCGCTACCTTGGTGGTGCCGTTCCACATGCCTGGCATACAGACAATGATATGTTAATACACACATGGACACACAAGGACATGCTGCGCAGGCATGCACATCCATTTTCTGGCATAATTACAATGTGATGGCTGTATATACAGTACATATATACACTACGTATACTAGGACATATACAAAAACACAATATGCAGGCAATAACACAAACAGGGTTATACTGCTAGTGCATGCAAATGAGTGCTAAGATCATGCATGACATGAGACAGAGAGATGTAAGTAGGGATGGAGGTTTTCTCATCTTACATCAACACCAGCAGTACCTGAGGCACACGGACAGGCACATAGCTTGGCTGGCTTTGAGGAGAAATTCAGAAATGTGAACACATCTCAATTTTGCTTGTGAAACTGTTTGACAATTTTAACAAAAATTGGAAATACATCACGTGGGAATACCAAGCAATAGGGATAAACATTACCTACATACACTGACACAAATGACGTGAAGCATTACTGACAATCTTAGCTACAGGACAGAGACGGACAGCGCTGGACAGACATTTCTCCCTCTCGCCTGTACAGGGCGTCAGAGGTTGGCGGTGTAAGCCTCACCCATCCAAACGTCGCCGAAGCAACCTTGCCCCAACTTCCTTTGCATGGACAGCGTATCCCTGGTCACCTCCCAGGCGTCCCGCCCGAGTCCCATGGTGAGAGGGGTGGAGTTTTTACAGGGCATGGTAAGGTAATAACACAGCCCGTCATTAGAGTCTGTTATGGGGGGAGGAGGTAGGAGCAAAGGAGGGTGAAGATGTAGGGAAAGGAAAGAGTGTAAGTGAAGAATGGGAGAAAAAGGGTGTAGTGATGGGGGGGAATAGAAGAAAGATGGGTGGGGGGGGACAAAGAGGTAAGGTGAGATGATGAAACATGCACATGCAACAACAGGGAAGGAGGGGAACAACTCTGCACACCTGGATGTAGAATAAATACGTTTTTTATGTATTAACTGCTGCTTCTGTGCAATTTCTATCACACACAGAAAATTATTAGGGTTTTCATTGTGGCAGTTTCCATTCAATACATCACCTTTAAATATATTTCAACTGTGTGTGTGTTGAGTGTATTTGAGGCAGACTGAACGACACACACAGATAAACAGGGCTTTACTGTGGATGTCTTTACTCCAGAAGTGTTTACCAATGTTCTTGTCGACTGAACACAACTAACTAACTAAATGCGTTATATGAACCTGTTGATCTTCTAATACTTTATTTTATCCAGGTGTGCTCCTGCTGTCGCCCTCCCCCACTGCAACACAGTCCCACCATTCATACCCATCCAGACTTCTCCAAACTGGCCGTTGCCCAGTTTCTTAATCAGCTGGAGGGATTCACGGGGAATCTCCCACATATCCTTGGTCTTCACTGACAAATCGGCCAGCTTAGGCATGCCCCGCTTACAGTTGGCAATCAGACGGCAGCACAGGCCTGCCGCTCTCTCTGAGAGAGAGAGGAGAGACAAACAAGCAGGCAGAAAGTAAAGCAAGAAGGAAACAAAACAAGGAAGAAGGCAGCAAATGCAGAGTAAAAAAAAAGAACAAGATAGATTGCTTATCCGCTTATGCAACTGACAAGTAAATCATACAAAAGTGCACAAGAAAGACTAAAACATAAACATTGTGAGCAGCAAGTACAGACGCATAAAAGACGGAAACGAGCGACAGTGCAGTAAATCTATTTAAAAAGGTAAATGATATGTGGCCAAATCTCTCGGTTTGCTTTGATCATTTTGTAATGTTAAGTCAGAAACTGCAGAGTTTTTGCTTCATCGACAAAAGCCACTAGGGGGCAGATGTACACAGACAGAGAGCAGAGGAAGTGGAGGGTGTGAACCCTGCCTGTTACAACAACTCTGAATCAAGCATAACAAGTGGCTAACGGTCACAGTGGTGGAAGAAGTATTAAAACCCTTTACTGTATAAAGTACATGGAAGTTAAATACAAGTAAAAGTCATGTGTTCAAAATCGTTTGTATCTGAAAGTACACATTTGAACAGTTAAACTGAAAAGTACTTCAAATTTGTACGTACAGTAAAAGTACTTACATTCAACCACTGGTAATTATAGTAGTATGACAGTACTAGCCAGGATGGACGTGCATCATAAACTGGCGACAGAAACACTTGAGATAAGAAACAAATTGTGTTGTTTGGCTTTATGTGTTTGTGTGCGTTACCTGTGTAGTGTACGACCAGCTCCTGCACCGTGTCAAACTGTGATCTGGTGGTGATGTAGTATCCTCCATTGTCTAGTTTACGGATCTTATAATGCTTGACGTGGTCTGCTTTGTTGTCGTCCCAGTCACGGATAGACAGAGAGTAAGCACCTGTAGAGAGAGAGGAGAAGAGAGGGGTAGAGCGTGATTAACGAAGGCGGACAAAGAAGCATAAAGTGGGGAAGAGGTGAAGAATAGAAAGAGAGAAAAATTGAAAGCTATCATATATTATCTCTCTCTCTGTGTGTGTATATATATATATATATATATATATATATATATATATATATATATATATATATATATATATATATGTGTGTGTGTGTGTGTGTGTGTGTGTGTGTGTGTGTGTGTGTGTGTGTTAGTGTGTGTGTGTGTGTGTGTGTGTGTGTGTGTATGGCCTCTTTACCCTTGGTGGTCTCGCTCTCTCGTATGAGGAAAGTCCCCCTCTGGTTGCCATGGCCCAGCAGCTGTCTCTCCGCATCCTTCCTCCCCATCTTCCCAAAATACCACCTGTGACCATGGCAACAAAACACAGGTCAGCATCGCAACAGCTCACATCCTTTAACCTCTGACCTCACACTACTCGTCAATCAAAAAGACAATCTTCCAACTTAAAGTGTCGCTACTTATATTGCAGCAGATGTAGCTTTCACTAGTGTGTGTGTTTGTACATATGTGTGCGTGTGCGTGTACTCACTCTTCTGCCTGTATAGAGTCGACAGGAGCTACGTAGTTGGAGGGGATGTAACCTGAGTGGCCTGTGTCCAAAGAGCGAGCCTCCCACCAGTCGCCCTCTCTGAAAACATCCCAGAAACACAAGAAAGAAAATATGAGGACAAAATCCTGCAAAACTCTTTTTCAGTTGATTAATTCTGTGTATATTTCAGAAAGACTGGAGATTACTGATGACATACTATTCTAAACTAAAGCCTGAATTAATAGGGGATATTGAACAGAATGTACATACCTTTAGAAAGGTATAATTGACCTTATTTTCAACCTAAAGTTAGCCTTTATTTGTTGGCAACCAATTCCTTTTGTCTTGTTTTTATTTGCAATGTGTCATTACAATCCTGTCGGAGTTTTCCCCAACATCTGTTAACAAATGGTAGTTTGTTTTTACTTACGTGTTGTTGATGATCTGGAATTTCTCTCCTTTCTGAAAAGTGAGGTCATCTTCAGTGCGAGCGTCATAGTCATACAGAGCTATAAAGAGAGTGACTCCACAACCTGCAAACATACAAACAAACCCACAACAAGATAAGAGTTTCCTGTTATACACACATTTCCTACCTATCTATCATTTAGGGTTTTAATGTTTAAAGTGATAAGCTGAAGGTTCCTTAAGATACTTATTAACATTTCCTCTCGTCAACACTCACTGTGAAGAAAATACAATGGAATACATACATATATGTTTCATTTATTCAAAATTACTGTCAATATCACAATACCCACTCTTCATGTCATCCATCCGTCAAAAATGTTTTGCTTTGTTAAAACGTATTTTTTAAATATATTGTACTCTTTTGAAGTGTAACTCTAGATGCATTTTTTTTGCTCACTGCCTGACGGAGGAATGTCACTCAGTCAACATTAAAAGAGGCTGAAAAAGATGATGATCGGATTTTGCCACATCTCAGTAAATAAAAAAAGATTGTAACTTAATAGAAGCTTCATATTAGCTGACTGAATTTTAAAATCCATTTTTACCACAAACAAGCACTATGGGTTTTTGTTTCTTGGATAAATATGTGCCAGACTCAGGGCCAGTATAAACAGGAGAAACAATTAAAGCTCCAATGACCATTTACATATTGGCTTGCGAGCATTGATTAAAGACGTTGCTTTAAAGACAGAGGCGAACAACCCTCTAATGACGATGATATGATCACGGTTTCCCTTGTTATTAATAGTTAAAAATGTTAAATGGGCTGCCGTATAGCTCAGTTGGTAGAGCTGGCAGCACATGTACCGAGTTGAATATCTGTAACTGATGAAGCACTTGGTTGCTCTACTATACATTTATGGCACCCTGTACTTGGTAATATAGCTATTTCCACCTTCTTAATTCTAGCTAACACGATAAAACCTTTAGACCGCCCTACTTGTGACGCCTCCAGGCCGCAGGTGTGCGTTGGTGCTGGGGAAGATGGCGCTGGAGGAGAAGCCCTTGTTGAAGTCGGGGATGGTCTGCGTCGGGTCGGGACAGTAACGGCCCTGAGTCAAGGCCGCGGACAAGCCTCCATCTGCGTTGCTAGGAGACAGATCTGTAGCATCCACTCCTGATGCTACTGCTTTGGCCGCCTTTTTCTGCTTGCAACAGGCACACCCCATAATAACCAGCACGGAGACAGCGTCTGCGAAAACAAGCAGAGTTAAACAAACACTCCACAACTATTTCTCTCTATGTAAATGTCAATGTATTATTGTATTCATTGCTGCCTGGTGTTGTAGGCTGTTTGTTATAGCAAATGTTTTATAAATATTAGGGCTGTCAGTCGATTAAAATATTTAATCGCGATTAATCGCATGATTATCCATAGTTAATCGCGATTAATCGCAAATTAATCGCACATTTTTGATCTGTTCTAAATGTACCTTAGAGGAATCTTTTTCAAGTTTTTAATACTCTTATCAACATATGAGTGGACAAATATGCTAATGTTTATTATCATTTGAACAATGACAAATATTCTAATGAATATTAAACACAACAACCTCTGAACATTACAAATATTCGCCTCAATTCAACCTGGAACCTCTCTCATACAATAATACAATACAAATGGTGTGTGTGTGTGTGTGTGTGTGTGTGTGTGTGTGTGTGTGTGTGTGTGTGTGTGTGTGTGTGTGTGTGTGTGTGTGTGTGTGTGTGTGTGTGTGTGTGTGTGTGTGTGTGTGTGTGTGTGTGTGATGGATCGTTGGAGCTATGTGCAACTCAAGGCATATGCTCGAACGGGAGCTGCCTGGATGCTGCAATAATGTTGCGCACTATCCGTGCTGAGTGTGCTGACTTTTCGTACAATGTCTTTCCCACTGTCTGGCTTCCTGCATAAAGTCAAGTGCTCGGTGCAGTTGTGGCGAAATGTCGCTCCTCTGTTTTCATTTAAACAGCTCCATTCTTTCACACACAGTGACGTCACGAGCTACCCACAATGCAACGCGCGCCATATATCTATATAGAAATACGCCATTTTCCTGGAGGTGCTAATATTCTGGAGGTGCTAAAATAAACAGCTAGGTAATGTTGCCAGGCAGAGCGCACTAGGTTTTTTTCTGAATTAACGACCGAAGAAATCGCTGCATGTTTTCGGATTACATCTCTGGACTTGAGGGGTGTGCTCTAGGTCGTTACCAGCGTAAACTAGAGCTGTGTGGGTTGTCCGATTGCCCTTACAGACTCCCTGCAGATGTATGGAAAAACGACTCTCGAAAGTGGCCTTCGGTCGATTTTGGCAGCATCTACGTCTATCTTCTAGAAACACCAGGTGAATACCCCACTTGTCACAATAATATTATCATGCCAATGCATATATGTGGTATTTTAGAGTTGACTAGATATTGATTAAGGCAATAGACTATGATATTCTGCTTGCACCTCGCGTGAAATGGTGGATACCGGAAGTACGGTGTCGCCCTCGGCCCAAAACCCGTATGTGTGTGTGAAAGAATATCCGTTAGCGCAGCTAGCTAGCACCAGATGCTAACAACAACAATGCACGTAAGGTCTCTCTCTCGCTCGCTCGGGCCACACATACACACACCCTCCCGGTCCTCCCAACAGCCAGTCGGTGCCTGCCGGTGAGCGTGGAAGTGTGGTCTGCCACAAGCGGGCGGCAGGAGCGGGGCTGTCAGCATCAGCTTGTAGATGGTATTTTAAACTCGATGCGCTCTGAAACTACGGGGCGGCCGAGGACAAAAAATACACATGTGTTAATCGCGTTAAAATAATTAGTGGCGTTTTTTTTGCGTTAACGCATTATTAACGCGTTAACTCGACAGCCCTAATAAATATACATCTACAGGGAGCATTCAACTTATTTTACTGTTGTTTATTGCACTTGAAATTTGTTTTTTTTACATATATATATATATATATATATATATATATATATATATATATTTCTATTATTGCACTATATTTTTGTACCATATATCATATTTGTTTTGCCAATATATATGAATTTAGTTTCTCTTATTTTATTTTACCATAATATAATAATCTTAAGTAACAATATTTTCTGTTTTCAGAAATAACACCCTATGGTTTATTTAGAATAAAAACAAATTAACCCATGTAAAATGATACTACGCATGAGTTACTCTCCAGAAACACCGGATCCTACATTTCCCATAATGCAACCAAATAATATCTTTAACCTGACCACTTTTTAAAACCCATATTTCCAGTTCAAAACAACATCTTTCAGTCAAATCACAATCCCAAGCCGCAGCAACCCTGATGACAGGTGTCAGAGACGATGGTGTGTTATTTACTGTGTGTGCCAACGTGTGTCGCTGTCCTATCACCTAGGGTATAGTATTTAGGGTGTGTCGTATCACATCATTGGCTGTGTTTGACCCAGGTTTGACCCCGGAAGAGCATATTGTTTTTGACCTCTGTGTGCGAGTGTTTTGTAGGTACTGTTCAATTTGTTAAATTAATGGAATATGAATGGGTATGGACTTATGACGTATGCTACGAGAAGAAAATAAACAGATTGTATTATGCTGCAACCGAAGACAAGCCTGTTGATTCTTCATTGAGGCCACAAAACATACAGTTTCTTATCCACACGGTACAGCGCGTCAGCCAGGTCACTAAAGGTTTAGCTCCTATGGGGTATTCATTTGTTTACATATTGGAAATCTCCTTTAGTAACAGAAGAAATAACAACTGAATATACAACTTCAGGCTGAGCAGCACTCCTTGTAACAAGTAAGCTGAAATAATGTTTAAAATGGTGTCTCCCCTTTAGTACAATAATGATTCAACGACTTAAGATATCATGACAACCACATCTTAACAAACTAAAAGAATCAGGATTATGAGGATTGAAAATGTAAATATTAAAAAACGAAAACATTGTGAACTTATCATCTTTACTAGTTCCTGTCTAGACTTCAAACACAGACTGACAGAAAGTGAAAGTATCACACATCAACAACATGCAGGTGGTCAATTAACTTAAGAGAAGTGTTAAGAGAGAAGTAATAAACTACTTCCCTCAAACGGGAGGAGGAAGAAGTGGAGGTTGGAGGTAAGGCCGGAAGGAGAAGTCAACTTTTTTTTTCTCACCTGATGTTGTCCTCTATCAGATCATCTGTCAATCACCATCGCCACTGGGAAAAAAAGAGGGAAGTGGTGAGGGACAAGAAGCTGAATGAGAGAGAAGATGAGTGGCAGAAAACCTGGGAAGAAGAAGGTTTTTGAGAATCTGAGAGAAATGCTCAAGAGCGTTAAAGCGTGAATAAAGAGATGTGTGTGAAGAGAGAGACAGAGACAGCTACAAAAAAAACTGACAGAGAGACAGCTTGAAATAAGCAAAGAGAGATGTGGAGGTAAGCCACTTCCTTTTTGCAGTTTCGAGAAGGGGTACTCTGGTCAACAGCTCTGTGTACATGAACGTGCATGTGTGTGTGTGTGTGTGTGTGTGTGTGTGTGTGTGTGTGTGTGTGTGTGTGTATGTGTGCATGTGTGCATGTGTGTGTGTGTTTGTGGTGAAACAGACTTGTGAATGTCATCATTAGACAGATGTAACGGGCACAAAGTGAAATGTGTTTCATAAAGATCATCCTGTAGATGTGCACACATGTACGCAATCCTGACTTCTAGTTTTGGGTGAACCTCTTTGCATAGAAAGAGCTTGCTGACAAATCAGCATTAAGGAGAGCATACAGAAAAGACTGTAAAACGTTTTAATTGTAGGACGAAAACATTTGGCATTGTTCCTCAGGAAACAAACATGCGTACTGCCAGTCAACTGTTTATTACTAGCTCACAGCAAAGGTGTGATACCTTAAACTAGGTGATACTCTTTTTTCATCCAAGAGTTAGATGAGAATGCCGAAACCACTCGTACAGTAAAAATGGATCTACAGAAAGAGCCAGAAGGCCTAGCATACACAAACAGGAAATCATGCCCAACTCTGACCAGCTGCAAATAAATGACCCCAAAAACTCCCTTATTACCATGCGGTTTAAGTCTGTTTAACACAGTCGATGAAACAGCCCTGCAATAAATCCCACAGTCAAGAATGTCATAATGATCTTCTTTTTTTAACTGTTTGAGAGAATCAGAATATGCAAGCAAAATATATTATATATTAAAAGTTCTTATTCTATAGTAGGTATTTAGGTTTTGGACAGCTGGTTGAACTAGATAACATTTCTGGAAGGAAATTGTGATTAGGATATTTCACATTTTTGTGTAGGCATTAAAATGATTGGCAGATTCACCAATACTGTGAATGATTTTAAATGGCACCCGCAGATTACACTTTATGGTTTCTTCTGAGGTTATAGTTTCTAATGTTTAATAATGAATTGTAACTGATGTTAGAAACATCTCTCTGTCTGTCTATTGCAATCCAACAGCACACACAGGAGCCTCCGAACTGACTATAACTCAAATAAATCTGTGGAAGCCGTAATACTGTAAAAAGCACGACCAATCATCTGAGCCGGCCCGGCTAAAGTAACTGGATGGCCTACCTGCCTGTCAGCCTTCCATCTGTGCACACACTTATCTCGTGCCCTCATTGGTCATGTGCGCATTCGTGTGTGTTGGAGGAGGGGCTCTGTAAGGAAGTGGCAGATGTTTTCCTGCTGTGTATTTTCAAATTCTAGCGCACTCGAGCTGGTTTCTCCAAAATTACCTACCCCACCTTTAATGCAGATAGAATGTATTGCAGGCTTGTTGTATTTGACTGCATTAGTGTTATAATACAATAATCTGGCAGCTGAGTGGCCCTCGGATTCAAACTGGCAACCTTTCAATCTGACTAAACTCCAGCCCCCCCCCCCTTCCTGAGGAATGTGAGGGAAGTCTCACAGAGGAAGAACAATAAAGGTTATGGCAGGGAGCGACAAAAAAACATGAGTAATTCACTTTCATTAAAAAACAGCAGAGCTCCCAGTGAACAGCGACAGGTTGATCCCATCCACAAATCCCCCTGAAACTCCTCTCAGTCTTAAAACCAACAACGGCTATTATGGGCAACATCAAGGAAAGGCCGAAGCAAAATATGCAAAAATGTTACACAAGCACGCACGCACACACACACACACAAATTCACTATCAGGTCGGCCATCAGGAGAGCTACAGGAAGTAAGCCCTGTTAGAGTTTCCTGTCCAACCTTCTGATCGCTCCCCCTTTTTCCTGGAAACTGAGGACAGAGAGTACACACACACCTTTTTTTTGTGAGCTGTTTTTCTCCCCCCCAACCCCTCCAACTCTCTCTCTCTCGCTCTCTCTCTCCACTGGACTGAAGCTGCTGACTTTCTTCACTTTGATGATTTTTTAAAAGAGAGAAGTGCCTTTCATCTTCATCTCACCTCTGCCTTCTCTGTCGTCTCTTCCTCTTCTGCTTCTTTAAAATAAGCTGGTGACCACAGAAAGGATCAGCTGAATAACATGGAGTTACATAATTAAATTGCAACATGAATTTGATAATGATCAAAGTCACGGGTTTTGGTGATTCCTGTGAAGGGGTCTGAATACATCATCTTTTTGTAAAATTCTGTATGTAGATCATTCAGTGTTTCTCTGGTCCAATCTTCGATGTATATTGAAGGATTTCTAATAAAAGTCTGAAATGAATCTGTTTTAAATGCTGTTGTGATGTCTTTACTGCCTGGTTCTAGGTTGTTTTAGGACTTTTTAGCTTCTTGGCCCAGTTTAAAACAAAGTCATCAAAAGGAACCCTTACGTCACTTTGATGAACCAGGGAAAAGGTAACATTACTTTTAAATTAAACAGGGGAACTAGCAATCTGGAACCTTTTACAATTTCAAGTGTCCTTCCTTGCACTGGTAGACGCACAAACACAAACCGACACAAACACATTACCGTTTGCTGAAGGCCGTACAGTCATTGTTCTCCGTTGGGTTCCTGTTGATCAAATGTTTGTCTTCCTCTCTGCAGAGTGAAGCTGAACTAGCAGCTGATCGTTCAGTTGACCCGAGTGTTTATACATAAAGTCACACACACAGCCGGGAACACGGCCAACTGGACGAAGGCTTCACCAATCAAGCACGGACAGGAACATGTGCTACTGTGCACCTAACTGGTTTATAACCTGCCATGGAGGAGAGTCTCCACATCAACAAGTCTATGATAACGATCTGGGTTTCCCTTCGAATCAGCCACAAACTTCAAGTTGCTACAGCAGTGTGAGTTTGTGTGTGTGTGGTACTTTGGGGTTGCATGATCAATTAGCGCGTATACTGAAATGACACTAAAGTAATTTAAGAACAGTGAGAGTTCCTCTTTGCAGATTGAAACCAACCAACAACCTTTAGACACAGTTTGCAAGACAAACATATGTAATTTTAAATGTGAGTTATGAGAGCAGGCGATATCCGTGCATACATACATAAATAAGGGAAATAAATACAATGAACAAACTGATCACTGTTCCTCAGTAATGTACACATATTGTTGAGCCATTTGCTGCCTCTTCAAAACAATACAAATAGCACTATCATTATTTATTAATGATACAACGGCCATTAATGCTTGCATCTTGCCGAATGTACACTCCAAAAACAACACTTTTCAATCATACTCATTTAAGAGAGATACCAGTATTCAATTAGTCTGAAGTTTCAAAACACTGTTTCACATCACTGACTGGTTGCTAACCCTTTTATAGCAGCAGGCCAGAATACATCATGAGAAAACAGAAGCAGTTTCCTCTGGTGGGGAGAAGTGCGGTTTTACTTTGTGATATGCAGCAACATGCCTTTTCACAGCATCAGGTTTACTTAATCATTATTAATAGGCATATGCCATGTCATTGACACTTTCTGAGGTGTCGTTAGAACCCTGTTCATCTAGGTTTCTAACGACACCTAGATGAACAAATAGTTCGAAAAAGGTTTACTTGGTTTGGATATATCATTCAAAAATAATTCACAAACTTCTCTTTTGCTCAAAAAGGTTGACCGTAAGAAAACTGTCTTTTGGTAGGATCAGGGTTTTTTTAGTTGTCACTGCGGAATTGTTAACAGTATCGCAATGCTGTGAGTACTTCAAAGTAAATGTACCTTTTATGTATTGGGTTGGAGTCAGAAATCTCACAACCTGAAACGATATGCACAGCTGTGTTTTGTATTTGGAGTATCTCCCCTTAATGCTTTCTCAAAGAGTAGTAAAACAGCTCTCCATCACAAAAATCCTATGTTCAAAAGGGTTTCACTCTAGAAGTATTATCAGCAAAGTGTACTTAACATCTGAATGTGACATGGCTGCTTTAAGTGTTTATATAATTGGGTCATTATGATGCGAAGAATAATCTCAAAAGCAGCAAATACATGCGTTTGAAATAAAAGTAGTGGAGTACAAAGAACAGGAGCGCCCTCTTAAATTATACATTCATAAGTACAGCTAATGTATACTTAGTTTCTTTCCATAACTGGTTTAAAGTTTACTGCAATTGTTGTACTCCAGAACAATATAAGGAAGCAAATCACCTCTAAATCACAATAACATCACCCTCCATCGTTACACTCACAAACACCCAAATCCAAATGACACACCCTTTCCTGCACAGTGGACTGCAGATAAGCTTCTCCCAGCGGGGAATTCAGAGTGAGTGTGTGTGTGTGTGTGTGTGTGTGTGTGTGTGTGTGTGTCCGTTTCTCTCTGAATTCAGAGACAGGATTGTTCAAATCTGTTTAGTTTACTGTACTTTTACACAAGTTCTTACCAGACTTTGTCCAATCCTTCCCTTTTCTTATTTCACCATGTCTTCTCTTACCTTTCTTTTTTCTACTCTCTGCCTCACTAGCAGGAAGCCTCACAGGATGCAGAGGGTGAGTGGAGCAGGAATGATAGGACAATGGGAAGCAAGCTGTCACCGAACACAGAATACACACACACACACTCACACACACACACACTAAGAAATGGGACAAAAACTGGATGGGGGGGGCAATGGAAAAGAAAGGTGTCCCAGCCATTGGGACGTCCTGTTTCCACATGAAGTCACCATATCCTCCAGATACAGAGGTGGCTTGTTGGAAGGCCTAAATGAATAAAGTTATTGCGTCTGTTTTTCTAAGCATTTTAACATGGGCTTGCTTATATGGGTGCAAAAGGAAGAAGAGCCTTCCTCCGGTTGCACCAGTGGCTAATGGGAAAGCCTGTCTGAAATGACACATCCAGCCTCTATCCAACCCTGTCTATCAGAAAACTCATCTAGCACAATTACTGTCCTCAGCTGCTTGGTGGGAAATCTGTGTGATGACGTTAACCCCCCCCCTAACTAAAAACAACTCCACACCCCCTTCCTTCCTGGCCTTGAGGCTAAAGACAGGAACTGACCTCGTAAAGAAACAGGAAGTGATGAAGTCCGGCCTTGGACCGCCTAATCGCGTTTTTCCCAATCCGACCGTCAAAATTCCATGACAAATGCTTCACACACACAAGCCGCCATGAAATCAGTAGTGAAACAAAGATTGATGTTGATGACTTTGAGGAAGGTGGAGTGGGTATGCAAACCTCCCTGCAGGCCATGGTGAAGAAGAAACTAACAACCTGACTGCTCTAATGCCACGGAAACACCTCAGATAGAGGGACATGTTCAGGAAACATCCAGCCTTGCCTTTTCCTCAAGGTGGCTTCCGGTATTCACTAAAGGAATATTCTGCCACTAGAGCAAATTCAACAAAGTCTGATAGACAGCCTTCAGTACATTTACAAACAAAAACCACCCAGTTGATCTGGATGATGCCGTCAGCCACAACCTGATATACATTTGACCCTTTCAATTCATCAATGTTCTATAAACTTATTATAACCTTATAATGGATCATCCTTGCCTATCACTAGTTACCTAGATTTGTTTAAATAGTCACATTCCACTTGAAAAAAAGCACTGACATTGACTTAACTTGGGTAAGTTCCACTCTTTCAATATTGCAATGTTGGCTGTTTGATTTCTAAATATCCCCCTGTGCGGTATCCGTCCAGTATGAAGAGTGGAAGTACTGGTTGCCGCACTGCATTAACTTTTCACAAGCAAAATACCCAAACTTCCTTTTATCTCACAGTTTACATGTTACACAATTTTTAAAAACACTGTAAACTGTCAGCAGATTTCTGTCTAAAAAAGAAAAAGAAAAAAGTAGAGAGGGCCCTTGGGTGGTGGTCTGCTGAAAAATAATCAATCTTTGTAAGTTCTGTGGTCATTCAGTGACCTTATACCCACCTTAGTTACATTTACAGTCTCTTTCACTGAGGTGTGAACCAACTTCCTCCACTCATACAGAAGATAACAGTTAAAAATAAAAAAAATAAAATCCATTTGACAGGTTATTATGGAAAACTACATAACTATGTACCAAGATTTGTGGAATTCCCACTATTTGCTGGTAAAGCATTACGACATCAAAGCAAAGGTTTTCTAATTATACGACTGTTAGACTGATATGTATATATTACCATTTCAGACATTATAATTAAAGGAGACATACCTGACGAAAAAAAGGTCTTTATTCCGGGGAATCCTGGCGTCCCGATGTGAGTTAGTGGTGTCCGGTGTCTAGCAGGGTGAAAAGCCGCGAGCAAGTGAAAAAGAAGTGTGCGCGCGCCTCGTCCGGAAGGCTTTGGGAGCGGACTTCAAGCGCGCGACGAAGTCCACCCCAGAGGAAAGCGCGTGTAGTGGACAGTACAAGACCTACTCACTGATGTTTAAAATAAATTATAACTTTAACTGTTATTTTTTCCTTTGAGAAATTATGGAAACGCCCATTTACAACCTATTCAATTATATATACTTATTCTCCTTCAAAATATAAGGACATTGCCGTTTAAGATCAAACCTGAAACGACCTTTCACAATAATGTTGACTGCTGTCATGTACCCTTGCAGAAAACGCAAAGAAGAGGAAGTTGAATTAGATTGCTCTGATAAAGAGTTTGCATTAATCACGCTAAAAAAACAGAAAGTTATTGTGGAAGTAGGCTACTTGTAGCATGTAGTCCCTGAAGACCGGCAGTAGCTGGTGATGATGCAGTCTGGGTATTTTCACTCTTGATGTTTGACTGACAGGCAGGGTGAGAGGCGACACAAGCACTCAATAGTGTGAACTACAGGAAGACTAAACAAAATGTGTGATATCCGCGTACAAGAGTGACTATTCCCTTGTATGTGCTTTACCAGCATGTCTCACACTGATTTGACTTTGGATATTACATTGAACCTCAACTCAAGAAAAAGGACACATCTATTGTTTGTCTCACTTTTACAAACTTTCTTGAAGAATGACTTGGCAAAGTTAACTGTGGTGACCTTTCACATTTCTCTGAGTCTTTGTCTCCATCTTCTGGTGAGATAACGCAACTCCTGCTGCAACACATGCACAGTGAAGGGCTTGTCAAATCAGAATACAAAGAGACGTAGAGTATTTGCTTTGTTGAATTGTTCTTGGCAGAAAATTATGTCCAGACACAACAGTCATTTTCATTTTGATAACAAAGTAACTTTTTATTGTACATAAAAATACAAGTTATTTGTCTGTTTTGATTTCAGCCTCTGTGTGCTGCAGACGGAGAGGACTGAGGCATGAGTAGTCTGTATGATCATTATTAGCTTGAACAGATATGTCAAACAGTAGAATCATGAAGATAATTTAGTTATACCAGACCTAATTCTACCTGGCAAGTAGCTTGTAGATATGTCTTTGTCTGACAGAAATATGTGCAAGATATTCACAACAACACTTGAGGCTCAAAGACGGAAACAAAACCTGATAGATTTCAGTGCAAAATAAGTAACAATTTTTAAATATCAGATATCCCAGTCGCAAAGCAGCATCAAAACATTAACACTGGAACTTAAGATATGCATAAACATTCACTGTAGTGTGTGTGTGTGTGTGTGTGTGTGTGTGTGTGTGTGTGTGTGTGTGTGTGTGTGTGTGTGTGTGTGTGTGTGTGTGTGTGTGTGTTGTGCATTAGGCTGTGGTGTGTCACAGCTGGCTCAGCATCTGCAAAAATGTGTGAGAGAGAGTGTGTCATCTCATGTAGTGTGTGATGGCTCGTAAAACATAAAGTAAGGCTGCCTGTAGCCGGGCTTCCATCACTATTAGGTTTGCATGAACCTGCGAAAAAAAGGAAAGAAAAGGAATAAGTCAAGTCACATTAGTAGGTGACACACTCAAATGTCTGTAATTCAAAGCGTACTTCAATAATGACATTTTAAAAAAGGAAAGAAAAAAGAGAGGACACGCTGAAATGTTAAATGATTCATTCATTGTGGCTCCAGAGGCCGGGTCAGGTGAGTGTTTGAACTCGTGCGTACCTTTTCCGATTGTCTGAAGTGTCTCCAGAAGTCGTGATAAACGCGTGCCGTGGTCTGCTCCGGGTGACAGGCCATGGTCTTAACGAACACCTTCAGCGAGCGCTCCAGCAGCACGTTCACGCTGCCGTAGTCGTAATCGTCGTAGCTGCACAGGTACAGTGATAAAAAGTCAGATTTAGCAGAAACATAAAACAATTTAACCTTCTATATTTCCAACAGTGTGTGGTACTTACCGTATCCCGTACAGACAGTGGATGTAGTTCCACAGAGCTTTCCTCAGAGTGTGAGTGTCCACATCTTCATGCATGGCCATCCTGTTGTAGGTCAAGTTGCTCACAACCTGTGAAAACATTGTTTAAACTTATAATATGCTCAAATAATGTGACAAAGTATATAGTATTCTACCGACAGAACAAGATGCCAAGTATAACATTTCTACCAGTTGGTTGACAGAACACACATTTTAATAATTGTATTTTGGATTGTGACCTCTCAATAGAAAAACCCTATGTTAAAGGGTGCATGTCAATGTATGATGAGATCAATTAAAGAATCATGTTTTCCTCCTAACTGTTCATTTGCAGAGGTAAAATTGCCCAGTATATATATTTCCACCAACTGAAAAATTACAAATGTACTGACAATATATTTATCTCACGGACCTTACTCGGGAAACACATATAGCGACCAGCCAATGGTTTTCCAAACAAGTACATTTGTGTTACTGCTCGTGTAAACCAGCATGTAGGCCCACATTATCTCCACCAGATCTTAGTTTCAGTTGCCTAACATTGGCTTCACTCACTTAAAGTGGACCTATCATGCTATTTTTAGGCAATATCATAGGTCTCAGATATATAAAAAACATGTCTATGAAGTGTTTTGCTCAAAATACCAAACATATCACCCATTCTAGCCATGCCTCATATCCCTCTATCTCACTTCCCGTTTCAAAAGTGCTGATTTTGGGTATAAAGCTTTAAAAAAAGAAAAATTGATGAAAAAGAAAAAAGGAGGGGGCTGAGCTCATGCGGGACCCGGCAGCTAGTGTCTAAACTAAATACTGCCGTGATGAAACGCCATATCATGAATTATCAAGGATTCTTTCTGAAACAGTATGGAGCTCAAAGGCTTTCTCTCTTGCCGGTTATACCAGAAGGCGAGTTCTTTTTTATTTCCTGCTTCTTCACACACATGCTCTGTGCAGTACAGGTTAGCTCTGAGTGTTAGCGATGCTAATGTAAACATGCACCGACCATATTACGTCCAAAACAGTCAGGCATTGTTTCTGATAGCAACGTTTCTGATAGGGCCGTGGGTGTAAAGCCAGCCTACATTTCCGATATGACGTCATATCGGACGCAAATCTGGATCAGCTCCGTTGTAGCCCCGTTTTTAGAGATTTGGGTACGGAGGAAAAGAGAGAGGGTTTTATTTTCTGACACTGCGTGAGTTCCCCGACACACCGGGGACACATATTTATGTATTAAAGACATAAAAAAGTGCATTTTGCATGATCGGTCCCCTTTAAACTTCCTGGAGCGGAAAGACCCGTTAGGTTAACCATACATCACTAGTTCAGCTTTTTTTTAAAAATCAGCTTATGAGTATTTGTTGGTTTGCTTCTAAAAGGTTAAAGTTGAGTGTACCTGGAATTTTTCATCCAGGAGCTGACCCATGTCTGGCAGTAGTCTGTTGACGAGAGAGAAGCCGTGGTCCTCCCATGAGTAATCCTGCACACATCAGACACCAACACATGTGTATGGAAGTTGGCACAAACAAATGAAATGCACTGTGAAAAGTAAGGTTAAATAAATATAAACAACTTGAACTTGCAGAAAGCTACCTGGGCTCTCATGGTGTTTGGTGACTGTTCTCCCTTGGGGGCAAAGTCCTCGTATCTAAACTCTTGATCTTCCACCAGACGCAGCACCAGGTCCGGTGGCGCTCCTCGCACCACCGCTAAAACAAACACGTTAAAGAGAAAGTAGTGAGTAAACCAATTCAAATCAATCAATTGACGAAGTAATGCGTGGAATAAAGAGTGTTTGTACCGGTCGGTATGCTCTCGCTCCTCTCCCTCTCAAAGCGAGTCACCATCTCCTCCTGTGTGCACTCCTCCTCCTGCAGCTGCAGCTCCACCATCCTCTGCATCAACACCTCCACCTCCATCGCTCCGTCAACAATCTGGAGGAGAAAATTAGAGAGTAGGGCTTCAGGAATTTACTTGGGACTTTGTTTCTTACAGACAACCTTTGTTTCACTTTTACCGAACCGGTGTGACTGTGGAAACACCGCTGGAATACATAGATACACATCTGCTGAAAAAATGACTAACCTCTTGCCTGCCGTCCTCATGAGCGGGGCACTGAGGGCTGTGAGCAGGGTGAATGGGTGAGGGGAGCTGGAAGGTGTAACCTCCGATGTGGTCGGGCTCAGGGTTTACGCCGCAGCCCCACACGAAGGAGCAGAGGGAGTGAGCGTGAGCCATGAGCACCACGGCGTGTATGAGTTCAGCCAATGACCAGCGAGGATCTGCTCCGGGACACACCAGCTCCTGCAGGGCAGAGGGGGGGTAAGTGATGTTTCATACAGTAGTGTTGTTGGGTGGGAAAGGCACTCGTGTTTCCCTCAGGATGAGTTGTAATGATTGTGATTATCAATTACTTTACAAGCATGTAGTTCCATAAATACGTGTATTTTTCTAATCATAAGGAAAATATATTGTTATATATAAACCTGCTAAGAATTTTGGAAATTACTACATCAAGCTTTTTCAATACATTTAGAATGTTGGACTTTAGCTCTGGAGTTAATCCTTCATAGTAGCATTTGTGGAGCACACAAGTTGTTAACAATCCTTAACAGTATAATATTTGTGTAACCTAAACTTTATCTGAAACTGTGAGTTTGAATATAAAATAACAATAAACATGCAAATGAAAAGTTGCACATCATTTGAATGTTAATTAAAAATTCTGAAGTTAACGTTATGAATGCAGCTTTGAACTCTTCATTACAGCTCTAGCTAACAGACTAAATGCTTACATTAGCACCACTGTGTAAGTAGAGTCAGTCTCATAAAGCAGCTAGCGTGGCTGTAGTGTAGACTCTGTTGTTAAGTTATGACCACAGAACAAAAAGAGGATACAATTATGAACACCTGTATATTAAAGCAATATCACAAAAACAAAATCCTACAATACATTACATAGGTGGTATTTATTAATGGGCATCACAGACTAACATAACATACATGTGGTCAGTGTGTGTGGTGTCTGACCTGTACATGCTTCTGTGTGATGAGCCAGGGTCTGTGTGCCAGCAGCTTGTTGAGTGTCTGCAGGCTGCGTAGCTTTGTGGGCGCGTGTTGGAGTCCGCTCAGCCAGCTCTCCTCCCCCCCGGCCTCCAGGAAGCCGGCGCTGTGCTGCTGCACGGCGTACGAGCAGTGGTGTCGCGCCGCGGCCTGAAGAAGTCAAACACGAGCAGCGTCCATTAACAACCACGCTCTATTACTGGTCTGGGTAGAATGACTCCATAATGCATCAGAACTGCCAATGCGCATTAATATATAAAAGGGCTCAGAGGTTAAAGCACCTCAACTAAATTACTCCACCAAAGATTATTTTCACTCTAATGACCAGCATTTCTGTAAGGACAGCTACTGTGATGATTATATAAAGAGCCATTAAATGTTTATGAATATCGCAGTCTTTGGCAGACCTTTTTAGTGTCTCTGATACAGCAGCTGGATAACCCTCAGGCACAGAACATCCTGTCAAGTCTATTTAGCATTTTTATAGAGTTCTCCTAAGTAAAGATAATTGTTTTTTTGTAGCTTATGCCAACCTAAATGTCCTGACATTTTCATTGCTTTCAAAAACTGCATTTTTGCGCAATATTTCACTTAACCTCTCCTTTAGCATCCTTAAATGTCCCTACAACTATTGATTGTGAATATCTACAGAAAAATCTGTATAGATTTGTAATCCTTTGAATAGTCTGTTTCAGAAGAAAATAATGCCTACCAGTACAGTTGGCATGCCTTTAATGTATTCATATTTTCTGAATTTGCCCAAATAATTACAACATTTCTATTTCTTCAGAGTACGATCTTTAGATCACTTGATATTTAAGTGATTGTCTCAATCCGTTTTTTAAAGTAATTTCAGACAACGGAAACGGAAATAGAGATGAGGCAATAACCAGTGACACACATCAAAAGGCATACATATAAATATCTAGCTCAAGTTGTGACTGTTTTCACAGCTCTAGCAAATAAGATGAGGTTCATCAAGGATAAGGAGCTGACAATAATCATAACCGTTAGTGCCTACTAATAGATTAAACTTGACGCCATTAATTATAAACTGCAGCTGTTTCCTATGCTATGGAGCTGTGAGAGATTGAGTTTGAAAAAGCAGAAGTGACATTACTTCAGTAAGCCCATGTTAGGTATGAATGCATTTAATAATGGCTCACTTCAGCTGAACTGACTGGGAATGTAAAAGCAGTTGGAACAGCCTTGCAGCATGTTAATATACCTGTAACTGCAGCATTGATTTTGTCCTACTACGTGGAGGCAGGA
The DNA here is from genome assembly GCF_902827175.1 of Gymnodraco acuticeps. Taxonomy (NCBI): domain Eukaryota; kingdom Metazoa; phylum Chordata; class Actinopteri; order Perciformes; family Bathydraconidae; genus Gymnodraco; species Gymnodraco acuticeps. The sequence continues at coordinate 4,068,785 of NW_022991375.1, forward strand.
ATAATGCATTGCCATGAAGCCAAATTGTGTTCAAAAATAAATAAATCTTAAAAACACATTTGGCACACTTGACTTGTCCACAAACAGAAAAACATAGCGACAGAGTCTGCTGTCACTTTTAATGTTCAGGCTAGATATCGCTTTACTAATAGTCTGAACAAGGTAAAGGGATATGCTCACTGTACCTGCAGTGGCCTTTCACAGACCCATTATGTTTGGTGTATTGTCATACTGATATTCTGTACACACTGTGAAGACCACTGAGACAAATGTAACATTTGTGATATATAAATAAACATTGATTGATTGATGGTGTTTACAGCTTATAAAATAAAAAGTAAACACTTCTTTATGAGTTAACCTGCAGTATCACCTCTTGCAGCATTACCTCCTCACACAATGAAGGTAAATCAAAACAACAACAATGTTGTCTGTTGAAAGGACAAGTTGAATGTGCACTAGTATAATAATGATTTATTTGTATTATTTTACACAGCAAATTAAATGGTTCACTTTGAAGGAACAATTTAAATAATATTTAACATTTCTTTATATGTTTGTCTATGATGTGAATTATAAGAGTACATGTAATAATATAAAAGAGGCTATCCATTTTTTGCAGGGCAATTCAACGATCAATATAGAATAGCTGCATGCTGTTACAGGAGGTTCTTATGTTGTTTCATTTGGTTGACTCAACCAGCTTTGTTCAAATTAATTACAAGCTAAAGCTAACCATTTAGAGTCATTAGAAGCACTACTAGATGCTATGCTATTGCTAATTCCTTAAATGCATGCACTGAAAAACTAAACATCTGAAAATATCAGAGTTTGTCAACCTACGTATTTTCGATAAGAGTTTGAAATCCAGACTAAAGAACAAACAATTGTGCCTTTATTAAAAGCTGTCTTTTATGGATAACTCCATTTAATTAATAACAAATGTATTACTTTGTATTATACTGTGCGGTGGTGTATGTTTGACATGTGCATTGGTTGTCAAGGGGATCTCTTGACTTAAGTCAACAAAAAATGAGCAACTCAAGCTGATGTCAATAACAAAGACATATTGTCCTTACATGTGTTTGAAGAACTGCTGACTCGTATTTTATTCAGCCGATTGCAAAATAGTCAACAGATTGTTGAAGAAGGAGCTGATTTGTGAGGTTCATCAAAATGATGTCCATTTTTACCATTCATGTTTAATAGATTTCAAAACCACATGAAGCAGACGAATACTTTTTTCCCTACAGTGACATCAGAGTTAGGGGTCTAATAAGAGGGAGGGAGGACTTTACCTCCCAGAGAGGAGACATGCTCCACAGCCTCCTGTCCATAGCTTTACAATGTGCTGTAAGCCCACTCATTGTTCTTATCTGTCAAACTCACAGACGCCCTTCAGATTTTCCTGACTTTGTTAAAAAATTAAGTCAATGACGAAAAATATTAAGTCAATGCAACATTTGATTTGATATGTTTTTTAAATGTCTGTGTAAGATATAGGAACCCTTTTACATTCATGAGTGCACATGGGGAGGGGGGTCTGCTGAGAGCTCTGACATGTGTCACTAGTTAATAATAGGTTTTCTTACCATAACAACAATGTAATGTCTCCAGGGACGGGGCAAGGGGCCATCCATCTCCAACAAGGCATGCTGGGTCCTCAAAAAGCAGCTCAGGTATGCAGGGTGCAGCGCCATCACCATGGTGATGTGGTCCACGCGACCCATTGAAAGGAACGATTCGATGAGGATGTCCTGGTCTGGACCTTCTTTCAAAATCTGAAGAGGAAGGGCGAGCAAAATATATGTTTACAATTAAATATACATAATATTGTTTTGATGCGTGACAACCTATTGCTAAGGACTCGCTCTAAAATGCTACTTGTTTAGTTAGAAAATTGGCAGATATAACACTCCCATTTCCTCCAGTGGAACACTTGGAGTGAGTCACATTTGAAGAAATTGTAGTCATCAGCATTTGCAATATATCTCTGTTGTTGCTTCTCTTGATGACATGAAGCAACAGGCAGTGCAGTATTGCAGCAGAATAGTGAGCTAAACTTCTAATATTAGCAAATTGTTAAACCACATCTCTTTTACAATTAGTTTGATCAAACAACATTATATGGCTAAAAGGAAAACAAAAATTGTATTCAACATTCTGCTGTGTTTCGATCTCATTACTGTTTCATTATGACACCTGGATTTTCCAACAGGGATTAATAAAGCTTTATCTTATCTCATCTTATTGTACACACTGCCCCATGCTTCATGGGATCTACTCCTGTAGGAAGAAAAACAAGGCCATTTCTTGGGACCTCGTCATAACCCTTTACAAAGATGAATCTCAAAAACAATTCAGACAAGAGTTTTCTTTTGGAAATGAATTAATAATGAAGCAAATAAATGTACTTTGAAACAAGTCTAACACACCTCTTTCGCAGGAATGAAGGCGCTTGGGCCCGATGCCAGAGCCCGGGGAACTTCAACACCTTGTTCCTAGAAAGGAGCATCAAGTTCATTAAACAGTGAAATGAAAATACATTTTTAATTCTGATTAATCTAAAAAATGACATAATAGATGTATGTTTTGATCTACTGCAGCCCATACAAATGTCCTCAAATTGTTATTGGTCTGATCAACAGTCCAAAACATTAATATATTGAGTCAAAGAAAACCAGCGAAACCTCACAACCGAGGAGCTGGAACTAAGGACTGTGTGCAGTGATGTTAAGTAACTAAAGTACATTCACAAGTACTGTACTTAATACAATTCTACCTTTTGTAAAACTATATTCTTTACAACGGCTGAAATGGTGTACAGAGGTACAGATACATGTCATTTGCTGTACATTCGTGTACATGTTGTACATGACCTCACATCAAAAACAAATGTACAAGGTGGAGCAAACTACTTAACTGAAGGGTTGGATAGTCTTTCTCTCTAGGATTCAGAATGCATCAATAATGCAGATATCACACATATTATTAAAACAATAAGAACATGGGGATAACTGCATGCAGCTGCAACCCCTTTGCTCATTACTAGACTAACGTACTGTAACTGGAGACCGTTCCATAACTCGCTGATCATAACATCTGCACAAAGCATGCGTTAAAATCAAACTCACCGACATGATCGGAAGAACCACACCAGAAAGTCACCGCTTAGGATTTACAACAAAGAAGACACATAAACTCTAAGTGCGTCAGTCGCAGTGTGACTTGTTTGTATATTTCTAGAATCTCCAGTGGGCTGTGAAAGCTGTGTCCGGTGTGTTTCAGGCAGGTTTCAGGGCGCCTAGAGGGGGCGTGTCCGGCTACTTGTTTGTGCGCAGCCCCGTGTTGCATCACCTCATACGGTTCGATGTCTGATGAAATATACAGCAACCTCATAGAAAAGTGGTAATCAGCAGAGGTGGGAAGTAACTAGGTACATTTACTGTACTTAAGTACAATTTTGAGGTTCTTTACTTGAGTAATTCTAGTTAATGCTACTTTATACTTCTACTCCACTACATTTAAAAAAGGGACATAATGTAATTTTAACTACTTGAGCTACTTTTAACAAAATACATCTCTAAAAATCAAACTGGTGGACTTACTCTTTAAGTCCAAAAAGAGTCAAATTATTTAAATATTCTAAAAAAAAAGACAATCAGAACTTTGTTTACAACAGCAAATGCTACTTTATGCAAACAATATTATCTAGAAATGTCACATAACACATAAAAGACACGTGTTCTGAACAATGCTTACTTTACTTTGTATACTTTAAGTACATATTGATGATACTTTTTTACTTTGACCTAAGTGAGATTGTATATGCAGGACACTGAATACTTCTTCCACCACTGGTAATCAGCTGGTATGACCAATCAGCTTCGACCAATAATCACTCATTCACATTATCTTGTTGTTTCCTGATAAGAAGCGAAAGCACATAAACAACCTGTGGATATATATCTGGTAGGAAAAGTTTAGCCACTGCTGTTGAACTAGTATGATAAAGCAGAAACATTGAGACTAGTATCCCATATCCCAACATTACCTGTGCGGTGCGCAGCAGCTCGGTTGCTCTCCCCCGAACCTCTTGCAGCGGGCACGACCGGGACAACCGGAGCAGGTGTAGCAGTGTTAGTTCACTCAGACGTGCCGAACCGTGCTGGTCCAGTCCCAAACACAGCAGCACCCCTTGGCTGAGCTCCTCCAGAGCCGCTGCTCGCTCCTCTTCGTCCCTGCTGCACAGTCGAGCTAAGCTTTTGAGATTCGGGGCCACATCGCACTCTGACTCGGTCCGGTGGCGACTCGAGCAGCCAGAACCGGACCCTCGGCCCGGTTTGTTTTCCCCGTTAGCCAGGCAGCCCGCGGCGGGATTACTGGCCATCTCTTGACCGTTGGAACCCCGGAGCTACCTAATGTTCCTGCTAGCTCCCGTTAGCTGTTAACCCAACCGTTAACGTTAGCTTGATGCAAGCGTTGTCTTCCTTAACTACCGGATACTCGAGGTGTCAGTTGCCTGTGTTGGTTCACTGTGCAATCATCTGTTCCGTCAATCATTAACGCCGACAAAAAGCTCTCATAACCCGGCTACCTGACCGTAAAGACGGTATGCCGGTTAGCTCGCTAAACTAGCCTAGCTGCTGTTAGCAGATGCTGCAAGCTTTTAGCAGCGCTTAACGATGCCTTGGTATTATAAACTCTGTGAGGCATTTGTTTGTGTTCGTCCTGCCAGAAGTTGAGGTGAGTTTAAAGTCCGCTTTCATGAGGATCAGATGACAGCTTTCACTCTCTGGTTTCCTTCAGCTGTTCGGAGTTGGAGAGCTTTTTTTTCCCTCGTATGCTACGTCACTGTGACGTGGGCCCAACTTTTCACTAATGAACTTCAGGACTTCGAAAATAGAGTATTTGTTTCTGAATCATTTAACTTCCTTTAATTTGGTGTGAGGTCATTATGGCATACACTTCATTTGTTGATTTACTAGTTTTATTAAGCTTTATGTAAACTATTAAAGGCTTCTGCATTTAAAAAATGGGCATAATTTGTATTTATTTTATTTTATTTATCCTTTATTTATCCAGGAATGTCCCATTGAGATACAAGATCTCTTCTTCCAGGGAGTCCTGACCAACACGGCACACAACAAGTTTCAACATAAAACAAGGGCATTAAACAAAAAACATACAATTCAAATATAAATACAGAAGGCCATTTGTGCAGTGGCAAGAAGCATCATCACATCAGCAATAGCATCAGGTAAAACAGTTACATGTTTCATGAAGGGCTAATCGTAGCATACCTTTAAAAGCATTTACAGTAGGAAGTGCCTCTCGACAAAGTTTTACTTGCAGCGTATTCCATAAAAAGGGAGCATAGTGGGAGAATGCAGTTTTACCAAGCTCTGACTGCATCAAAGGAACATTTAAAAGCATCCCATTTGCTGCTCGTCTGGTATTAAAAAAGCAAGTATAAAAGGACAGAAGTCTGGAGATATATAAGGGCAGCTTACCTAGCAATGACTTAAGGATAAAAATCAACATGTGTGATTGTCTTCTTTGGTACAGAGAGGACCATCCTAGGGATTGATACAAAGTGCAGTGGTGGGTGCGAGAGCCTGCACCCGTTACAAAACGTATAGCAGTATGGTACGCAGAATCCAGCTTTTTAAGCAGGGAGGAAGGAGCATGCATATAGATCACATTGCCATAGTCTAATACAGACAGAAAGGAACTCTGCACAATTCTCTTCCTGGCTTCAGACGGGAAACATTTCTTTAAACGGAAGAAAAAGCCCAGTTTAGGTCTAAGTTTTCTCAGTAGGTTCCCAATATGAACATCAAAGGCCATCTTTTCATCAATCCATATGCCCAGATATTTGTAGGATGCTACTTTGTCAAGGCATGTCCCTTCCAGTGTCAGAATCGGAGGGACAGCTGTATTAGCTCGAGAGCGAGAGAAGGTCATGTACTTGGTCTTTTTTGCATTAAGGACCAGTCTTAGCCTTAGCAAGGAGTGTTGCAGTGTATTAAAAGCATCCTGTAGAAGCTCTATGGCCTGGGTTAAAGAGGAAGCCACTGTGTAAACAACTGTATCATCGGCGTATAAATGAAACCGTGCTGGGTTTATCCCATTTCCTAGTTCATTTATAAAGATGGAGAATAAGACAGGGGCCAAAATAGAACCTTGTGGAACACCTTTGTTTACAGTAAGAGCAGCTGAGGTATAATCTTCCACTGAGACACACTGAGTTCTTTCAGATAGATAGTTTTTAAACCAGCTCAAAGCCATTTTGCCAAGACCTATGCAGCCAAGCCTCTGCAGTAGCAATGCATGATCCACAGAATCAAAAGCTTTAGACAGATCAACAAACAATGCTGCACAGTGTTTTTTCTTGTCTAGTGCTTCAATTATGTCATTTGAGACTAGCATAGCCGCTGAAGTAGTACTATGGCCTGATCTGAAGCCTGACTGAGACTCGTTAAGAATATTATGGTCAGTTAGAAACTTTTTCAGTTGTTCGTTTACAAGAGATTCAAAGACTTTGGCCATTACAGACAGTCTGGAAATAGGGCGATCATTATTTAGGTCAGAGGGGTCTCCGCCCTTTAACAAGGGGAGAACCATGGCCGACTTCCAGGAGCTAGGCAATTCACCAGCACAAAGACTGAGATTCAAAATAGAGGTTATGGGTTCTGCAATCAGACCTGCAGCAACTTTGAAGAAGAACGGCTCTATCTTGTCTGGGCCTGAAGATTTCTTTACATCTAGGCTCATTAAAGCTTTGTGAACCTGAGAGGTCAAGATGGGGGCAAAGGTGAACAGTTGATCAGGGTCAAGTGGCGGAGGACCTGGCTCTCCTTCTGCAGCAATCATCCCTGAGTTGCTAGAATCAAAGATTGAGCCAGCAGAAATAAAATAATTATTAAAGCTGTCTGCAATATCCATTTTGCCCTTGATTTCACTCTGATTTACCCTTAAGAGATCAGGAAGGCTGTTTGGAGTGATAGAACCTGAGGAGGATTTAACAAGTTTCCAAAACTTTGCAGGGTTATTCAAATTGTCATGTATTGCATTAAGATAGTAGGCACATTTAGAGTCTTTAATCAGCTTAGTGCATTTGTTTCTTAATGTCCTATACAGATTCCAATCTAATGGAATATTCGATTTCTTTGCTTTAGCCCAGGCAGTGTCTCTCTGTCGAATGAGAGAGGATATAGAATCATTAAACCAGGGGTTGTCTTTACCGCTTATCCTAGATGTCCTAAAAGGAGCATGCTTGTCACATATAGCCAAGAAGGTGGATTTAAAATAATTCCATGCTAACTCAACATCGGTCATAAGTGAAACAATGTGTAAATCACTATTAAAAACATCATGTAGAAACGTCTGCTCATCGAAATGTTTGAATCGCCTTTTGTGAATGAAACGTGGCTTTCCTTTAGGGATCTTACAGGTTCTCACACAAGCAATTGCGCAGTGGTCGCTTATATCATTACAAAACGTGCCTACTGCGGAGAAACGGTGAGGTGCGTTTGTAAGAATAACATCAATCAAAGTGGACTTCTCTAAATCTTTTTGGTTTAACCGAGTTGGCGAGTTAACTAGTTGCACCAAACAGAGAGAGTCACAAGTGTCCTTGAAAGAGTTTTGTAAATCCGTTTGCCAGTCCCAGTTTAGGTCTCCGAGTAAAACCATCTCGGATTTAGTCCAGTTATGGAGAAGATTGGAGAGTATATTCGTGGCTTCGCTTGAGGCAGCGGGCGGGCGGTAGCATCCGACCACTATAATGTCTGAACCACTTGGGAGCGATAGTTTAATTACAGAGAGTTCAAAGCATTTTGGTTTTGTTAGGGATTCGATGCAGGTGCAGTCTAAATGGTTTTTAACATAAATCGCAACCCCGCCCCCTTTTCCCACACGGTCTGTTCTAAAGACATTGTAATCTTTTATATTTATCATATCATTTGTAATCGACTTTTTGAGCCACGTCTCAGAAAGGACAATGATATCAGAGTCAGTCGAATCGGCCCATATTCTGATGGAGTCCATCTTATTAATCATGCTGTGAACATTAAGGTGAAAAAGACGTAATCCGTCTTTCGTTCTAAACTCCTCTGGCGTTTGCAGCTGAGACAGTTCTGGGCCTGGATTCGGTTTCACGTTACCCGACATCAGGAGTAGGAGAATTAGAAGCCAGGTCCTCCTCGCTGGGCTGGTCGGCTTGCCGTCGCAAGTGCGCGCTGCATAGGGGGAAAGTCTCCCATTTCCCTGGGCCCATAGACAGCGTAGTCCTCGCGGCAGAACCCCGGGTAGATGAGACGTCCATGAGAGAAGGTCCTCCGCGAGCAGCGGGGTTGTCATCATGGCAAAAACTCTTACTGGATCCGGGGAAGCCATGGTGCCTGGGGTAGGCCACACATCAAGCGCAGGTGTGTCTTGTGGGTGTTCAGCGTCGGGAGCGACACCGGTCCCGGAGATCCCCAGCACCAGGTAGCCGACCAGGTAGAATAGCAGGGGAGGTAGCCACATCATCACGTGTAGTGTCTACCGAACACCCTGAATGTTTCCATGCTGAACAACGGCAACATGAAACCATAATACCAGATAAATGTCTTAAACTTGCTCTCTCTTCTATACAGCAGAATGCAGAACATTTGTATTCAGCAAGGGCTATCTGAATTATTTTTATATCAGCAAAACAATTAATTACTTTTATTGAAGCACTTCGTTAGTACCAAAGCTTCACTGCAGGAGTAAACCTTTTGTTGACCACAAACCCGACAAATCCAAGTATGGATCCTACTTTGATTTGGTCCTGATAAATGCAGGATAATTATAATACTTCAATGTAGAATTTAGGCAGAACAACAATTTAGTTGTTGTAAGTGTAAAGGTTGCTGTTGACAATACATTAAATTGTTTACCATTTAATGTGAGCACCTGTCAGGCCCTTGTGGTCCTCAGAGCCCATATGTTGGACCATATAACTTTTCTGTGTGCACATATTCATAGTAAATCAAATAAAACAGTGTAAAAGTAGGAATTGCTTTTTGTCCATGTGTGCATATCATATTTTCACAATTTATCATATGTACTTCCTGAATCACCTTTATTTAGGAAAATAAAAAAACATAAATGGTGTACCCTTATTTTCAGACATATATCTTATATTAATTTACCTGTTTATATGTATATATGTACACCATATATAATAGTAGATGAGGGGGAGAAGAAAGTGGAAGCCTTCAGATTTGAGAGGAGAGACAGGGAAAAAGACAAACAAGTGCGGAGGATGAGACACAGACTTTGGGTTTTGGGGAAATTCATTATTGGCAGCCACAAAGAAAACCCTTCAGTGTACCGTCACCGTTTCCCTATGAGGGAAGTTTTTTATTAACAAACACACAGGCTGGCTATGGACGATGGCCTTCTGAACACACAAAAAGGCGTGGTCTCCATGGCAACCGGCGCTTTGTTTCCCAGGAGACCCAAAGGTGGAAGAGGTAAGATCGAGAGAGGATGGCGCAGAGATGATGTGGGAGAGCTCGGATACAAGCAGAGGTCAGGGTTCACACACATGGGATCCTCTTCAGTATTTTACAGGAAGTAAAAATTGTGTGTTTGTGTGTATGTGGGTGTGTGTGCAGAGTGTGCAGAGTGGGATGTGGGTCCTCAGACGATTTTGTTCTCCAGCAAGGCAATCCTCTTTGACATGCTGTCTAGTAATAATTTGTCAAGGACGCCAACAATGAAGAAAAACCAGACAGAAAAATATGATACATTTAAATGCCAAACTATTCTTACACCATGTCAGCCGTTGTAAAGGATATATTTTTTTGTTAGTGCCTGCAGGGCGTCTTCTACTTTTTTCTGGAACTTTACAAGGGAGTCGCATTCACAAGGGTCCTCCTCTGTAGGAAAGAAAGCACAAGTTATGAGCTAATGTCGCAGTACTTATAGTGAAATGACCTGTAATAACACAAGTATGTTTATTGTTTGTATCTAATCATAATATGTGACCTTGACAGATGTTAATCTGCAGCTTCTTGGCGATCTGGGTCATGGCCTTGAAGTCGGCAGTGTAGAAGTAGTGCTCTCCAGTCGGCTCAGAGGCAATCTCTTTCAGCTCATCCTCCACTGCGTTGCCCACTCCAACAGCGTACATCTTATAACCTGAAACATAAACACATATAGGTTTTCCTCATCTGACTAGAGCTGCATCTAAGAGTTATTTATATTATTAACTGAGGACTAAATTCTAGATTAATTGATTAATAGTGAGAAAATGTCCATTCCAATTTTGTTTGTCAGTCTAAAACCCAATTATTTATTACGTTTTAATATATATTATACATGGAATTGCAGGAAATCTCATACATCATATCATATCAATCATATTTAAGTTGCTGAAAACTCATTTGATAAAAGTAGGCATCAGATTGGAACGTCTTGTATTACAATCATGCATTGGGCATTAAACCATCCTCTCCTCCTCACCCTGCTCCTTGGCCTTCTTGGCGGCATCTCCAATGTAGTCCTGGCTGCGTCCGTCAGTGAAGACGATGCCCACCTTGGCGACTCCGGGCCGGGCGCCCCCTCCGGCGCTGAAGCTGTTGTCTGTCAGATAACGGAGGGCCTGGCCTGTCATGGTTCCCCTCTCCATGTAGGCCATCTTCTTCACAGCGTCCTTCAGGTCTTTCTTGTTGTTGAAGCGACCCAGAGGGAACTCCTGCAGGAGGAAAGAGAAAACATGACATTGATACAGAAGAGAAGGAGGCAGATTTTGAGGTGACATGAAAATAGCAAATGCAGACACGTGCCTGTCTGACGGAGCTGGAGTACTGAACCAGTCCAACGTGAGCCTTGGCCTCAGAAACATCCAGTTTGTCGACGATCTGGTTGATCCACTTCTTGACCAGTTCGAAGTTCTCAGGACGCACGCTCTTAGAGCCGTCGATCAGGAACACTACGTCTGTCGCTGCATTGCTGCAAGCTGGTGATGGCGGACACACAACAGAGCATGTTACTCTGGGAGCACAGTGACCGCCATTGGATAAAAACCTTCTCACACACACACTCACACACAACCACTCACCACTGCAGCTGCGACCATTGTCCATGAGGGTAAGCCAGCTTTGCAGGCACACTTGAATGATCCGGGGGAGCTGATGCATACCTGCTCACAGTCATGATCCCCGGTGGCACAAAGGTCCGACACTGTGTGTGTGTGCGTGCAGAACACACATACACCCAGGAGGTTATATGTCCAGGTGCAAGCACACACACACACAAAGGGGGGGGGGGTGTTTGGAGTTAGGAGGAGAGAATGAAACTATGTCAGTTTGAAAACGGGAATATCTAGCATTGGGTTTTAATGATCCACTGTCACTTGCAGCAAACAATTTTGAATGAGCGTGAATGACACGTGTATCCAGTGGACCCTTAAAACTGACAGGTGGAATAGATTGGAGTAGCCTCAATTAAACAAGATTAAACTAAATAGTGCAGGCTCGTCCAATAACAATCCAACACTGTGATCATGCAATTCCGCCCTTGGATGAAACATCTGCAGCGTGATTGGCTGGCAGGCAGCAGCCAAAACTGCAGCAGACCGCCAAAGGGCATTACTAATAAGAGGTTTAATGACTGTCACTAATGTATCGGTAATTAAAGAGAGATCAGCGTTGCCTCTCGGCTATGTGAGATTTGACTGAAGAACAGGACTGATGTCGTTCCTTTAGGTTGTTCCTTCCCTAGTGCCCTCCTGCAATGGGAGTATTCAATCAGTTTGTACACTTGAGTGAGTCTACTGTAGTCTTTTTGAGGACAAAAGTGAGGGAACAACATAAAGGAATGAAAGTGACACCTTACCCTTAGAATAGGGGGGCAGCTCTTTCCACAGTGATGAAGGATAATGATGATGACTCACCCTGTCTTTTTTTGTATTTTTAACCATCTTTGTCTATTTCCATCAATCAGCACCAATTTTCTACATCTGTTCCTCTAATTTTATACAATGAAACTCTTATCTTTCCATCTTCCTCTTCCCTCCATCTCATCTTACCACAGAAGGCTTCCTGGAACTTCTTGGTGAGCTTCTCGATGACGCTGTAGCTCTCAACGTAGTCCACGTGGTCGTCCAGAGGGTCACTGGCCATCTGCTTCAGGGTGTTCATGTCCACACGTCCCACACCAATGGCGAAGATCTCAATACCGGCATCCCGTGCACGCAGAGCCACTTCCTTCACGTTGTCCTGGGGGCGCCCGTCTGTCACAATAATGGCCACCTGGGAAGGTAAAGTAGCACAATTATATAAAAAATGTATTTAAAGAGGTGATAATAATGATGGAATATGTTGAATTGCATGTGTGAATGCATGTAAATGTGTGTATGACCTTGCTGATATCGGGAGATTTGACGCGAGCACCCTCGCTCTCGCTGAAGGCCACGTTCAGGGCAAACTGGATGGCCAGACCGGTCATTGTTCCGGTGGAAAGGGGCTCGATCTTCGTCACAGCTTTAATCAGACCGGCTTTGGTGCGATGCGTCTTCAGAGACACCTGCAGTTGCATAATAGGAAAGTCAGTGTTATAAAATCACATGACAAATACATGTAAACGTTGCTGGGTGATAGTGAAGGCTAGCAGAACCCCAAACCTCGCTCTTGACGCGGCTGGCGTAGTTGACAACTCCCACACGGGTGGCGTTGGGTCCAACATCAAGACCCTCGATGACCTTAGCCAGGAAGACCTTGACCTGCTCAAACTCTGAAGGGCGAACGCTCCGACTGCTGTCGACGATGAACACAATGTCTGTGGGTCGAGTTTTGCACAAACCTGCCGCTACATGAGAAAAGGAGGACAGAAGGGAGATTATTATGCATATTTTCTCATTTTTCAACTATAAGTCCACACAATTATTAAAAAATGAAGTTAATGAAGAAGGGGAAAAAGGGGGGAGAGTGGGAGGAGCATGGAAAGAACGGATGTATTGAGGGGAGAAGGGAGGGGGGACTTATGGGGGCTGGTGAGAAAGTGGGAGGAGTCCGAAAAACAGGATGCAGGGAGGCAGCAGAGGTGGAGAGAGGCGAGGGTGGAGGGAGAGGTGGAGAAATGCTTGGCATTAAACAAGGATGCAGGCCAAAGAAAGACACATTAGAAGTCGCCTGATTTATACTGTGTATATTAAGAATTACTATAATATCAATACATCTTAATAGAGAGAAAACGTAACAAAATACAATAAAATGTACCCCGAAAGCTTAGAAAATAAATCTAAGAAAAAGTTGATCTTAAGAAAGAGATTTTTAAACTATATGTAAAAAACGTATGACTGTTCAGCTACAAACATCCGATGGAGCTATCACATGTGTGTCAAAGACGCTCTGGTAATAAAACACTTTGACTCGGAGAGGATGTGATTTTAAGACAGTCCAAGCATTTGAGGCCCCGTTAAATGAATCATTAAAACTTCCAGTGTCTGTTTAACATCACTGATCTCCCTTCTCACCCTTCACCTCTCTCCCTCCCTTTGGTTTTTCCTCCTACAAATTTCTACATTACAGCTCCCCCCCCCCCACACACACATACACGCACACACACGCACACACACACACACAGTGCTCCAACTGCCAATTCATTCAAACTGTGCACGTACACCATCCAACCACCGGCAACGATACCAAAAACACTGCCGTCTTTAATAATTTAAAATCATAAATACCCAAAGAGACTTCAAATACAGAAATCAATTAATTGTTGGAGAACATTATTTTTTAATTATCCAGACTAATTTCAAAGTAAATGTAACTTTTTAAATTGTTCTCCATTAATTCTGTTTACTTTCAGGAACTTTTGCAAATCTACAACAACTGGCTCAAACACATCAGATAGCCACTTATTTTGAAAAGACTTGAATCAGACCAGAGGGATATTCGTCAGAAACGCTGTTACATCACTAGAAATATAAGTATACTTAGCTTTATCATGTTGTGTCTATTTTGAGGTTTACTGTCCTCAGAATAGTTTTTTGCTAAGATAACTACTGATGTGTTAATGTCAGGTACCAAACCATCAGAGAGTCTTCAGCTGGAGTCAGAATCAAATTTAAGGGTTAAAGGTCATCTTTCTTACCCATTGCGGCGGCCGTGCGGAGGTCTACGGTGGCCCGAGCCCCCATGAGGCCGAGCAGCAGCAGGAAAAACAGTGGGGTAGGCGTCATGGCGACAGAGGGGTGACGAGTAAACGCGGGGGTCTGAGCGTGTCCGCAGACAGTCCTAGAGTGGAGAGCCAGAAAGGAGACAGAGCAAGACGAAGGGAGTTCCAGGCGAGAGGGACGGCCACAAAGTGAGTCTGAGTGACTCTGAGCTGCAGGTTATCAATGCAAGTGCTTCACACAACTCAGCACACAGACACACCCCCCTACCTCTATAGCTGCTGTGCTGTGTGTGTGTGTGTGTTGTGTGTGTGTGTGTGTGTGTGTGTGTGTGTGTGTGTGTGTGTGTGTGTGTGTGTGTGTGTGTGTGTGTGTGTGTGTGTGTGTGTGTGTGTGTGTGTGTGTGTGTGTGTGTGTGTGTGTGTGTGTGTTGTGTGTGTGTGTGTGTGTGTGTGTGTGTGTGTGTGTGTGTGTGTTGTGTGTGTGTGTGTGTGTGTGTGTGTGTGTGTGTGTGTGTGTGTGTGTGTGTGTGTGTGTGTGTGTGTGTGTGTGAGGAAATACCTGCTCTGGGAGGACCTAAGATGGTGGGCAAGGAAAGACAAACACACCTTGATATGGCTAGGATGGACAGGTATGTGTGTGTGTGTGTGTGTGTCAGTGAGTAGTAAAATGTGTGTTGTGTGTGCTTGAGTACCTGAGCGTGTACAGTATGTGTGTGTGGCGGGGGGTACAGGAGCGCCTGGGGTTTGGTGCGCGCCAACGCAACCGCCCCAGGTTGGATTTGGCCAAAAGCTCAAATAAACAGCCACATGAATTCCTCTTTTCTCCCCGTGTTCCCTCTTATAGCAAACACACATTTATGGTGCGGAAGTGAAGGAGAGCCACCGTACACAGGCCTCAGTGTTCCCGCTGCTATGCATGTCGGGAGGTGTGCGTGCATTTTTGCATAAGCATGCATTTCTGTATAAATTGAAGTATACAAGTCAATTCTTGGATTCTTAAATTCAGCTTCTGAATTAAACGTACAGTTTTGTGTTTTTCTATCACTTGTTTCTACTTTTCTACTTGTTTCTCCCACCCTTTCTATATTTGTGATTTTTTAAAACTTTGACTACAGAGCAGAGAAGGATAGAAGGTTAAGATTTCCTTATTGCAACCATTAAAAAAAAATCTGTCCCCCGACTCTTCCTCGCTCCTATTTCCTCATTACTCTCCTCTCCACTGTCAGGTAGGCGGCCAGCCTCAGCGGAGTAAACACACTTTCATCAATACTCACATACAAATCTTTAATCTCTCTACACACTAAACAGAGACCCCTCTTTTCCCTCCGACAACCCGCTCCACCCGACCCAACCCTGCATTCCTCCGCACCACCCCTTCCTCCTCCACCACACACACACACCTCCACCCACACACACGACCTGAACAAGCCGCAATTCAGGGGGTAAGTCTGGGAGGGGAAGAGGAATTAGGGCTCAAGCTGTACAGTAACTGGCCAGACAGATTTCCTACTGAACAAGCTGTAAAATCAAGTGTGTGTGTGTGTGTGTTTATTTAATTGGCAATTGGCCTGAGATGAAAGATTCGAGATGTTATTCCTGGACAGCGTGTCCTCTAAGGGCTTATAAGATAATACACAGTCATAATCGTAAACATATTGGTCAACACACAAACATAATTAGTACAGTTACAAACACACACACACACACACACACACACACACACACACACACACACACATACACACATACCGGTTATGTAACCTCGGTCTGCTTGGCAGGCTGGACATTAGTGAGCTGGATGAGGTTTACCTGCATCCATCAGTATTTGTGAACCATTTCACAGAACCAAGAAACTAATTTCTCATCTGGTGTTTACACATGTTTAGAGTTTCTTGGTAATAGAGGTGAACTGTGGAGAATAAAAGCCTCAAATCTGTTTAAACTGATAAAAATAACAACTGTGTGTGACAGACACTATAACAATACTAGATGGTCAGTTCCAATAACACTTTTTGGTTATATTTTATTTTTATGATTCAAATTGATTGTTCACTGTGTAAAAATACTTAAAATGTCTTGTTTCGTTCGACCAACAGTCAAAACCCCCAAAAATAATTAGCGTTATTGTAAAACATAAGATTCGCTTGGATTACTGAATGTTGGCATTATTATAACTAAATGTTCTGAAATGATCAATAATCAGAAAATGAATCATCATCAATGTTGATAAATAGTCTAGAAGTCTATTCTTTAGCCAAACCCAAAATGTGCTGGTTGCCGTTTCTCAAGTGTGTTTTACTGGTATATTCAGTCGTCTATAGATATATCTATATATATATAGATATATATATATATATATATATATATATATATATATATATATATATATGCCTTTGGGTTTGAATTCTGTTAAAAAACTTAATTTCAAAGACATTTCTGACGTTTTATAGAACGATCGATTGAGTAATCGATGAATCAATCAATGATTCGAGGCAATGATGATCATATTAATCATTAATAAAAAAAGTCAAATCAAAAGGATTTTCTAACTTAGCACAATCCAAATTGGATAACCTACACAAATGAGTTGAGCACATTTACTATCAGCCCAAAAGTTATTTTCCCCTTTCCCAATTTGTCCTTCACCATTTCCTTCCCCAGTAGCAAAACAGAAATCTAATATAAAGACAGAGCATATTTGCTTTTTTACTAAAAAAGTGAATGTTCCTGTAATTCCTTATTCTCTGCCAACAGCCAGACCACTGCAGCCGGCTACATTTAGAGGATATTCATCACAATAGTCCTGCCAGACCCTTTGAGTAAATGAAAACAAGTCGAAAACACTTTTCTTCATCCCTGCCACACTGCATGTCATTAGCATTTGTATACAAGTACACAGCTCTCCTCAAATATATTTACTATCAACATGGTGAAGTGAGATATTATATATCAGTCAAATCTGGGCCTGCCACTGTTTGTATTCTTGTTTACACAGCGTTTGAACAGACTAAGCTATTCATTTTATCCAGTAAGTTGTTTTCCCCAGCGGTTCTCCCTCGTGTCATCTGTTCCTCCGAACCCAACACAAGTCTATTTGTTGTATCTGTGTCAAAACAAACTCAAAATCAACACCCTGGACCAGAGCAGCAAAGCACTGGAGGATCTCCAAGCCACGTTTCAGCTTTGTTTCACAACCAACATTAGCCCATTACTTTCAATCAGTTACATCAATAAGTAAGTAATAATAATGTGTGTGTGTGTGTGTGTGTGTGTGTGTGTGTGTGTGTGTGTGTGTGTGTGTGTGTGTGTGTGTGTGTGTGTGTGTGTGTGTGTGTTGTTGTGTTGTGTGGTGTGTGTGTGTGTGTGTGTGTGGTGTGGTGTGTGTGTGTGTGTGTGTGTGTGTGTTGTGTGTGTGTGTTGTGTGTGTGTGTTGTGTGTGTGTGTGTGTGTGTTGTGTGTGTGTGGTGTGTGTTGTGTGTGTGTTGTTGTGTGTGTGTGTGTGTGTGTGTGTGAGTCAGAAGGTTTGGAAAGAGTGCGAGGATTTCTTGTTAGACCACAGCCATAAATATTGAAACAAGTTCCCTTTCTTCAAATCTCAGAATACTGAGTAAATATTGACATGGCGGATTCGGGTGAACTGAAGCATCCCATACCTGTGTTCACATATATACACACACACACACACACACACACATGTATATATGCTTACACACACACACACACACACACACACACACACACCACACACACACCACACACACACACACACACACACACACACACACACACACCACACACACACACGCACACACACACCACACACACGTGCCCTCCAGTTGTGCTCTGAGCACTCTCTGTTCACACCAGGGAAGTTGTGGAAAAATTAATTACAAAGTTAAACCTCCATGAAACCCTCCTCAGTAACACATGCAAGCTCCCTGACATGTGAATGGGAAGAAAGCTGAAAGTGTGCGAAGTGACACGAGACACACATACAGACCTTTACACAAATTAAAACTAAAGTCCAGAGTAGAAACTCCGCTTCACTGAGTTTGGATAAATCTCTCACACTCACAGGGTTTTCATTCCTGAAATGAATGTGTTGTGTGTGTCTCTTTATGCAGGAGACTTTGAGAAATGAAGTTTGTATGTGTGTGTGTTTATGCTGCGCTGCTCCTGCCAACAGTAACAGCTCAGTAGCCAGTGAGCAGGAAGAGCGAGGTTCATTAAAAACCCAAACACTGCAGTTACATAACCAAGAGTTCTGTTCATCCCAGAACCCCCTGTGCTCCAAACACACTTCTCTCTCATCCCCATCTTCTTCTCCCACCCACGCCTGCTGGCAGAGCCCACCCATCATCCTTTTCTCCTCCCATAGCAACAGCTCATCTCTGCTCTCCTCCCTTGTTTCCCGACCAACACACTGCCTCACTCCTCCGTCTCCCCCCTCCTTTATCTGCTCCCCTGGTCCCTGCCACCTCCTCCTCGCTCTCATCAAACAGTTCCTTCTCTTACTCCCACATCATCATCCAAGCTTCACTTCAAACTTTACTTTACATGCAGCACGACTACGGACCAGGAATATTAACTACAGTTAAAACAAGAAACTTTTGTTGCTTTACTTTCAATACTTAGAGCAAAAAAAAGACAATTGTTCCCAATGTCTTTTATCTAGTCTCAAAAAATGCCTTTAGGTCTTTCGGAGGTGGAGTTTCATACAGAGATTTGGTTTCCGCAAGCCCTTCACCTGGCTTGCATACTAAGGATAAACAGAGAGTGCAGTTGGTGTGTGAACACAGCAGATGGCAACATGGATTAAGGATTTGGGCAGTATCAGTGATTGTCTAGGATACCTCTACCCTGGAAACAGCTCTGTCCCGTTTCCCCTCCATTGGATTATCGACCGTCTCACATCCCACGACAGAGGGGTGTCTGAGAACCCAACATGCTGTCAGATAAACCCAGCATGTGGTCGTCTCACATGAAGGAACAGTGTCCTCTTGTGGCCTAAAGACAGACCTGAGGCCATTTACATCACCAGCAGATCCCATTAGGACGAGTCACTGAGGCCTGTTATCAGGACAGAATTTAACCTATGGTTCTGTAAACATAGCTGGAAAATCATTATATGACATTGGAGGTTATTATAGTTTCTACATGAATTTCCGTGGGGATCACTGAAGTATCTATCTATTATCAATCTGTGCAGTAATGATCCTAAACGTTTCCCTAATCCATCACCACCACCATGTTTCAGTGGGTCAGTGAGTGTTCCTGAGAGATTTATCTGTACATTGTAGTAAATGATCCACACTGAAAAAAAGTCAGTTACTTTGAACTTGAATGTGCTTGTACTTGTTTGATTTTTATATTTGCTGTTGTAATTTATTGTCTTCTGTTTTGCTATCGCAGTAAAGTGTTTTTATTGCATGTACAGCACTTTGGCTCGACCAAAAATCGTTTTAAAAATGTGCTATATAAATAAAACTTCCACAATATGTGTCAACTATTATAACTTATGACAAAGGTGTTGCGAGCTTCTATTAAAATGTTTACACAGTCCACTCTTTAACCTTTGTCTATCATTTTTTTAACTTCGCATTAAGGCCTATTTGTGTGTTTGAAACACTAAGTCAAAATGTGAATATGCATGCACATACTGATGGGGATGTGGGGAACAATTACGCTTTGCAATTAACCCGCCTCCCACGCCCCTCTCCGGTCTGCAACCACATTTTCTCAATAAAAACTTTCCTCTGAGCCATAACATGATTGAAATCACAGCAATGCTGGTCAAATGCATAAATAAGGATTAACAGAACAATGAGCATTTATTGCAGCTAAAGGCAGCCCAACCGAACCAGCTTACAGTAATATCGAGAACATCCTAATAGTAATACAAATGGAAAACACAGAAATACTTACATTTAAACAGGATATTATATTAACACTTAAAGCACACACTCTCACACAAACAAACATGTCTTCAAAAATTATTGAGGGAGAAGTCGCAGTGGAAGTGGCTGTGAATCTCTCGAGGGCTGTCATACTCAATCTTGACACACGGGGGCACTGGAGAGCTGTCTGGGGAGGCAGGGCTGACCTGAGAAGACAGCAGGGAGGCAGCCTTGGTGGGAGTGATCTCCGCTCTGAGGCGAGAGGGCCGCAGGGTGGACACAGGGGGGAGGACCGTGGTGCAGCTGCTGCTGCTGCTGCTGCTGGTGGTGGTGTGGGATGATCGCTGGGAGTTTGCATGTGAGGGCACGGCGTGGTCCCCCCGGATGAAGTAAGAAGGGGGAGGCAGGGTGTTGGAGGAGGGCGGCTGGGGGTCTCGAGCACCTCGGCTGCCGGAGTAAGTTGGAGGGCACTGAGAGCGCTGGTGCAGGGCTGGCTGGCTGTACATGCTGCCCCAGGGGTACGACTGGTAGGCTGGGATCCCACCTGCAGAACACCGACCACTCAATGAGACAATCAAGCTTTATCGGAGAGCAATCAGCACAAAATCAGCAGGAGCTGATTGTCACTAGTCAAAAGTAAAAATGGCAAACTAATACACTTATAAGCACATCTGTTAATGGTCTAGTTCTTGCTCAAGAACCAACTGCAGCAGAGTGGGCTACTTTTTGGGGAATTAAAAGATGATGTTCTTTTTCTGGACAGAAAATGTTTGGTGACTAGCATTCTGGGCACTCAAGGCTTGGATAGGGATTAAACTCTTCCACTCTTTTGGCACATGATACATCTTTCTGCCAAGTTTCAAGGAAATCTGGACAGTATTTTTTCTTTAATCCTGTTGATAGGCAAACAAACCAACCAACACACCTGCAAAACAATCTTCTTAGTGTAGGTAAATATCTGGTTCTTTGAAAAACAGTGTGCTTAAACCCCTTCGATTGGTGTGTTTTTGTTTTTCCATGAGGAAGTCTAATAAAATCTCATTTTATTGACTCACCAGGATGACCGGCCGACTGCAGCAGGATTTGTCCTGCGCTCTGGGACTGGTAGTAAGCTTGGCCTCCAGTGGAGTAGGTCACAATCCCAGTGGAGTTTCCCCCGGGGCCGAAGGTCAGGTAGGAGGTAGGGTTGGAATCTGGAGGGTTGGGGGTAAGGTAGGGGGAGGGGGAGGGGGTGAGGTAGGCCATGCGGGACAGAGATGCCTGAGGTTGGTGCTGGGGCTGAGTGGAGGGGTAGGAGGTCTGGAGCTGGTAGGAGAGTGGGTTGTTCTGCTGGCCTAAGGCTAGGTAGTCAAGCTTATCCCCAAAGTCAAATAGAGAACTGCGGACAAAACAAAGAAGGATTTAGTCAAAACAACATCTTCAAATATATACAATGTGTAACTGCAGGGACGTTATATATATGATATGCTCAGATACTTCCATATGTCTTTATATCGATCTCACCCAAAGTGTAGAAAGGGCCCAATAAAAGACTTTGGGAACCTTTGCAAATGTCATGATTATTTTGTCACTCAAATCAGCTAGCTGTCATGACAGCACCCTTTTAAACACAACAGGAGAATATGTCTTATGGTTCACACATCTGACTCAAAAGCAGAGACAGCGATAATCTGCAATTCAGTGTGAATGGAACCTGCCGTCACAGCCCACCACCGCCCGCTGAGCTACAGAGAATGAAAAGGCATCCAGCGACACTACAAGGGGGAAATAAGGGTAGGTAGCATTGTTTTAAAAACACAGGTATCGTTAAAAAAAAAAAAAAAACACTTAATCTGTACTCCCAAAACAAATAAGAGTATATGCAAATAAGGCAGAAAACAACCAGCCATTTGGAGAAGAGTTATAAAAAAAATAAAAATTCATTGCTAATATTTAGTTTTATATTGCCTAGCATTAGGGAATTTATTTAAGAGCTGTGATAAATAGTAGTAGTCAAAGACATGTAATTTTCTACAGAGCAATTCCTAACCGTTATTTCTCCCAGCAGGATTTCTCAAATATTTCAGAGAGCAAGCTGAAATCGACTCCCCTCTACAGGCGCTGTCTGCAGCATCATTATATATCAGTAATTCACAGGATCCCTGCTCCTGTCTGCAGCCTGTCCTCTGTACTACTCATCCCTGTTCAAATCATCGTCTAGTATTCATGTCACAGTCTGCTGCGAACCGAGCTGACCTGGTGTCAGTCTGCAGAGCCTGGGAGGAGCCGCTCTCCAGAGCATCGAGGAACAGAGGTTGGTTGTGAGCCAGGGTGTTAAGGAGAGGTGGAGCTGGGTTGGCAGCGTTGTAGGTCGTTGTGAAAAGGGGTAGACTGGCTCTCCGCAGAGGGGGGGGGCTGTGCATGGGACGGGGGTGATACTCTGCCAACCCCCCCTGAGATAAAAGCTGGTGCTGGCCCACATCTCTCCCTCTGGATTGACCTTGGAGATGACACAGAGAGATTAAACACTGAGATTAAAGAGACATTGTAGTTTGGTTTCTGGGGAATTGTACTATCTCCACATGCAGGGGGAAGCCTCACCGAGTTTAAATGTAGTGCATTGTAAGTGCTAGTGTTCCACTGGTTAGTTTGTTATGGGTGTTCAAGTCGGCTTTTGGGCCAAGACGTAGGAAACTGGCTACGTCCCCACTAGTTCCTTGATTGCATTGTTACCTCTGTGTGTTTACTCAGAGCACCATTACGCCACAATATCTTAACATGGCAAATAGTTGTTAGCTGCTATATTAGTGTTCTGAATGTCCAATATACACTCTTTTTGTGGGAGAATGGACATTTGACCTTGCCTTGTCTGCACACTCCAAGAACTCTGAGGCTTTTGTTCTGTACTTTGTGTAATGTTGATCTCTACCTCATTGCATTTAAAATGTCACTCAAGAACTGCAGCAGCTTGTACACATGTATAATGTATGTAGCATTCTATTTTTACATGTTAGTATAGTATTTTGTTGTTTAGGTGGGAGAGAAACTCCCTCTGGTGTGAACTTTGGGATTTTAGCCTTTGCGGACCATTTACATGCACAAAAACATATATAACACACTACAGGAAAAGGGAAAACACAAAAAGCACAGTGGGGCCTCTTCTCTTAAGTAGTATTTGTGGAGCACTGGGACCTAATCATGAGCGGTGCTTTTGATTCATTGTGAATGAGGGTTACAGCACCTGGGCTGTTGAGGCTGGCCATCAGGTTGCTGTAGGAGGGCGGAGTCTGGTTGGAGATGGCGGAGAAAGAAGGCGCTGCAGGGGCGAGCTGGGGCAGCTTTGTGGCAAAGTGATTTGAAAAACAGGGAACTCCCTTACTGAAAAGAGAATAAACATAAGTTACAATCAATCATAAATAAAATAACGACTAATCAAAAGTAGCTTGGACCATTTGAGAACAAGAAAAACTACCAACACAGAGCGATATAGTGTAGTACCTGTTGGGTGCCAGGCTGGGATTGATTGG
Source organism: Gymnodraco acuticeps (assembly GCF_902827175.1). Lineage (NCBI taxonomy): Eukaryota > Metazoa > Chordata > Actinopteri > Perciformes > Bathydraconidae > Gymnodraco > Gymnodraco acuticeps. Next base: position 4,092,348 of record NW_022991375.1, read on the forward strand.
GTGATGCAGGGGGCTGCTGCTGCTGCCAGCTCGGCTCTGTCTGTGTTCACCCCTCGCTGTGATGGAGCGCTCCACTTTCCTCCACTTAGCCCTGCGGTTCTGAAACCAGACCTGGTTCACAGCATCATGCAGACAAGACAATAACATTGATCAGTAAAAATGTCTGAGGATGGTGATGAGACAAGGAAAGATGGTGATGAGACAAGGAAAGATGGTGATGAGACAAGGAAAGATGGGAGGTGAAAGAAGGCAGTCGCTTTTGAGGCAGGAAGGGAAACTTTTCCCTGAATCCTCAATTATTGGAGAACTCATTTAAGGGCAAATAAAAGGGAAGGCACACGTTTTTTTGTTGATTGACACCAAGAACTTAGGTTTCGACCAAAAGAGGTGCACCTAACTTAATTCCTAGTTCGACAATGATTCTCTCTTAGAGGAGGTAAATCACCAAATAAGAAATGTAAAAGAGTCAGGAAAACTTCTAACCATAATTCTTTGAGGCGTGACACCAACTGAGGCGGCGATGACTTTCCTCTTCTCTGCGTCGGGATAGTGGTCCTCCTGGAACAAGGCTTCTAAATGATCTAACTGATCTACACACACACACACACACACAAAATGAAGTGTTTGCATAACCAAATCTGAACACACCTGGACAGAAAGACAGTTTGGTTACCGGTACTGTAGAGAGTTCTGGTTTTCTTCTTGGGAGGAGGTGGAAGCAGGCCGTTGTCAACGACCTCTACCCCCGGCAACAGAGGTAGGCTGAGTCCTCGACCCCTGCTGCTGTAGCGGATGGAGTGTCGGGTGGAGTAGACCCGGTTTATCTCCATCTGTCATCAATAAGAAAAACATCGACATCATCTCTTCTCCGTCACAAAAGCCAACAGGGAAGTTTGTCTGCCAAAAATAAGTTGAGGTTCACCAGGAAGTGCACTGTGGAACTTTTCAGCCCCCAGAAAGCAACAAAATGTATGATTTGTTGAATTTATTAATGAATCTGCCATTTTGTTCTGAATTGATTATTTGTGTATTCTATTAAATGCCAGATCATATAGAAAAAGGTTAAGTGCTTTGATTTTAAGATTGAAGTTTGTGTTCCTGGTTAATTTTGAGTGCAGTTCTGGCCATATATTAGGAACATTCAACATCTTGCTATTGCGCTACATATTTTCATTCTTTATTTATTAATATTAATAATAATAATAATAATGCATACTTCTGGGTTTTGAGCAGAGCTATTCTTCAAGCTACAGATTACTTCATGGTGTAGGTGCAACTGGCAAAAGACGATCAAATGTGATACATATTTTCACCGTGAGATGAAATGATTTGACACAGTTTGACATCATCAAATTCTCCATTTGCTTGTCACAATTCTTCAATTAAGCTCTTTCGCCTACTGATATCACACCACACCGCACACCGAGCCAAATATTAAAGCCCAGGATGTTATTTCCACAGCTGCATCATTAATATTGCAGAAGGTTGTTGGTGTGCATCATTTCACACATATTACACCGTAATTATACATGACAAGAGTTATTATTAGACACTTGGAGATCTTCACTAGAACATGCAAATGTGACTGTTGGGCTGCAGGGGGGGTTATAACCGCATGCGCCGCCAAGCAATACTCAAACCACAGGTAGTGTATTTAAAGTCCTGCAAACAAACCACAGTTTGCAAAGATCTGAAAAGTGTCAGGCTACATTTGGGGAAAGATGTCTAAAATGAAGACATGGAAAAACATAAATTAATAAATATTATATAACCACCCTAAAGATTCAATGAAGAGCTTGTACTACTACAAGGTGATGCAAATTCACTCAGTAAAACCGTCTTATGTGATCCAATGCAACTGTTCTGACAGTCTACCTTTATTATACCCATAATGTTGTATTTTTATAGAGATGTTAATTTAATGATATGTTTAATTCCTGAAGTCATAGTTAGCGGTGTTATTTTACTTGACTGCACAAGGTCATAAAAACTCAACATTATTAACTTTGTAAAAGGTAGAATTCATGGCAGAGCTGTTGCATTTAATTGTAATTGATTATATATTGCATCTAAAGAGGGTAGAATACAGTATATAGTGTGACAGTCTCTGATAAGATGTATCCAGTCGTAAAGCCTAAGGAGAGCTCACCAATTAAGCACCTCACAGTGTTCAATAAACACCCGAGTCTGAACTAACTGGCAGCGGCCATGTTGCATAATTGGTAATAAAGGCACCAGGTTTTGAATATGTGGTAAAAGAAAGACAATCTCTCTGGTTTTACTGCTTCAGGAAAAAAAATCGAACTCCTCGGTCAATGTTATACGAGTGCACGATGAATCAGTGGAGAACTATCTTAAGTGGAGATCATTTTGGTTATACTGTAGGTGCAACTTTTAGTCAATTGACAGAAAAATGATTGCCATCTATTTTAATAATCATTGATCAATTGAGTCATTTCACATGCAAACATGTCAGAAATGACAGTTTTAGCCTCTCAAATCTGGAGATGTCCTGCATTTCTCTGTCGTACAAGTAAACTGAACACTTTCAGATATTTGAAGACATCAGCTTGGATTTTGAGAAAAACAATAGTTCTCTATTTTATAGGGAAACGATGACTTGATGAAGCTAAATGTTTTAATCTGCGGATGAATCAATGAGAATGAGTGTTAGCGGAAACCCTGAGGGGGAACGGTGTTTGGGAATTCAGGGAATCAAATGTTGTTCAGCGTACTGTACACGTTCACATTTCCTGCAGTGATTGATAAACAGTGACGGTGTAGTCTCACCTCGTGAGGCTGTGGGCCCTGCAGGGAGTGACTGTAAAGTACAGAAGGGCTGCAGGGTCTTTTTGTCCCGTGAGGTAGAGGAGGTGCAGGTTGGATGGGGACAGGAGGCTGTGAGGAGTACAGCAGGGGGAGAGGAGCAGGAGGAGGGCAGTACAGGCCGGCCCCCCCACAGCCCAGGAAGGCGGGGTCAGACAGGTCGCAGCTGTTCATCAGACCGATGGGAGGCTCGGCCGGAGCAGAGCTCTCCTCTGAACTCATCGCTGACGCCTCCTGGATCCGACTCTCCTCCTCATAGCGCTCGCTGACATCTTTATAACCTCTCCTGTTTCTCACTCGCTCACTTAGCTTCCTACCGCACCTCTTCCTACCCTTTTTCTTCTCATTTTTCTCTTCTAGACTTTTCGTTTCTTTGGCCTCTTGCTTGTCGGCGATTGTTTCCTTGTTGTTCTCAATCTTGTCGTCTTCCATCTGCTCCTCCTCCGCTCCCAGCCTGCTCTCTGGCCTCACCTGCTCCTCTTCTTCTGTCGCCATCAGTTCATTTTCTAAATCAACATCTTTCCTTTTTCTCTCTTCCTCCCCCTCCTCGTGTTCTCGGCCTGTCTCCTCTCCTGCCTCGTCATCCTCCGTCTGATTAAACACCCTCTCCTCTCCTTCCCTCCTCCTCCTTCTCCCTTGGTGGTTCTTTGTTTCCAAATCCTCCAGCTCCTCGCACAGAAGGTTCGGACAGTCTGCAAAAGGGTGAGGGAGAGGTTTTTTTTTGTTTTACTTTTGTCCAAAGTCTGTAAAGCCTGGACACTAAAGCCTGGATAAGTAACGTGAGGCAGTCAGCAAGCAGAGTAAGCAAGATATTCAAAATTATGCAACACAAATATCCAGCCAAATGTGGCGAAACCCTTTTGCAATGAAAGTACCGAGATCTAAATCTACTGAGTCAGCTCGTCCCTCAGTCCACCCTCTAAAGACACTCCTCTAAATGTATCACTAAAGTCTAACCAACAATCACGCATTTTGTTCTGAGCAATTAAGTTAGTAGCTTGGGCAAGAACACAATACATGTAGAATTTGCGAGCAGGTAAACAGTAAGGTCGGCAGTGGAATCATTGAATTTAATTCAAAAGACACAATGGAACGATTGATTACAGTCCGGCGACAGCCACCAGATTTTCTTTTCTATCTCAAAGCATTTCACTTATTGATTTATTTCAAGATAAGTATTTCAGCAAATAACAAACAGTATTTTTTTAAAACAGCTTTAATCAAAACACGAACTGGAGAAACCTCTACATAATCCTAAAACTACTGCTGGAGCCAGATCTCTAAGATGGAGTAGTAAAAGAAAACTCATTACACCTCGAACCACCAAATCAGTTTCTCGTACTCTAAACTACTTTCTTGACCTACTTGGCCTTGCTTCACCATAAGTTGAGAAAGCTTAAATAATATGAACCACTCATCTGTGTCTCATATTGTTGCTTTATCGAGACTCAGTAAGACTGTCTGTGTTTATATCCCACTTACTGGAATAGACTCCCTGAAGACTCCAATTACTTTTAAAAGCATTCTCAAAAGATGTTTTTTTCTGTTGCCTTCTCTATGATCTGTATATGTGTTTTCGTCTGTGCTTGTTGTAAACGTCTATTATTAATATCACGTAGTGGTAGTAGTATTGTCTTTAGGCTTTTTTAAACATGTTTCCAGCTTATTTGTTTGCATCTTAATCTTCATGTGAAGGATATTGAGTTCTTCCAATAGGCAATTTATTTAATACTTAACAAATTGTATAAACTTGTGATAAGATTTGTGGTTTCAAACCTTATCCTATTATGGCTCTCCAGGCACACGCCAGCTCACACTGAGTCCCTGTTGACATGTGTTGCTTTCTTTAAAATATGAAATGATATGAAATGCATTTTGTTACGGGCCATCTGACACAGTGGTATTCTCATCCAGGACCTTGGCTGTCCCTGAGGTCCTGTCTTCTATATTTGTGGCAGCTTTAGGGTGAATATATAGTTGGTAAATGATTGGCTGATTGCATCAATCATAGTTAGGATTTTTTTATTTGGACTTTTATTCCAATCAAAGAAAAATGTTAAGTTTACCATCACAGAATACTAAAAAGTCCAGCCAATTCACGTTTAAGAATTTGAAACAAATTATTTTCGGGCATATGCTTTAAAGATATATACAAAAAAGATTTTTAAAAGAATCATTTGGTGTCATGTGTTACAGGAGATATGGGCTCATTCATTTACTTACTGTTTATCTAAAGTTTGAAAAAAAGAAAATGTAAGATAACATATAAGTAGGCCTATATATTATTTGTGTACTACTTTATGTAAGCTAATAGGCTCCTAGAGTTTATTATTATTTAATCTCAAAATAATATTTAATTAAAATTATTATATTATATTGTAAAAAAATGGTCATAGTCTCTACAGCAGGGGTCCAAACTGTTTTCACCGAGGACCACATAGCCTACAGCAAAATATACAAAGGGCTGGGCCACTCAGTGAGGTAGATTGCCTCATAAATTCAATTATAAGTTAGCAAAATCAATCAAATGTAGGTAAATTATGCTCTCCATTTACATTATTACAAAAAGTGGTTAGCTCATTCCTTAAAACAGAAGCCTCAGATTGGTTATAATAAGGGGAAACAGGAAGCGTAGGCCTATACGTCAAGCTTGTTATGTAAATAAGTTATTGGTCTTTTTTCTTATCAACTTAGATTTGTTAGAAAATGTTTCCAACTTTCATTGACTGAATTTATTTGAAAAGTGGGCTTATTAACACATGAATACTACTGTGTGATATAGCCAATCCTAGTTTCCTAGTTTGCCTGCACAGAGTAAGAACTAACTTGAAATGGTTGGAGCTCTTACTTTCCTATTTCATGAGTCATGAGGCCTGCAGGTTGAAAAAAACCCTGATAAACGTCATCCCGCGAGGAGCTGCAGTGACTTAATTAGTGTCCCAGGTGTGCAGCGTCTCGTGTCACCTCACCAGACCGCTAATTAACTCTGAACAGCTAGCTGCAGCTGAACTAGCTAACCCCATGTACAAACACCGGGTCGCGAAGGTTAATAGCTGAGTTTTAAAATCTTAAAGTGTCTCTGTGGAGCTGTGCAGCTCTGGAAGCTGAGCCTCACAGGTAAGATAAAGAGCTTTAAATACACCCGCAAAGTCTTTCAAAGTTTACAAAATGACACAAAAGTTGAGCTAGGAAATGGTCGACGAGTGAAAAGCGAACCAATAAACCAATAAACCAATAAAACAATTAAATGTCATCCTAGTCGTCCTTACCAAAATCTTCCGCTAAATCACAGTGTTCCTCCATGTTGAAGTCTAAACTAATAATCAATTAAGCAGGGTTACGATGTGAATTGCTCCAGCACTGCAGGCTAATACGGTTGATTGATTGATTACATTCAGCAGTGTGATGGAGAAGTATCGCGTGAAGGTGAAACTTATCCAGCCAATCAGTAACCAGGACCGGTAACACACGCGATCAGGTGTACCCTTAAGTGACATAATCTAAGAAAACTTTATTGATCTCATTCAGTGAATATAAATGGGCTGGTTTCCTAAAACAATATATTGTTGTCTATGAATCAACATTAACAAGTTTACTGAGTTGATTTATATGTTAAACAAGGTGCCTACATTTTATCTTGAGTTTAATGTTGGCAAAGCAACAAAAACTCTTAAAACATTAAACACTTCCAAGCTTTAAAAGGTTAATATCTTTCTTAGCTAATTCTCTTTCCCTTGGTGTGTTAGTTGTAAACAAAATATATGTATGTATTCTACCTAATGTATAGGCTTACAGTGTGTTGATTTAAGGAATATTATATTTGTATCACAATCATTGGGACCAACTAGGTATGTTTACTCAAGTATTGCATTTACAAATGGAAGCATTTCCATGTTATGCTTCCTTATACCTGTACATTATAACTTTTGAAAGGGACATTTTGCCATTTGTTGCCTTTGTTGGCGTTACTAAAAATTAGTTTTTTATAATTTCAGATGTCTATGAGTATAGAACAGTTCAACTAAAGTTTCAAAATGCTGGTAATTTTAATTTATTTCACAAAGGCTTAAAGTGGCCCAAGGTCTTTGTAAAATAAAGTGCTCATATATCATATCACTTTCTATTATTATATTGGAAGGATGCCAATCAAACATTTGCATGTCAGTTAAAGATGCTGGGATCAAATCTGGTTAAAATCAGGATAAAATCAGTTTAAATCAAGTTTCCTAGTTTCAGTTGTTCCACTATTACCCACCAGATGGGGTACTGCCTGGACCCCAGGCTCTTACTACCCCAACTCCCCTGTTCAGCCTCCTGTGCTCTACTCCTCCCAAACAGAGAAGGGATCCCATAAAACCCCCCTCATGCTCTGTGAAAGGCACATTTCCATATAAGCAGCCCACCATAGCCAAGGCCAGGACAGCTTGTTGTCTCCTCTGGATCCAGGGAAAGGCCATCTGCGCACTCCCTCCTCCACATCAGGTGACCTTGGTTTCATCTGGTTTGATGCAAAGAATTTAAACTGAAAGCCCATTTAGATTAATTTCCTTTCCTGCGTGCTTGCAAATTACCCAGGACAGTTTATTTAATCATTTCATAAGTACATTTGTATGCAATGACTTACATTAGCAACATCTCTGGGTGTTTCTCCCATGACAGTTCACAGAGTTCAGCAAGTGTAAATAGCTTGTTAAGAGGCTGCCATCACACATATAAATATATACAGAATTCGGTCAGATGTAGCGTTGAGTCATATGGGTTGCGTGTAAAGTTACGAGGTCAGAAATTGTATGAAGGCCAGGCTAATGCTGGTGTGTGAGAACACCAGAGGGAGACTTTGTGTCTGCATGTGAGTTCTCTTGAATGTGTGTTACTAAAATATATTCTCATTCAGAGCAGCCACTGCTGAGTCCTGAGTGACGAGCAAATCCTCGGCCTCAAGTTCAATCCAGCACCAGGGGGGGTTTAGTCACAGCCAAGACCAAAAGAAAAGGTTCAGCTCACCCAAATTACAAAATGTTTTTCACTCACAATTGTTTTTCCCAAAATCTTGAGATATCTGTCTTTGAGATTTATTCCTCCAGCCCAGCAAATCGAGACAAATGGAATTTCATTTGTAATGCTCACAGCATTGGAAATGCACTTTTAAATAATTCAACAGTAGTGTGTCTTTCCAGTAACAATGCCCTGGTTGCTTCGTTCTTTAATCCAAACCACACTGAGAACATTTTTCACACAAACTGCAGTTAGAGAAATTGTAATGTTGATACTTTCTGTTCTCTGGATTAGAGAAGAGGATTGGGAATTAGGAATAGATGTGTTGCTGTTTCTGAACAATGATACTTGATGTGAGCACCACAAAATGCATTAAAGTGGAAGCAGAAATATCAGAGACAGATAATAGGCACATATTTATGAAAGATTACATACAATGGTTTTATAAAAGAAAAAGGTGTTTATTTACAATTTGGGAAGTCATGTTAATCAAGTTAGACATTTGACAAACTGCAGCTTTATTTAGTGGATGTGGGAAGTACTAATGAATAATGATAATGAGAATTTAATTGAACATTACTCCAGTTGAATCTGGATTAGTTGTGTAGAAACCTCCAAGTAAAGCTTACTTTAGCAGCTCTTCTGGAAGCTACCCAACAAATCAGGTGCATTTAGAGGTAATACAAATGCAAACAAGGCATTATTACAATATTGTTCTCAACCATAGCCACAATCTTTATGATTTCATAGAATTGCTTTTTGTCACAGTATGAATAGCGAGGGCTTCCTAAAGCATACTATTCTTGTGATTTATTATGTATTGCGTTATATAAAGTCCTTTAATACATTCACCCAGCAAAGTCGCAGGAGGCCACAGCCTGTCCCAGCTGACATTGAGTGAGGTTGGTACACCATTGACAGGTCGTAATTATATTAATGAACAACGATGGATTACTTTGACCCCTAGAGCCTCAAAAACTCCCAGGTTCACTGCATGTTAATTGGTTTTGGTACTTTAATTAATGGTGCATTTGTTAGGAAATTAGCATACAATCAAGTAAAGTGGGTCTGGTATTGTTTCCGTATCTATTAGCCAAAAACAAATGTCAAATCAATATAATTTCCATTTATATTGATCTCATTTACTACGCATAGATATTTATTAACCAGACTAATACCGACTACAGAGAATAAGTTCCTTAAAAAAACAGCCTTCATAGCAAAAGTCTAACTAATTAGAAATGAAATTAATGTGATCTGGAAATATTTTATATATATTTTTTAATGAAAGGTTACATATAATTTACAAATGAGGATATGTGTCTGCTGCTGCACAGTGACCCCCATCCCCCCAAATAGTTTGTACTTTAAATGTAATAACTCGTTTTATCTAATAAAACTGCATGGGTGGAATTGAGTGCCTTGAAAGGGGTTATTTAAATGTAAAAGCACTATTTAAAACAAAAACAGACAATGATATGAAGTCACTAGGAACAAAATGATTGACAGTTATGATTAATTGGGTTAATAAAATAAAGCACCTGACAACTGAATACAACAATCAGTATACCTTAAGTGTCTGCAGAACCTAATTGGTAGAATTATGATTATTAAATTATGCAAATTGACTTCCAATCAATCTTGAACCATGTTTTATTTTTTTCAGGACAGGTACAGGTTGGTTTCAAGGTTCTCTCTGGTTGTCTGGTATGTGCACTGTACTTCAAAGTAAAAAAAATAACTTAGTGAGATCAGAAGATTGATACCAGCTACAGTGAGCAATCTGTTAGCTTAGCATAACGGCTGGAAAAGGGAGGATAAGTCTACCTACCTCATGTATTATTTAAAGCTGACTAGACACAAACAGCAGAATGAAAAATCACAGGTGCATTGATTTATCCACTTTAATAAAACACAAAAAAGACGAGAGGACAGATTTACCCAACCAGGTTTTTTATTTGGAACAGAGTGGCAGATTAGTGACAGGGCGGTGAGTGGAGGATCCGCCTCCTCTCGCTCACTCAGCCAATGACAGAAACTCAGCCTTAAAAAAATGCAAATGTATAAAAACAGGAATGGGAACAGCAAACATAGAGTAGTGTAGCCTCCGTTGGGCTTCACACACACTTACATCCATACACATTCATACCTACACTCACACACGTACAAATTAACCCTCTCTTTCTCACTCACGCACACACACGTCTTATTTGGCTACGCAGGCTTAGATGGGTACAAACACTCACTTTTTGTTTACGCTGACAGTCACTTTATAAAAGATAGTACGTATTAAGATCATTCCTGCCTGTGAGAAAGTGGCGTGTTGTCTGTCCGTCTGCTGCAGGGAGACAGGCAGGCAGACAGACAGACAGACAGTGAAAAGACACAGTCAGTGTGTGTGAAAGCCGCTGTGAGGGACCAGCTGCCCCTCGTTCAGCAGTGAACAGGAACACTCGCAGACACACAAACACGTCGACAGGCTAGTCAGTGTACACAAGAGTCTGCTGTGAAATACCAAGGTGAAGCACTCACAGACATACACACGGGTGGTATAGATGAGGTGAAGACACACACACACACACACACTCACGCTGGCGAGGGGGCAGGCGACATACACACACACACACACCACACACACACAGGAGTGGTGGAGGTGTGTTACCTGTCTGTGGAAGAGCGTGAGAACTGCTGGAGTAGGTAAACACACACTCGGCCACAGTACATTCCAACTTTAATTCACCTCTCTTTTCCTTTCAAACACACAGAAACACACACACAAGCATACATACACACACACACACACCCAGACTAGTTTAGTTTTGACTCCCATGCATTTTTGTTCTACAGTACTGAGTATAATAGAAGCTACTAGCCCAGTCGCACTGGTGTGGTTATTGTTACAATCTCTTAGATAGAAGCACAGCCCTCCTGTCTCTTCCTCACATTCCCCAAACCAAACCCCTTCCCCCCTGTTTTCCCCTCCCCAAAACGAGTCCACAACAGGTTAAAGTTGACCCCATCAACACCGATTCAGAGTTCCTCCTCATAACCAAAGCTTTAATGACAGAAGTTATGATTTGAATGAATTAGTGCATGTATGGAGCAACTTCCTGTGCGGATTCACACTTTCGGTTTCTCATTAAAGCCCCTCTCGTTTCCCAGAGGCCCCACCCATCCCCAAACAGAGAGCCAATGATGGAAGAAAAAGAAAGTGAGCCACGCAAAAGGTGCGTCTGGGAGTGATGGGGGGGGGGGGGGGGGAGATATCAGATGAGGTGATGACTGGACATGTAGTTGTGCTTTGACACAAACCGAGCAAACTTTAAACCAACCTGCAACTGATAACGAATCAATAACATATTGAAACCACCTGATCTCGCTCGTTTCACAAGTGATGACGATGGGTTTGATTAAGCGTTAGAATATGATGAAAAGTATACTTAAAAAGTCTGTGTGGTGTAATTAAATGCACAGCAAGTTGTGTGTGTGTGTGTGTGTGTGTGTGTGTGTGTGTGTGTGTGTGTGTGTGTGTGTGTGTGTGTGTGTGTGTGTGTGTGTGTGTGTGTGTGTGTGGCTGACGAGAGCACAGCTCATCTAAAGTGATGAAGGATGTGATGAATAAAAACTCTTCATGATCATGCAGATGGTTAGTGTTGCCAGAAAGGATACGCTGATATTTACATATAAACTTTTTTTTTAATTGCTAAATACACATCCTCCTGTTTTGGTATTATTATTATTATAATGGTATTATTATTATCATTATTATTATTATTTGTCACCGTCCAGCCCAAAACATTGATATATTATTGGTTATTATTACTATCCGTAACTAGTCTTTGTACAGCTTAGAGGAGCAGATCGGCCTCTATGCGACCAGCCAAAGTTTCCACAGCGGCTCCTCGACGTTGTGACACACACCGAGGGTTGAGCATTGTTTTCTGGTTGGCCGAGCACAGAGAGAGGTCAGAACCACCAATCGAGCAGATACACGTGTGTGTGTGTGTGTGTGTGTGTGTGTGTGTGTGTGTGTGTGTGTGTGTGTGTGTGTGTGTGTGTGTGTGTGTGTGTGTGTGTGTGTGTGTGTGTGTGTGTGTGTGTGTAACCGTAACCGTGTGTTTATGTGGCTGTATGGATGTGTTTGCGTCTTTGAGCACTAGAGGGATGGAAGGCACAAAAGAGACCTTTCCTCTGACCTTTGACCCTGGGCTCTATGCGGCCAACCAGATGCTCTGTGTGTTTTTCGTGGGCGAGGGACAGAGTCGAGGCCATCACTCGTCTTTTTCTTTTGTGTCTCGCTCAACTCGCCCCTCTCCTCTTTCTTTCAAGCTTTTTAATTTGCTCCATAAAAACTGAGGAGGAAGATTTTTTTGTGCTGGAAAACACAGGATAAGAGCTTGTGTTTTGTTTTCTTTGTTTTTCTTACAAAATAATCATATCATTACACACAGAACAAGAGAATCTGTAGAATATTAATAACAACATTTACTTTAAAAACATCTTGTGTGTATGTGTGTTATTTTTTCAGAATATATTTGGATTTTTTTTTTTTTTTCCTCTTTTTCATTTTCATTGAAAAGAAAGTTCTGAGTCCGCAGAGAGAGAGAGAGGAGCTCTCAAGTGTTTCGGACACGAGAGGAGAGAGGGATGAGGGGGAGGCGACGAAGAGGAGGACGGGGGCTTAGAGTATCTTTCCCTCTTCTCTCTCTCTCTCGCTCTTTCTCTCTCCCTCCGTGTGCGGTTTGTCTCTCTGCCGTACGAGTGTTATGCGTAAAACTCCTCCTGCTTGTCTGGTTTCTGGTAGGTGACGGTGGCTTGTTTGGGCTCCTCCAGCGTGTAGCTGCCCTCGTCCTTCTTCTTCATCCTGTACACCAGCAGCATCACCAGGAAAGCGGCAAACAAGGCGCCCACTACTCCTCCCACTATCACCGCTGGAGAGAAAGAGAAAGAGAGGGTTGCAAATCTTAGAAAACCTTTCCAGAACATCACAAATCCTACAACACAGAAAAACACAGAAAAAAACACAGAAATGCCATTAGAGGCACTGCTACATCCTGCAGCAGACTACATCCCTACAGACTGCATCAAACACTCCTAGTCTGAAAGCAGAGCGACCACAGCATCACGATCACCTAGCCGCTAAGTGAAGACTGATGATCCTGAATGTGCCAACATACGTCCTGGGCTGCCAACAGCTTTGTGCTAAATTACAGCCCTGCAGTGCTACATAGTAGTTTGTTTCCCGACGGGCCTGTGTAACCAATCGCAGCAGCTGCAGTTAACCAGCTTCCTCTGCGCACATCGCTAATGACCTCTTGCTGCGTGTGATAAATTCATGTGTGGTTATCAAATGAGAAAAAAAAAGCGTTCCCTCGTTAAACTAATTGGTATTGATGCCAAAATGGAGAACATTCTCCAAACTGGTGTTGAATGCTTTGTTCCCGTTCATTGTGTGGGAGGTGTTGTCTTTGTTTATTCCATTATTGCTAATATCAGAGTACAAAGGCTGGGGTATTTAAGATAACATCACGTCTCACCACTGCTTTGTGACTGTAAAAGTATTCACCACTCTTGACGTTTCACACACTCGTAGTTAAATCTAATTATATTTTAAGATCAGGTTTAAGTTTTATGGTGCATAAATATTTAGGAAGACAATTGTTAGTGGACATTTTAATTGTTCGTTTAGACATTTTAATTGCAACGTTTCAAGTGCACCAACGCTTATTCTCTAAGTTGACATTGGGCGAGGGGCAGGGTGCACCTTGGATCGGTCGCCATGCAATCACAGGGCTGACACAAAGAGAGAACGATTTACACCTACGGGCGATCCAGGGTCAACGACTAAACTAACCTGCATGTTATTAGACTGTGGGAGGGAGCTGGAGGGCGCAGAGAGAACTCACGCTAACATGGGAAGAACATGCAAACCCCACAAAGAGAGCCCAATTGAGTGCGGGTAGACTTTTTGCTTTTGAAAGTTACTACTTTAGTGAAATTACAGAGAAGTAAAGAGAAGAGAACGTGGCAGCTGGTCAAATTCTGTAAACGCTAAGAAATATGGTGCAATGCTTCCTTTCTTCTACATGACAATCCCTACAAAAGGAAAAGCAATTATGTTGTCTCACAGTTCCTTGCAGCAGCAGCAGCATCATCATTTAGAGAGCCACGTCAATAATCTGCCATCGCTTTATAATCATGAAGCCTAATGTAAGATTCCTTTCCTACAGTACGTCCTAATGAGTTCCCCTTTACCCTTTTCTCATGACCTAATGACATTTCAATTAAATAGAAAGACATTAGAAAGACTGGAGCCATCGCTATGGGAAAATGTTGACGCTCTGCCACAGTTCTGTGAAACATATAGATTTAGGCCGAGTGAAAGGCATAATTGCAATAGTTTTCAATACAAATCTTTAAAGAGGAAAGACACAAGGATTAATTTAATCACAAATATTTGGTTTGGGCAAAAATATTATCCTGAATGTTATTTAATTTATCAAAACTTAAAGCTATTGCAGAATTGCTATTTCCCCTTAAAGTAGAGATAAACTCTGTCATAACTAAAAGACAAGTGTCCTAAAGCCGTGTGTGAAAAGTCAAAGATTGTGAAATACCTGCACATCACTGTGTATATACATTATGTTCTTTTAAGTGAAAGGGAATACAGTGTTGATACATGTCCAGCACTCTACATGCATATGTATGAGTCAGACATGTACAAATGTATTTCATAAAGACAGTCTAGTCTAAAGTCTGATGCCTCCTGTTCTTTACCGATGACCAGGAAATCAGCGAAAACCACCGCCATCAATCCACCAATCAGAAGAGCTGAAGGAAAGACAGAGAGCCAGTCAGGTCAGGCAAGTTGGCCGCTGCCTCACTTTCTACAACAGCTCTTTGGGATGAGGAGAGGGGGCACTTGAAAAGGAATTGGTTTTACCCAGAAGCAAAATGATGGGAAAAAGAGGGGAGAGAGGAGGGGTTGGATAACCCAAGAAGGGGATTGCTTGTTCTCAACGGGTCAAACAGGGCTAAGTAGCACATTCACTCATCGGGATGAATCTATACTACTTGAACGTGAGCTAATGCCAGTTTATCTTAGCGGCTCCCAGAAGGCAGAGGAAACATACGGGAGGCAACAGGGAAATGTGATCTGTTGATCTAAGAGGTGGCTACCAAGAGGATCAGAAGCTCCTACCTATCAAGACCTCTTTTCTCTCCAGGATGTTCTTCTGAGGCAGCTGGGCGGCAGAGCTTCCTCCGTCCACCGTGTTCCCGTTCAGATCAGCATCCACTGGAAACAAACCTCGACCCAGATCATTACGACGATCATCAGGGATCTCAAAGTCTCCACTGGTTCCTGCAGCACCCGCCTCGTTGTTAGTCTCCTGGGGCACAGAGGAAGAAAAGTGAGACTGACGACAGGAAATTTACATTTGATGTAATCACATTTGTTCCACGGAGCAGGAACATATCCAAACCGACACAAATGGAGAACTTTCCATGGCACACGTTGGACTCTGAAACAATGAGCCTCTGTATGTCTGTTTGGCGGAAAGTGGTATATTGTCCAATGCTTATACGCACTTCATAAATCTGGCAGCTTAATTACAATGTTGAAAACCAAACAAATCTCAATGCATCATGCTTTAATGCAGAACGGCTGCAATAAACATAAGCACACCAATCAGAGAAATTACTCTGGTCTGTAAATAATTAAGCTGCCAGCGTTACGCAGGAAGGCTTTGGTATCAAACCTAAATAGTTTATTGGTTCTGACCAAAATGAGTGCATTAGTACCAGACAGTAGTGGAAAAAGAATTCAAATATTATACCTCAGTAACCACACTGTGGAAATCTACATCTCTATACAAGTAGAAATGCTATTCAAATGTTATTTAGAAAGTCAAAAGTATTAAAGTCTCTATAATAATAGTAATAATCTAACACATTGTAATGGCTTATTACAGAATAATAAATAAGTATTATCAATGCAGTCGTATAAATTAGCAGAAAATTAGAATACTCAAGTAAAGTGAAAGTACCTCCAATCTGTACTTAAAGAGGCCCTATTATGCTTTGGTGGTTTTCCCTCTCCTGTACTGTGTTATATAGGTTTCTGTGCATGTCAACGGTCTGCAAAGGCTAAAATCCCAAAGTTCCTTCCAGAGTGTGTTTCTCTCCTACACACCGCAGCCCCCCGTCTGAAATCTCCCGATTGGACAGTTTTCTTCTGTAACATAATGACATCACTATGTAACGGTCAGACTTCTATTGGCTAGCACTCCAACACATTGTACGTAATAGGCTAAGGGGCGGGACATCTCTAAGTGGTTGACCAACCACAACAGAGCCTGCCAGCTAACCCATCAGAGCAGACAGATGTCAGTTTCCTATGGTCTCACCTGTGTAGATTTGGGCTGCTGTGAGCGGGTCGTACTCTCTGACGGCGCCGCCTGTGTTGCTGTCGTCATGGGAACCCTGGGCCTGAAGGACACCCTGGTCCTGACGGTGGTGGGTGCAGCGGTGGTGGGGGGAGGGGGTGCGGCGGTGGTCTGCTCTGTGGTCGTCTCTGCAGTGGTGGACGCGTCTTCCTCTGTGGTAGTCTCCATGTCGAAGCCGGGGAAAAACGCTGTGGGTTCAGGTGACATGTAGACGTCCTCCTCTTCTTCTGTGGTGCTCAGGTCATCCGAGCCTGCAGAGGGTGCCGCGCTCTCAGCAGGGATGGTTGTCAGCTCGGTGATAACCACGGGGATGGCGGTGGTCTGGGCGGCGGCGGCGGCGGCTCTGATTCGCTCCAGCTCTCTCTCTCTTTCAAGCTCACGCTCTATCTGCCTCTCTCTTTCTTTCTCTCGCTCTCTCTCACGCTCCATCTCTCGCTCGCGCTCCCTCTCCTTCTCCAGCTCTCGGACCCGCTCCCTCTCTCGTTCCCTCTCTCTCTCCCTCTCCAGCTGTCTCTCCCTTTCTTTCTCCTTCTCCAGTTCCCTCTGCATCTCTTGCTCCTTCTCTCTCTCCGTCTCCAACTCTCTCTCCTTCTCCAGCTCTTTCTCTCTGTCCCAGAATGCACCACTCTCTCCCTCGGCCTCAGTGGGCAGTGGGGTGGCGATGGGGTCCTCCGGGTTGGGGCTGGGCTCGGCGGCGGGTGAGGCGGAGGGGGCGGGGCCTGTTGCCTGGGTGGTGGAGAGGAGGAGGGTCTCCTCTGTGGTGAAGGTCACGCCCGCCGACGTCGGCCTCAGCCTGATGTCAGGAACTGGAGATGAGAAGAGATGACTTGGAATTAAATAATGACTTAATCAAAAAATAGAGGAGTCAACACATTAAAAACGCACACATCTCTCTCACACACACACACACACACACACACACACACACACACACACACACACACACACACACACACACCACACACACACACACACACACACACACACACACCCACACACAGCACACACACACACACACACACACACACACACACACACACACACACACACACACACACACACACACACACACACACACACACAACACACACACACACACACACACAGTAAATCAGAAACCGAGACTGCGTTTGAAATCAATCCCTTAGATGCTCATTTACTACTCCCTGTATACAAACACTCAATAATTTACTCTCTGCTGAGCTGTAAATTGAGATTTCAGACACTTACAAGTCACCTTCAGTAGCAGGTGCAGTGTTGCACGACCGTATCTTTGGGGGGGATCTATAAAATGTGAAGCATTCAACTGTGTTAACAGAAGGTATGAACATGCCACCGATGCCGCCTTTTCATTTCTTAATGTGGGGATTTTTGAGAACACAAACAATTTGTTTGTTATGCATAGATTTAACAACATAAATAAACTGGATGCAAACAACTTTTTTCTTTTTAAGATTATAGTCTATTTTTGCCACAGGACTTGAGTGCGGAAGATGGGGATAGACAAGATCCCTGCCTGGAATCAAACTATGGATGTTACCCTTACACGGACGAATGCCACATATACAACAAGCTACATGATGCTACTCCTTCCCCCTGTTGTTGACTTATATCCACACATATGTCGTTATTTGTCTCCAAAATGGAAATCATATTGGCCCTCTGAAGAGAATAAATACAAACACACCTGCCTTGTGTTTAAGTATGAGAAGGGAAAATCAAGGTTTTGTAAAGCGATGATGTAAGCCTGGTTGAGGGCTCTGTAAAGTTAAGAGGCAGTCGAGCATTTTAGTATATTGGGGGATTCACATTGCACAGGCTAAAATAAAATGTGGACTAAATCTGTTGAGCAGGGGCCGGGATATCATGACTTTTAATCACTTATATGAGTCAAGATCTAAAAAGGCTGGGAACTGTGGGGGAAACGTCTGAAGAAATTGGAAACAGGACTCACGAGAGACACGAGGAGAGCTGGAGCTTTGATGGCAAACACTGATGGTTTATTTGGAGCTTCGGCCGGAGAATTCACAAGACATGTCACGGGCCACGAGTTGACCACACGGTAGAGATGCCACAATCAATTCTGAAGAACCCTCCTGTAGCTCGAGGTTTTAACTAGTTCAGAGTGTAATAATAAACATTCTTCAATAGATAGACTAAACAGCTGAGGACACTGAATCATATTTGTTGTCGCTTATGGCTCGGGGTCATCTACACCCGAGAAGGATGTGTTCCAGGTGTCCCATAACAATAACTATCTCTGACTGAGAGTTGCCCGGTCACAAACTGGTAACAACAACCACATGCTAGGGCAGCCCCTCCTTAAGGGAGATAGCATACTGCCCAAGACTGGGCATCTGCGTCGGAGGGCAAAAAGTAAACATCTATGGAAATTATCCCCTGACAGGAACAACATGTCATTCTCATAACGCACCAATATTGCCATTTCTCACAAGAGCCTTCTTGCCCAGTACACCATTAAGGGACCTTTATGTGTAAAATCATAACAGTGCCCCGTGAACAAGATAACCGTCTGTCCCGTCTTTGTGATCACTCAGATTAAAAGTCAATACAGCCAATCACACAGCAGAGCTCTGTTTGTTTGTCAAATGACTTCGGGGTCATAAAGTAATGGTTTTATTGACAACGGCAGCGCAGCAATCAGAGATGCAATCAAATCTCTGTTTTCTGCTTATTTAGCTGTCTGGCAACACAAACAGAATCATATGTATATGAGAACAACAACCGTTAATTATGAGTTCGGCTGAATTAAAACATGGCGAGCTGAACAGAGATTTAACCAACTGAGACCAGGCTGTCTGTCCCTCTCCTCTCCAGATGTCAGTTTTGATGTGTAGTTTAAAGGTGGGGTAGGTAAGTTTCAGAAACTGGCTCGAGATACACTTTTTGTTATATTCCATGGAATGCTCTTAACATCCCGATAGCAATGAATATCTTAAGTGCTTTGACAAAAAATCCATACAAATGTCATCTGTGGAAGCCGTAATACTGTAAAAAGCACGACCAATCCGTTTAGCCGCTTTTTACAGTTTGGATTGCTGCCCTGTCTGTCAGCCTTCCATCTCGTGCACGCACAAATGTATCTCGTGCCCTCATTGGGCGTGCCGTCATTGGGCGTGCATTGCAGCAGTACTTCAATGACTCGCCAGCAACAGGCGGCCACTTTCACCAGTCTGCTGACGTCATGTGCGCGTTCATGTGTGTTGGAGGAGGTGCTCTGTAAGGAAGTCTGAAGGAAGGGGCGGATTCTTTTCGGCTGTGTACTTTCAAATTTTAGTGCACTCGAACCGGTTTCTGAAACTTACCCACCCCACCTTTAAGTGTTGAATGACTGAATAGGAGAAGAACTGCTTTCTTTTTGCTACTGCGTTATAGAGCGATTTTTGCAGCAAATGACCTGAAAATAGTGGATGTGCGTAAACAGGGCTGTCAAATTGAGCTGGCTTAGTGTGGACACGTCGTATAGAGAAGAGAAGGGAACAAAGGAAAAGAGACGATGATCCTTTCTCCTCTTGAATCTCATAATAGTATTATACCACCTTTCATTTTGTTATAGCAGTGAAGCTCCCTGGGTTGAAAGAGAAACAAATTGAATTTACAGGTACAAAGACATGAAGGCTGACAGAGGAGCTAGAGAGGATATCAAAATATGAACTTGAACAATGCAGCTACTGTAAAACTTATCAGAAACCTCAAAATGCCACATTCTAACGCAGCAGCGACTCAAAATGCACATCCGTCTGTTTTAAATGAGATTTTCCTTTGGAGTAAGACGGCTCTGTATCACAGTTTGAGATAAAGCAATTTGCCGGGTTGCTGTTTCAAACACAGGGGGTGCCTCTACTGCTCTGAATTGTAATTTATTTTCAGCGCGCTCGCTACTAGCGCAGTGTCTGAACCGAGGGCAGCCCTCAATGAGTCATGCTTAATAAGGAGGGCCATGCTCAGGCTTCAATAGCAAGATCATGGAAAAATCAGGCTGAATTAAACCAACGTGATTTACGTTAAGTAGGTAATTCCTGAACACGCAGACAGCCAGCTCGCTCAAACACTGACCTGCTCGCACATAGGTGCACACAATTTGCTAATCTGTTTGGACTCTAATCTGATTAGCGCAAATAAGACTTGAGGGAATCGAGTTCAGGCTGTCCATTTGTTTGCAAAGGAGTGTCTTTTTTTTAAAGGTTCAATAAATCTGCACCAAAACTGTGATTTGGGCCAAATGGTTTGTATTGTGCGGTTGTGTGTGCGTTGGCTCAATGCGTGTGAGTCTGGCGACCAGTGACCATAACTCGAGGACACAGAGGGGGGGGTGGGGTCTTCGGGGTCAGCAGATTGAAACATAGCAGCTGTCGAGTTTGAAAGAACCAGGGCGTGAGTGCGTAGCATTCACACACACAAACACACACACACACTTACAGCCAGAGCCGGAGCCTGAGTAGAGATCGTCATCGTCGTAGATGTCGTCTCTCGCCGAGCCGTCGTCATCGGGAGGGGGCGACCAAGTCTGTGCCTGTGAGAGACACCGAGAACACAGAGATTATTCATCATGTTTGTCATTACATTTGAATAGAGAAACCACTTTGTCAGATTACATGCACACACACACACACACACAGCTGAGTTGCAGGCAGCTTTATGGTGGACAGGCTAACATCTGTCTGACTGTGGCTCCATGGAGGAGCATAGTTAATGAGTCGATCTAAAGCTGGGATTTTGGCAGAGGAACATCAAAGCCTTTAAGGAGAGAAGGGCTTCATTCAGCCTCTGCCTACGTGTCAGTTATAAGTGATGCTCAGCCTGTAAAGTAGTACAGAGCACTGAGAGGCAGTTCGCTTTTGAACTAAAGCTGCTACTCACAATATTCTTTTTGATTGATTAAATGTTGGACTATAAAATGTTATAAAATAGTAAATTAATCCTTGTAGCACATTTCCAAAGCTGAAATAATTTGTTAAACGGCTTATTTTGTCCGATAAACAGCATAAACCACAAATATTTTAAGTGTCCAATGATATCAAACTGAAAATGCAGCAAATCCCACATTTGGCACTCGTGATTCAAAACGATGGCCTTATTTCTTTGGTAAACAATCCATTAATTGTCCGTAAGAGAACAGTGAACTCTTTGCTGTGAGCTCATGCTAATTTGTGCTCCAAATAACGTAAAGGTAAGGCTGACGGTAAATGGTGAATGGACTGTATTTATATAGCGCTTTGTCCAGTGTTTACAACTCCTCAAATTGCTTTTACACAAGTCATCATTCATCCATTCACACCCCATTCATAAAGAGGCAGGGGCTGCAATACAAGGTGCTTCCTGATGGATATGTAAGGTTTCTGGATATAAATCAAACTTGCTATATAGTGTGGCTAAAAATGTCACAATTTCAAGTACAAAAGCAGAAAAACCTCATGTTTGAGCAGCTGCTAAAATGCCCTAAAAAAATCTATGATCAAAATGGTTTCTGGTTAATAATTTCAGTACTATTTTGAACTTTGTGTGGGATAGAATCAGTGTCTCTTATGAACAACATCTACAGCACATTTGATAAACGGGACTCTTCCTGACTGATAGAGTCTCCCATGGATCCTCACACAGCCTCCTCGCTGCTAATCTGCGCACCTTCACCCGGGCTGGTTTCATGTTGATGTGAGGGGGAAGCAGGACCTCTGTCGGGTCAGGTATGAGAGATTAGTCGTGACCTCAGCCTCCGGTCACTTTGAGTGTGATCCCTCCTCTCTTCATTCACCTCTTGACCTCAATCCCACATCCCTGAGATGCTTAAACACACACTTTAGTGCTCACCATCACACAGGCTGCTTTCAAATGCATGCACTTCAGAGACACCGCCCGTACTGCAGGGCAAAGATACAAAGACATGTAGCCCTCTGTGATTCAAGACATGTTTCAATCAGTTACTGTACTTGTAATGTGCATTCTTTCAAGTATTTATACATTTCCTGTAGATGATACTTTCTTTAAACAACTGTTCTGATCTTGAATGATTTTTACCAGTATTTTAAATGTTTTATCTTCTTTTATTTTGTCACTGGTTAATTTTAACCAATTGAAGTACATTAACTCAAGTTCAGTACCGTACAATTAAGAAGTCCCTGTACTTGTATTTGTATATTTTCCAGTTGTACTTCATAATTTCACTCATATACATTTATCTGACAGCTAGAGTTTCTGGTAATGTTACAGATTAAGATGCTACACACAGAAGATGCAACCTTTGAGTACAGTAAAGGATTTAAATAACCTAACAGTATACAGAATAAGTGGTTTAGATCATCCACCCCTGCTGACAAAAACAATGTTTTAAAAACATTATTAAGAATGATTCATATTTTATATCAAGTACTAACACTCTGGAAGGAGCCATTATGCATAATGGGTACTTTTATTTCGATACCTCATCAGGTTAAATGTTTTGTAAAATGTGAAATGCCTACTTGTGTAACTTGTAATGTGTTATTTACAGTGTGTTGCTGCTACTTCTATTGAAGTAAAAGAGCTGAAAAGTTCTTCCATGCTGCTTTTTTTGCCAAGATTCATCTCAGTACATGCTAAGTGGTTCAATGTTGCGTTCTTAAGAACAAAGGGCTGAGTTTTGCTCCAGGTATCGGAAAACAGCCGGTCCACTGCTGAAAATTTGGCCAAAACAAACTTATCTCCTCAGCAATCTAAAGCCCATCCTCAGGCCCTATAGAGCTTTGCTAGCCTGTGTGGTGCGAATTGTACACACAAACACACACACACACACACACACACACAGAGGCAGAGGCTCCTCCCCGGCTCCAGACAGAGGAAACCTGATGCCTTTGAAAGCCAATAAAAGCATAATGGAATCTAGCAACCCGAGCACCGCAGTCCATCACATCTCAGCATGAGGTGGAGTTGAAACGCTATATGTTCCTCCTGAAAACAAAATTGACTTATAGTTGTTTGGAGCCTCGACACACTGAGGATATGGCCTCTCACAAAGCGGAAGGATGAGATTGTGTGTGTGCGTCACGCTTAATGTGTGTGTGAAAGAGTGTGCCAGTTTCTGTGTGAAGGCCTGGTGATCTCCAACCCAGAAAAGTGTCTGAAAAGTACTGAAAAGACGTTTCAGTGCAAGCATGGTGAGAATGCATAGTGTGTGTGTGTGTGTGTGTGTGTGTGTGTGTGTGTGTGTGTGTGTGTGTGTGTGTGTGTGTGTGTGTGTGTGTGTGTGTGTGTTGTATTCCCAGTTTTACAATGAGGGCTGTTGCTATGGGCAACCTTTGCCTTTCACAGAAATTCCCATCTCCTTGTGAGGAGCTAACACACACACACACACACAGTCAAACGCACACACACAAGTAAAAGAGCTCTTGCTACATAAGCAAAGGTGTTATGTAACGTCAAATAAACAACCCTTAAAACTAACATCCAAACAGTCTGCTCCTCCAGCTCCCCTTATCTCCCTGTCCCTCCCTCTCTGCCTCCCCCCACCGTCTTCCCCCTCTGGATCCACAAACTCTCAGTATATCCCCGTCCTCGCCCCATTTTCCTTTCATCTTGAAATACAGTTTCTTATCTCGAGGCGAGCCCACATAAGTTGAGCGTGACCCCGAAAAACACACTCACCAACTTAAATAAACACACACCCTGCCCCCAGAGCCTGGCTCAGGGGCCCCTTCCCTAAAGTCCCGTATGCACACAACACCCTCCACATAAACTACATGCTGTGGCTGCTGTTTGCCCATTATCTGTCTTTAAAAGCGCATCATCTATATTTATCCTAACCTTTAACAGTAATATATAATCACCCTCTGTGTTTCGACATGTTTAATTTATGAGACGATATTATACATGTGAATTCATGGTATGGCGGGCAGTCGTGCGTCACTGTGGGTAATTACAGCGTGTGTGTGTGTGTCTGTGGGTATAATCATAGGTTTGAGCTGTGTGTACATACACAACTGCCCCTCAGACCGATCTGTGTGGGTTTGTTTTTACGTGATTTTGGGAGAGTTGAAAATGGCCAGCTTTGCATTTTGCCTCAGTTTTTAGGAGCTATAAGCAGCTGCCTGCGCCACATAGCTGCCTAACCACAACGAGACACAACTAGCTCCCCTACACCAGACACATAACCTGGGGCCAAAACCGTCTGTATGTTGCCCTCAATTTCCCTCCAACACTGTATTTTGTTCCCATTCGGTATAAAAGGAAACTGTAGGATGACAGCCATATTCCACTGCATCTACGGAGTGAATGCAATCCTGGTTCTTGGCAACGTATAAAGTACTGCCATTGTAAGACATGTGGTGCCAGTCGGAGTCATTTTATACAATCTGGGAGCGTTGGGATACATAATTATGTATACAAGGAGACTGGGGAAACATAAAATTGAAGGACAGAGTCTGAGAAAGAATCTGTTTGTCGGGTCATGCCATGTTCTGACAAAGCGAACATAGCTGCGTCCTCTGAGCGGTGTTGCAACATTTGCAGTGACTCAGGTAGAAATGTGATCCATAGCTGACATCAGGTATTGCACCATATATTTGATCCTGTTCTCTATAGTTGCTCTGTCAGTGTGTGTGTGTGTGTGTGTGTGTGTGTGTGTGTGTGTGTGTGTGTGTGTGTGTGTGTGTGTGTGTGTGTGTGTGTGTGTGTGTGTGTGTGTGTGTGTGTGTGTGTGTGTGTGTGTGTGTGTATGTGTGTGTGTGTGTGTGTGTGTGAGCTCGTTTTACAGCGGCAATAACCTGGATTTTATACCTGAACTGACAACTCCGCGGTTTCACAGAAATTAACGTTCCACAGGAGCTGATTTGTTCCAGATTTTAATTTAGCATCAGAAATAAATAAATGAAGGATTGTAATTGTGTGAAATTAAAATGGCAAGACTATAGCAACCTGGTGATGAGAAGGTGTGTGTCTGTGATGTGTCTGTGTGAAGGTTATAGGACGATTGCAGGAGAGATAAAGCCAACGGTGTGTGTTTTGTAGAAACAATGGGCGTATGCAGCTCAGCTAACAAACTAAGATGCAGGAAGTCAGATAACAATAAGAGCCAGAGTTAGTTATATAGACACGCTAATCACCAAATCGGGTTTCACGCAGACACACACTGCTGGTTGATGTGTGTGACCTAATGATTATTTTTTGGGTTGATTTTCTGACTGCTTTGGTTCAGTTCAGATATCCCCTTCAGGGCTAGCTGGGCAGATAGAGAGCTTCATTGTGATTGACTTCAAATGCATTCCTCAGTAACCCGAGAGGTGGAGGCTGCTGCTGCACAATGCCTGGCACACACACACACACATACATACATACATACATGCACACGCATTTTAAGCTCCTGTTACAGTAGTCGTAGCTGCTCTGGAGAAATAATCGTTAATTGCGCTTTTTAATATGTGAGATTTTATCAGAGTGAATGTTCTCTGGTGCTGCAGCATCTCTAAGCTCTGAAACTGTGAAGAATCATTTGAATACTCCCTCTGCTTTCTGGCACCATCTGTGAGTCCCACTCCTCTAGCCAGCCCTCCATTAACTGCATCCACAGTATGAGGGGGATATATAGAAATACAATGCATTCAGGTCAAGAGCATTGTATTTTTAGCATGTCCATTTGCACACAATACACATGTAGCAAGGGAATACAATCACTCCAATCTTTTCTCAAGGTGCATTACAGATATTATGGCAAAAAGGTGGATTACAGTCTAAACCTCAGCACGCCGCAGACCTGCCCATCTGAATATTGTCATTACATCATGGACTAAAACAGTGATTCCCGACCTTTTTGTTTTATAACCCCGGGGAAATGATGCCGTGTCTGCTTGCGTTACAGGTTGTATGACTCGCTATTTATCTTGTTCACTAATTATGTGTTTTTCAAACTCTGTCTGGTTCAAGCTTGCTCATATTTGCTCCTGAACTTGAACAGAGTCACATCCCCAAACAAAATGTGTATCATTTTTGCAATGACTGGCTTAAACTACAATGTGGGTGTCCTGCCTTAACTAAAATACTAGACATCAAACATGATAACCGAGCACTTAAAAACATCACAACAGTTCTGCCTAAAACACAAAATCATCCGGCAGAAAATTGAAGGCCCAGATCAGCCCATAAACTAGGTAAAATGATCTTTATGGGCCACATTAGTAAACCTCCCTGCAGTTTAATTCAATGTAGGTGGAGTGCCCACGCTTCATAAAGCAGCAGCTGATTCACAGTCGTCTGCATGTCGGCTGCTCTCCGGGGCAGACCTCCTCTGATAAGAGTTTGAGTTTGAGCCATGCTGCTGTCTGACCGTTGATAACTCTTTATCTGGAAACGGTCAGATTGCCAGGCTCATGCCCTCAGACTACTCGCACACTTACAGGAAGAACTGCAGCCTGCCATACAGATTTTTTTCCAAAGTGGATCCCCGGACCTGTCAGCAGTGACCTCTAATCTCCCTCCATTTTCAGCTTTGCCACCTCGCCTCACACCGCGCCCTGCTTTTCGTCTCCTACATGCTGGGCAGCAGAGGTTGAAGAAGTACTCAGATCTTGTACTTAAGTAAAAGTAGAAGTGTGCAGGAAAAATCTGCTACAAGTAAAAGTCCTGCATTCAAAATGTGACTCAAGTAAAAGTATAGGTAAGGTATTAGCATCAAAATATATTTAAATATATAATGAATCAAATGTTTTGATTATGATTATTAATGGATCACAGGGATATCAAAACTGGTAAAGGTGCAGTTAATTTGAATTGCTTTGTATACTGCAGGGTGAGCTTGTGACGCTAGCACACTTACTGTCAGGCAGTGAGATGTGAGAGAGATAGAGGGCAGTGTGTGTGTGTGTGTGTGTGTGTGTGTGTGTGTGTGTGTGTGTGTGTGTGTGTGTGTGTGTGTGTGTGTGTGTGTGTGTGTGTGTGTGTGTGTGTGTGTGTGTGTGTGTGTGTGTGTGTGTGTTAGCAGGTGATGGCCTGGTTAAGACACCTGCCACCATCAGCAGAGATTAGCATAGAGCCTTTGCACAGTCACACTGCTCACACACTTGCTGACACCTTATAGCACACACATACACTCACAGGGGGGGGGGGGGTCGGATGTCGGGACAGTATCTTATAACAGTGATGTCAGACGCCCTCCTTTGAACCTTAAAACAGCGAACACCTGCACGCTACAGCCCAGGGGGTCAAAGAACCTGTACAAGTATTTCTAGGAGGTGAAATCCTGAAATATACTCCTTTGATCACAGACTGATAGTGAGCCAATTGGCCCCAGGGCACAGACAGGAGGGGCCCCTTACTACTACAGCACCCCTGTACATTCTGGGTGGATCTGTAGGTTTTACTGTCGTTTTCTACAGGTTAAAGATGTAATGTAGGTTTCAACTATTTTGTTCATGCTTTACATGAAGAGAAGCCGGCTCAATTCTCTCCAAAAATACGCTTTCCAAAAATACAATAGCATATACACACAACATTTGAGTAAACTATCAAAGGAAACCTGGGATGCAATGTATATCTCTTAAAGCACTGACAAATATATTCAGACCTTCAATTTTAAAGCTAGGAACAGACTGTCCTAGAGCAGCAGTATTTAAAAAGATACGACAAAAGTATAATGGAAATCTATATCAGAACAGAATTAGTATTCACCGTTGATGTTAAGGTTTTAAAGGAATTATGATATGTATATATTTACATCGTATTTATGTCCCTCATAACTTCATAATGCATTCATTTTTTAAAGTGTTTAACTGTGCCTCTTAATCACAAAATGTCCGCCCAGCTCACTGTGCAGGCTTTTATACTGTGTATTAGGGCAATATCTTAAAATTCAGGGATGGTGCCATTAAAAAAAGAATAAGGGAAGAACAATACCCGATATATAATTAATCTTCAAACTGTAGGTAAAAACCATTGAGCATCCATTTCAGTGATTTCCCTGCTCTATTTGTATCACACGCTTTTACTGTCATAGCTTTAATGTCTGTGATGAATGTCTCCTCCTGTGAAATAATAAGTATTTTCAGCCCCCCAAGCCTCGTTTGTCAGCAGTAAGCCTAGTAAAATAGCTGCAGATTTTTAAGTTTACAGTGTCAAGAGATGCTCTGCAGTTACCGCTGCAGCGGGGGGTCATAAGCAGGCATCGCTTTGTGTTCGCGAAAAGGAACCCGCAGAGCAATTTAACACTGATTAGCTGCTGAAAAGATGGGAAGTGGTTATGGGTGTCTTGGATTAAATAAGACTACATGGGGATGAATACGAAAAGACGTCAGATTTCAGAGTTTGGGTTAATTTGGGGTATTAAAAAGAGCTGCTTATGTTATTATTAAATGATGTAAAAGGGCTATTCAACAGAAATGAGATCTTTGTGGACATGCTGCTTTAAGTGCACTGAGTGGGAAGGAAGAAAACATTGATTTATTTCCCTGCCAAACACATTTCTGATCTTTTCCGGCATGTTTGTCCTTTTTTTTCACACTAGAGTGCTCCCTGTGACTAATGAATGTGAACTACTGAGTAAACCTGTAAACATGCGAGTGTACGACAGCCAGGAAATGGGTGAAACACTTTTTCTCCCTTGTTAGTCTTTTATGCCGATCAAATTCCTGATAGAGCTACAGTGGCGGATCCGAATCGCAGCCACGTTGGCCGTATTAATTCCCCGTACAAAACCTGTGGGAGGATGGCATTACATCGGCTCTGGTTTGTTATTCCAGCTCGCTCTGGCCCTAAAGCTGTCTCAGTGCAGCACCAAACCAACTCTGAACAGCATCCAAGCACTAATATTATCTTTCTAATATTATCCTACTAAGGACAAAGATGATATATGTGATTAATGCCCTTATGGAAAGTCACACACTTGCTAAATATGGTACATTGTTCAGTGAGGGGCTCGGTCTGAGAGCTGTGGGGATAGAACAGGTGCACAGTGAAGAGAGAAAATCATGCATCTGCATCACTGAAGGGCAATTTAAATTCATTTTCATGCAGAAACACTTTCAATATTTATCTCGTATATCTGTTACTAAACAATAGACCCAGATCCATTTATGACAATGTTCAGTGTACCCGCTTCATTAATTCATATCAGTCAGAGGCTTCTGCATTTGGTTCATTGTTAACAAGACGATTAATCCTCATTAGGTGGAAGGATGCCTGCCCTCCCTCTGTTATAAAATTGATCATGGAGGTCATGACGCGTATAAAGATTGAGAAACCAAGGTTCACGTTAAATAAATCACTTGACAAATAGGATAAAAATCAGGTTTCACTTCATTGATTATGTGGAGAAT